>NW_026652291.1:29490757-29863661 GCF_009828535.3 Hylobates moloch | reverse complement strand
CTCCTCCTCCTCCTCCTCCTTCTCCTTTCTCCTCCTGCTCCTCCTCCTTCTTCTTGACAGAATTTCTCAGATCTTCACTCAGGCTGGAGTGCAGTGGTATGACCTCCGCTCACTGCAACCTCCGACTCCCAGGTTCAAGAGACTCTCTTGCTTCAGCCTGCCTAGCAGCTGAGACTACAGGCACGCACCACCATGCCCAGATAATTTTTTTATTTTTAGTAGAGACAAGGTTTCACCACATTGGCCAGGCTGGTCTCGAACTCCTGACCTGAAGTGATCCACCCGCCTGGGCCTCCAAAGTGCTGGGATTACAGGCATGAGCCACCATGCCCAGCCTAGATGTCTTCTGGATTGCCCTCCCGTGCTCCCCTCACTGTGACCTCCCACCTTCCATTATTCACTGCTTTCTAGACCATGAGCGGGTTGTCCCCTAGTCTGGGAGAAGGCCCAGTGCAGGATGGCCTCACCTGGTGAGGTAGTAAGTCAGGTTGACCTTCTCATCTCCCACTCATGACTCCACTCACCCAGCCAACTGGCTCCATCCAGACAAACAAGTCTCCGGGTGCTGCAAGCAGGCCCTGTGCCAGGCTGCCCTTCACATGGAAGGCAGTGCCTTCCTAATGCTCTCAAGGGGCAACATGCAGCTTGGGTCCACTGGGGCTTCTCTGCCAGTGGTCTACGTGTCCTGCTGAAGACTCCACCTCCCTTAGAAGGTGGTGATACAGAGCACAGGACCTGTCCTGTCCCCCACAGGGCTCCACAGGCTGCCATTTGAGCACTTTGAGGGCTCAGGGAACACAGGGTCATCTTCAGTTTGGCAGAGCCTGAAACCAGCATGCTCCACCCCCCGCTCTTCAGAGATCCCCAGGCCAAGTGCCCGCTGGCCTGCCTGATACAGCCTTACCCACACCACTGCCCACGAGCAATGGCTGCAGCAGGGCCTGGCCACACACAACCCCTCCTGAGCCAGCTGGAGACAAAAGCAACAGAGATCATTGTGCCAGGCGCCCACCTGATTGAACCCCTTCAGTAGCCACCCTCAGTCTCATCCATTTGTCCTTTAGAGGGACAGCCTCCGCCTGCTGCCTCCCCGGTGGCAGCCCTCATGGGGTGACAGAAGGGAGGAGAAGTCCTGCTTCCCTGTGTCAGTGCCGCCTAAACCCACTGGCCAACCACTCTGGCTCGTTTGAGTCCAAGTTTCAACTCTAGACCTCCCCTGTGTGTGTCTCTCCTGCCGCTCTCAGATGATGCCAGTGTTAGGCTATTGTGATTATTAAATGCCATAGAAGTTTGGAAGAGCTGCATCCTAGCAGGTGGTGGAGTCGCAGCCCCTTGGGAGGAGTCCAACCCAACAGCCTCTGATGGCACATTGCAATCTTTGGGGCTCTCACCAGGGAAGCTGGTGCCCATGGAAGCCTAGGGTGTGGACACTGGGCTGAGCCCCATAATTCAGAGCGTGGGAAGACAGCCCAGAAGACCTTCCCTGAGTGCTGGCATTTCTCCCAGCGCAGAATCTTGCTTTGTAACCTTTGGTCTCCCAACGAAACGTGGCAAAACAGGCTCCCCTTTCAGTGCAGAGCCTCCATGTGGACTGGGCAGATGTGTCATGAGGAGGAGCTTTCTCAATTTCCTTCGGAACCTGGGTTTTGGTAGCTAACGCTCTGTCTAGCTCTTTCCCACCCCTCTGTTAACGAGAAGACCAAAGAAGCCGATCTTTACTTCAGATGTTGCAGTCATGAAATATAATTCATTTTTCTTTCATAATTATTATTTTTTCTTTTTTGGAGACACGGTCTCACTCTGTCACCCAGACTGGAGTGCAGTGGTGCAATCATGGCTCACTGCAGTCTTGACTACCCAGACTCAAGCGATCCTCCCACCTCAGCTTCCCAAGGTGTTGGGATTACAGGCACGAGCCATTGCACCTGGACTTCTTTCACCATCTAAAGGCAAAGAACTTTGAGTCCAGCTTTCTTTGCCACTGTCTCTGCCAGGGCCTGGCCTCTTGTGGGCAGGCTTTCTTTGAATCAGAGATTTTTCTCTCCACCCATGCCCTAGCACTGTGATTTTCCCCCAGAAACCCCCACAGAAGGCACATGACCTCTGCCGGCATCTTCTGAATGACATTCAGGGCGAGAACTAGAAAAGCAAAGTTCACGTGCACGGTTCCCATCTCTCAGCAGGGACTTCTCTTCCCCTTTCATTCTCTACTTTCTACTGACCCCAGGCAGTTCCACTTCTCCTTTCTAGTCAGCCCAGTAGAGGTAGCAGATAGCTGAGCCTGGAGCTGGTGCCAAGGCTGACTTCATGTCCGTGCAGGGAAATTGGAGAGGCAGCCATGAATAGAAATTTGAACATCTGTAGCTTTAACCTTGGATGTTTCACCAACCAGGCTCTGTCCCAGCCTTCTACCCATGACAGGGATGGCTCCCTCAGGCTGGTGGGCCGCTTGACACACACTCAAACACCTTCTACCCAGGCAGGCACTGTGAAAGCACGGAACCCACTGGATGTAGGGCAATTGGGAGTGGTGGAGAATGTGGCAAACTAAGGAGAGTGTGCAGCTGTCTGTCGTTCAGTTCTCTCCCACGGTGCCATGTGGGAATTTAGGCCTGGGGTTGTCATGTCTTCCAGTTTGTCAAGAAAAGCCAAAATCAGAATTTCTACGTGAAATCTCTCAATTCTTTTTTTCTTCCTTTCCCTTTCTTCCTCCCTCCCTCCTTCCTTCCCTTCCTCCCTCCCTCCTTTCTTTCTTTCTTTTTCCTTCTTTCTTTCTTTCTTTCTTTCTTTCTTTCTTTCTTTCTTTCTTTCTTTCTCTCTTTTCCTTCTTTCTTTCTTATTCTTTCTCTTTCTTCCTTCCTTCCTTCCTTCCTTTTCTCCTTTCTTATTCCTTTCTTTCGTTCTCTTTCTTTTTTTTCTTTCTTTTTCTCTTTCTCTCTTCCTTTCTTCCTTCCTTTCTGTCTTTTCTGACAAGGTCTCGCTCTGTGGCCCAGGTTGGAGTGCAGTGCTGCTGTCATAGCTCACTGCAGCCTCAACCTCCTGGGCTCAAGCAATCCTTCCACCTCAGCCTCCCAAGTAGCTGGGACTACAGGTGCATGCCACCACACCTGGCTATTTTTTTATTTTTGTTTTTTCATTTTTTTGTAGCAAGGGGGCCTCATTATATTGCCCAGATTGATCTTGAACTCTTGGCCTCAAGCCATCCTCCCATTTCAGCCTCCCAAAATGTTGGGATTACAGGCATGAGCCACCACATCCAGCCCATGTGTCTAAATAAAATACTCAAACGTTATAAATCAACCTTACAAGTTGTTAACAAAACACATTCTTTTCTTCTTCCTTGACAAGAATACTTTCATCACAACCTAAAAGGCCAAGTTTGAACTCAGAATGCTTAGACACTTCAAAATTTTATATTAGCACAAGGTAGTGAGAAAGAAGCAGTACCCAGACTGCAGCTTGCCACTTTCTTGCCCTCCCCTGGTTCTTCCTGTACCACAGCAGCCTCCAGTTCATGCCGGCGGACATGCCAGCCTGGAAGACCAGATTCTGTCCACATTCACCCCCACAGGACCCATCCCTTGGGTCCAGAGATGCACATACCAGTGGTCTGGTCCACACTCGGGAAGAAGTATCCAGGGAAGAGGCTTCAGCTCCTGGAAGCCAGCCCAAGGCCAGTTACTAAGGGGATTCTGGTGTCCTTGGAATGTTGGGCACAATCTAAAGGGGGACACAGGGTTCTAAGTAGGTGTCTCCTTAGTTCTAAGGAGTTTTTGTCCCAACAAAAGGAGCGTAGCAGGAGGAATGGCAGTGCTGGTCCCTGTGTTGTGGGGAGTTCAGAGCAGAGATGTCTTTTGTCCAGGTCTGAGGGTGGCACTGCAGAGACCTGCCCATTTGCAACTCTGATCTAAGTCAGCAATGTCTTCTGGAAAAGCCCAGGCTACAGGAAGGCCCTGTGTAGCAAGAAATGGACACAAGACAGCGTTGGCAACATCTGTTACGTTGAAATGAGGGTTCCTGGAGAATTAGTTTCCCCACCTGCCATCCGCTGCATTTATTTCTTACGAGCAGTGTCATTCCCTGAGTGAATGTCAGAGCGAATTACGAGAAAGCCAGATCTTCAGTCCTCAGGATGAGAAGTGTGGGTGGGGAGAGAAAGGGAGGCAAAGTCAACTCAAAGGTCACGAAGTTGCCGTCTGCTGGACCAAAACTTACCAGCAGTTTATTAATACCTCCAGCTGATGTTACAGTTGTGGCTTTACGGGGAAGGAGGTGAGACCACTGGATGCCCCACTTCTATTGAGGACAGATAGGCTATCTCTATTTCTCTTCCTTCTTCCCCACAGGTTCAGTGCTCCAAAGCTGCTTGGGAATTCCAAGGGGGAAAATGGGCTAGTGAACTAAGATCAACACCAATGTAGTAAAGCTTTAATACTCTTTTGTTTCTGCCAGACGGGACTGTCATTTTAAGAGACACCTAGGAGCTCAAGGCTGTAGTGAGCTATGATAGCCTCATTTCACTCCAACCTAGGCAACAAAACAAGACGCAAAACCCTGTCTCTAAAACAAAAAAGAGAGATGCCTAGGGAAATTAACACTTGACCCAAAGGAAAGAGTTTTTATGGTAGCATTTTAGGCTTTGTAGCAAGTGTGCAGAGGAGATATTTAATGGAATTCTTGCCATGGGAATGACATGTGACTGCATTGGCCTCATGTGACTGCATTGGCCTCATGTAGGTACCAGAGGAGTGGGAGATGGGGATGGGAGGGAAAGAGAGATGTAGCCCTTCTAAAACTCTTGTGGGTTGGTGGCGTTTTTTTGTTTGTTTTTTTTTTTTTGACTGAGTCCCACTCTGTTGCCCAAGCTGGAGTGCAGTGGTGCGATCTTGGCTCACTGCAACCTCTGCCTCCCAGATTCAAGCAATTCTCCTGTCTCAGCCTCCTGAGTTGCTGGGATTACAGGCATGTGCCACCACGCCTGGATAATTTTATTTATTTATTTATTTATTTATTTATTTATTTATTTATTTTGTGGAGATGGGGTTTCACCATATTGGTTAGGCTGGTCTTGAAAAATCTTGTTTTTTAACCACCTGATATGTGATTTAATTTAATCATCTCCAAGAAGATAAAATAAAAACCTGATCCTGGTTTGAACAATCTACTGGTAGGTGGAGATGAAGAGCCCCCTTTTAGAGGACTTCAATAGGAAAATTTGCATAAATACCTTTGCTACCCAGGGGGTTTCTTTGGCTTCCTCTGGAAGATTCCTGTAGACCGATTGCTGAGTTTGTCATTGCACCTAGAAACCAAGACTAGGAGGGGTAGCTGAGACTCATAATTGCCCTCCCAAAGCTATTCTTCCCTTTTTCCTTACTATGGAACTCTTGTTTTGTCTAAGATGGCAATGTGCCTAGAGAAAAGGTTACATATCCCAGATTCCTTTGATGTTTGTGATGGCCATATGGCACAGTTCTGGCCAAAGAGATATGCAAGAATTTGCTAGGTAAGACTTTTATGGGAAAGCTCTTCAAAAGGTGGGGCTGTCTCAGTTGGCACATGCCTTTCTCCTCCTTTCTGTCTGGAAGGCAGATGTGATGTTAGAGGTGAAGCAACCATGTGTACAAAGGAGGAAGAGATTCTGGGTCCCTGGTAATAGTGCAGAAGTGTGAAGATGATAGAAGCTCCGGCTGGCCCTAGACTGCTTCTAAGTGAAAGCGGAACAGAGTTTATTTGGTTACATCACCATGTGTTGGGTTTTCTAAGTGCAGCTTAACTCAATTCTGTCTAATGCAGGAGCCAATGGAACAACCAAATAAGGAATTTAAACAATTCCCCTAGCTCAGTGGTTCCTAACTGGGGGTGATCCTCTCCATTCCCCAAGATATTTAACAAGGTCTGGAGATATTTTTAGTTGTTACAGCTTGGGAGAGAGGCACTAGTAACATCTAGTGGGAAGAGGCCAGAAATGCTGTTGCTGAGCATGCTGCAATGCACAGGGCAGCCCCCACAAAGAATAATCCAGCCCAAAACATCAGCAATACAGAGGTGGAGCACCCCTGCAGCTGGCCCTAGTGCTTCTAGGGCACCAGCCCAGCAGCCCACCAACCTACCCTGACACGCTTGTCCATCCCTCTCTCAGAAACAAACCCTGTGTATTGACCAGGCTGAAAAGGCCGTGTCCTTCACCCTATCTGGCACTTTCCTCTCTCTAAGCCTTTGCTCATGCGTCATTTCCTCTGCCTAGAATCTCCCTCTCATCTTTTCAGGTGGAGACCATGACTCTTCATTTTTTTTTTTTTTTTTTAGATGGAGTCTTGCTCTTGTCACCCAGGCTGGAGTGCAGTGACCCAATCTCAGCTCTTGGCTCACTGCAACCTCCACCTCCCGGGTTCCAGTAATTCTCCTGCCTCAGTCTCCTGAGTAGCTGGGACTACAGGCGTCTGCCACCACACCCAGCTTTGCTTTGTGTTGGGAACATTCAAAATCCACTCTTCTAGCTATTTGAAAATATACAATAAGTTATTGTTAACTGTAGTCACCCATCAGTGCTAAGACATTAGGACTTATTCCTCTCATTTAGCTGTAATTTTGGTATTCTTTAATCATCCTCTCATTATTTCGCCCTCCTCTCTGCCCTGCCTTTCCAGCCTCTAGTAACCACTATTCCACACTCTACTTCTATGAGATCAACTTCTTTAGCATCTGCATATGAGTGAGAACATGTGGTGTTTATCTTTCTGTGTCTGGCTTATTTCACTTAACATAATGTCCTCCAGGCTCATCTATGTTGCTGAAAATGACAGGACTTGATTCTTTTTTTATGGCTAAATAATATCGCATTGTGTATATGTACCACATTTTATCTGTTCATCTGTTGGTGGATGCTTGGGTTGATTCCATATAGTACTTTGCATTGTTGCTTTTTAATGTGCGTAGAAGATAAGGAATACAGGAGTAAAAGAGTTTGGAGGTAAAAATTCAAACTGTGTTTTTCCTCTGCTCTCACACCACTCTGCAATCAACACAGATGACTTCTGTGACCAAATGTGGGGAGTTTTCCCCATACACCAAGCAAGCAATCAGTTCTGCAGCAGACACCAGCTGGGTATCCTCCAATTCAGTTCTGACACTGTCTGCCTGGAGATAGCATCAGCTCCCACAGGTTGAGAACTCAATCCCACAAGACTCCAACCCACTTCAGATGCCAGTCGCAAGTCCAGGCACCCAGAACTTCTGGCCACTGGCTTCAAGTTAGGTTCCCATGACCCTCTCTTTGGATTGGACAAATGTGCTAGAGTGGCTCAAAGAACTCAGGGAAACACTTACATTTACTGGTTTATTATAAAGGATATTGCAAAGGATACAAATGAGATGCATAGGGTGAGGTGCGGGGGAGGGGTGCAGAGCTTCCATGCCCTCCTTGGGTGTGTCATCCTCCAGGAATCTTCATGTGTTCAGCTATTCAGAAACTCCCCAAACTATGTCCTCTTGAGCCTTTTATGGAGACTTCATTGGAGAGCCATGATTGACAATCATGTACAAATGCGACTGGACAAAAAGGGTCCAATTACATGATCTAGTATTAGTCACACGATCTAATACTAACAGGCTAAGTGGAGAAACCCAGCAAGACCTGTCTGTGCAGATTCTTTTTGGCCTCTCTGTGTAGCATTCCTTCCTTCAGGGTATGCAGCAGGACTGCTTCTGAAATGAGGGTCTTATGACCACAATCAGAAAAGGGGAGGAAGATTAGAGTCCTGCTTTGCACTAGGGAAAGAAGGGCAGAGAAAAGTCAGAGATAAATTTTGTTTTCTAAGGCCTGCCTCTGAGGACTAAATTGCCCAATATTATTAAAAAAAAAAAAAAAGACTGTAACAAGGTGTTATATCACAGAGATAAATAAGACCTCTGTGTTATCCAAACCCAAGATTGGCTGTACTCTTCTTTTGCTTAAAAAATATATATATTTAAATTAATAAAGCTTGGCAAATATAGAGTATAGATACTGAAGTTCAGAGGCCTACAAGCATTCAAGAAATTTCATCTTTTCATTTTCTCAATAAAGCATCTCTCTCAATCCATTTGTGTTGCTATAAAAAAATACCTGAGATTGGGCAATTTATACATAAAAAAGGTTTATTTGGCTCTATGGTTCTGCTGTCTGGAAAAAATCGGGCATCTGGTGAGGGCCTCAGAGTGCTTCCACTTGTGGTGGAGGTGAAGGGGAGCACGTGTGTGCAGAGATCACACAGTGAGATAGGAAGCAAGAAAGAGCAAGATGGGAGGGGCTGGGCTCTTTTTAACAATCAACTCTTGTGGGAACTAATAGAGTGAGAACTCACTCAACCCCCACCCCAGGGAGAACATTAATCTATTCATGAGGGGTCTATCCCATGACCAAAACTCCTCCCATTAGCATCCCACCTCTGACTTTGGGATCAAATTTCAACATGAGGTTTGGTGGGGTAAACATCCAAGCTATAGCAGCATCCATGTGTGGAAAGTTAAGAGCAACTTTTTTTTTTTTTTTTTTTTTTGAGACATGGTCTTGTTCTGTCACCCAAGCTAGAGTGCATGCGTCACTGCAGCCTCAACCTCCTGGGCTCAAGCAATCCTCCCACCTCAACCTCCTGAGTAGCTGGGACTACCAGTGAATGCCACCATGCCTGGCTAATTGTGTGTGTGTGTGTGTGTGTCTGTGTGTGTGTGTGTGTGTGTTTTTAATAGAGACAGGGTTTCACCATGTTGCTCAGTCTTGTCTTGAACTCCTGGACTCAAGTGATCCGCCTGCCTCGGCCTCCCAAAGTGCTGGGATTACAGGTGTGAGTCACTGCATCCAGCCAAAAGCATCTTATCTTCTTTCTCTATCTTGTGGCATGTGAAGATACTGATACTAAACTTTGCCAATCATCTTGCAACTTGCAGCCATACACGTAGGTACCCATTCCTAGAGATCAGCTCTTCATATCTGGGCCAGCTTCATATCTGGGAGCAGTGAAATTAGATTGTGAGTCACATTAGCACCACGTCAATCCTCTCCACCCCAGCCTCCATTAGCACATCTTCTCTAAGTGAAGTCAGCATTATTCACATAAAATGTTATCCATTGACTACTGGTGCACAGTGTGATTGGGGTTTATGAGTTACTCGGAGTGATTATATGATGAAGACTCAATCCTTAGTGGGGGCACTGGAGACCTTGCACCCTCTGTCCCCCAGCTCACTTCATATCACCCTCTTTTCCTCTGCACTGGCATCTGTCCCTTCCCCAAATCTCTGCGTGCTCCCTCCAGCCCAAGCCTTGCTCATTCTGCTCAGCCCTAACTGAAATGCTCTTACCTTTCTAGCTCATTCATTCCTACCTTTTCTTCAAATACCAGCTTGGGGAAATTTTGCTTGATTCCCAGGCTAGATCAGAACCCCAATTTCAAATAGTTTCATAGCACCTCATGCCCTTCCTTTATACCCATTAACACAGACTGAAAATTTACAATTATCTATGTGGTTATTTAGTTAACATTTGTCTCTGTGACTGGACTCTCTGTTCTATAATGTCAGGGATTGCCACTGTTTTGCTCACCTTTGTATTCTCAGCTCCTTGCACAGTAGCAAAGAGCCTACCACAGAGTAGAAATTCGATAAATATTCATTGGCTGAATGAATAAATGTATGGATGGATGGAACACAGTGCCTGCCTTCTAGGAATGTAAAATCCAAGCCAATTATTATTCTGACAATGGAATACAAGTGACAAAATAAATATTCAGTCAACATATAAAAAGTAAGAATCAATCCGATATTTTAAGAGCAAGAATCAAGGGAAGGGATGTATTCTTGTGAAGATGGTAGAGATTGGGGATAGAGTCCCAGGTGGGGCTGGAGGAGGCAAGGGCAGTGAACTGTGTCTCCTCAGTCACAGTGTTATCTAGCTTTTAGTCTGTGTCTAGCTGTCACCTATTAGACAGAAGGAAAGACCAGGATCAAAGTAAAAGCAAGCTGGAATCCTGCACAAGGCCCTGTAGAAATAGATTTGCCTCAGTCCACCCTCATGAGCCTATTTTCTATTACTCCAAGTCCTGCTTCCATGGTAATGGAAGCTGGTTGGCCTGCCTTGCTGGTGGTTCATGCCTCCACACCCTACAAACACAAACACAACCTATGTGCTGCTGTAACTGAATACCACAGACTGAGTAATTTATAAATAAATGAAATGTATTTCTCACAACTCTGGAGGCTGGCCAGTCCAAGAGCATGGCACCAGTATCTGGCCAGGGTCATCCCATGGCAGAAGGGTGGAAGGCAGAAGTGAGCACATGAGACAGAGAGGGAAGCAGACCAAACTCGACCTTTTTATCAGGAACCCACTCCTGCAACAACCAACTCATTCCTGTGATAATGGCATTAATCTATTCATGAGAGTGGAGCCCTCATGAGCTAATTACCTCTTAAAGGTCCTGCCTCTCAACATTGTTTCAATGGCAATTAAACTTCAGTATGAGTTTTGGAGGGTACATTCAAACCGAAGTGGCTCCAACCCCACATTTTTACTTGGCATTGCCCTAGTGGGGACTCTCTGAGGTGACTGTGCCCCTGAAGCAGATTTCTACTTGAGCTTCCAGGTGATCCATGTCATCCTTTGAAATCTAAACAGAGGAAGCCATGCTTCTATAGCCCTTGCATTTTGCATCCTTGCAGACTTAACACCAAATGTTTGCCATCAAGGATTACCACCTATTCTTTCTGGAGCACCCAGGCTGCTTGAGCCACAGCTGGAAGGGCTGAGAGGCACTGTGCTGAAATTCAGGGAGAAGAGACCTGAGGTGGCTCTGGGCAGTGAGCCTCTGGAGGGAACCTCAGACCCACCCCTCTAAACCATTCTGTCCTCTTAGAGTTCTGGGCCTGTGATATGCAGGCAGCCTTGAAGATCTCTAAAATGTCATTGGGTCACTCTTTCATTGTTTTGATGAATAGCTCCTGGCTCTTTTCTACCCATAATTAATATCCTTAGCAAACAGTGGCTTGGCCACACCCTTAGTATTCTCCTGAACACACTTTCTCACTCTTTACATGGCCAGGCTGCAAATTTTCCAAATCTTTCTGCTTTGTTTCCCTCTTAATTCTAAATTGCAACTTTAAGTCATTCATTCGTCTCCCATGTCACTATATGCTGTTAACAGTAGCCATGCAGCAGCCTAAATATTTTGCTGCTTAAATATCTCTTCTACCAGATATCCTAGTTCATTGCTTTTAAGTTCTACATTCCACAAAGCCCTCGGGCTTGGACCAATTCAGCCACAGTCTTTGCTATTTTATAACAAGGGTAGCCTTTACTCCAGTTTCCAATACCTTGTTTCTCATTTCCATCTGAGACCTCATCAGAATGGCCTTTAGAGTCCAGATTTCCACCAACAATCTAGTCATGAGCACTTAAGTAATCTATAAGAAGATTCTAACTTTCCGCAGTTCTGGGGTCTTCTTCTGAGTCCTCAACACAATGTATCCTTAATGCCTCATTCATGGCATTAACAGTTTTTCTGGTCCATGGCAGGCTTTTTTTCTAGTCTGCTCCTCCAAACTCCTCCAGCCTCTACTCAAAGCCAGTTTCAGGTATTTGTTGTAACAACGGCCCTAGCTCTCAGTACCAATTTTCTGTCTTAGTTCATTTCCTGTTACTATAACAATACCTGACACTGGGAATATATACATTAAATTTAGAGACAGGAGGGAATATACATATATGTATATGAGCATACGTATGTACTCATATATATGTATATGAGCATACATGTATACTCATATATATGTATATGAGTATATATATGCACTCATGTACTATGTACTGAGTATATATGTATATGAGTATGTATATGTACTCATATACATATATGTATATGTGTATCTATATATGAGTATATATGTATAGGAATATATATGTATATATGTATAAGAATATATGTATAGGAATATGCATATATACTCATATATACATATATACTCATATATACATTCCTATACTCACATATACTCATATATATACATATATACTCAGTACATGTACTGAGTACATATACACTCATATACATATACATATACATATATGAGTATATACTCATATCTATATGGAAGCTGGTTGGCCTGCCTTGCTGGTGGTTCATGCCTCCACACCCTACAAACATGAACACAACCTGTGTGCTGCTATAACTGAATACCACAGACTGAATAATTTATAAAGAAATGAAATTTATTTCTCACAACTCTGGAGGCTGAGAGGAATATGTATATTCCTATATATATGTATATATGTATATATGTATGTTCCTATACTCATATATATATATGAGTATATATATATATGAGTATAGGAGTATATATATATATGAGTATATATATATATGAGTATAGGAACATATATATATGAGTATAGGAACATATATATATGAGTATAGGAACATACATATATACTCATATATGTATATGTATATGAGTATATATGTATATGTACTCAGTACATCTACTGAGTATATATGTATATGTATATGAGTATGTATATGTATATGAGTACATATGTATATGAGTATATATGTATATGAGTATACATATATATATCTCCCTCTCTAGATATAGATATAGATATAGATGATATAGATATAGATGATATAGATATAGATGATATAGATATAGATATAGATATAGATACAGATATAGATATAGATATAGATATAGATATAGATATAGATAGATATAGAGAGTTTCACTTTGTCACCCAGCCTGGAGTGCAGTGGCATGATTATAGCTCACTGCAGCCTCGAACTCCTGGGCTCAAGGGATCCTCCTGCCTCAGCCTTCCAAGTAAATGGGACTATAAGTGCATGCCACCACACCCAGCTAATTAAAAAAAATTTTTTTTTTGGAGATGAAGTTTCACTACAGTGCCCAGGCTAGTGTTGAACTCCTAACCTCAAGTGATCCTCCTGCCTCAGCCTCCTGAGTTGCTGGGATTACAGGCATGACTCACCATGCCCAGCTTGGGTAATTTATAAGGAAAAAAAATTATTTCTCATAGTTCTGGAGGCTGGGAAATCCAAGAGCATGGCACCAGCATCTGGCAAGGGTTATCCCATGGCAGAAGGGTGGAAGGTGGAAGCAAGCACATGAGACAGAGAGGGAAGTGAGCCAAACTCATCTTTTTTATTGGGAACCCACTCCTAAGATAAACCTGCTTCTGTGACAATGACATTAATCAAGGGACCCATTAATCTGTGAGGGCTCTGTCCTCATGACTGAATCACTTCTTAAAGGCCCCACTTCTTAACTCTGTTACAATGGCAATTAAATTTCAACATGAGTTTTGGAGGAGACATTTAAACCACAGCAATCATTAAGAGAAGATGACAGAGACCAGATGTCTACTTACATCATGCCCAAAACCCCCAGTGGTGACTCATGGTGGACAGTTAAATGGCTGTCCAGTAGGCCATTCACTAACCCATGAGTGAGGGCAGACACTGTCTGTGTCTTGTTTACTGCTATATTCCTGGTGCTCAGCAGAGCAGATATGTAATATTTACAGGTTTGAAAAATGAATTAATTAATCATAAATATAAATAATTCATTAATTCATATATTCTCCAGCCTTGTCTACTTCAGGTTGAGAATTTTGAGTTTGGACTGTGACTAAAGTTACCTGTGGCTCCTTCAAAGGTTTGTGTCTCATTGTTTATCCCCAGGGGGTGGGGGAACAAGCCCATAAGAGCCCTAAATGCCCAGGAAGCAGGACTGATTGGGATGATCCTGTGGCCTCAGGAAGGTCACTGCACTACCATAATGGGGATCTAGTTCTGTCTGGGTCTAAAACCTGGGGCTGAAGGCAAGATGTCACTGAATTGTGATCTAGAGCTGAGATGCACCTGATTAGAGTGACCCCCACACACTTTTTTTTTTGCCACCCAGAATCCATTTCTTCTCCTTCTCCTTCTCCTTCTCCTCCTCCTCCCCATCCTCCTCCTCCTCCTCCTTCTCTTCCTTCTCCTCCTCCTCCTCCCCATCCTCGTCCTCCTCCTTCTCCTCTTTCTCCTTCTTTGAGATGGAGTCTTGCTCTGTCACCCAGGCTGGAGTGCAGTGGAGCAATCTCGGCTCACTGCAACCTCCACCTCCCAGGTTCAAGTGATTCTTCTGCCTCAGCCTCTTGAGTAGCTGGGATTACAGGCGCATGCCACCACGCCTGGTTAATTTTTATATTTTTAGTAGAGACGGGGTTTCACTGTGTTGGGCAGGCTGGTCTTGAACTTCTGACCTCAAGTGATCCACCTGCCTAGGCCTCTCAAAGTGCTGGGATTATAAGCATGAGCCACCGCGCCCCGGCTCTATTACTCCTTCTTCTGACAAAGCATCTGCATTTCCTATGTGTAGAGCTGTTAGTCAAGGTGCCTTCTCTGCCTTATCTGGCCAAGGTACAACCAAACACCCAGACTGGGCCAATCAGACTCCTGGGAATCTCGCTTTGGAGCAGAGCAAAGAAAAGACCCAGAAGATGTTCGGAGCCCCTCTACTCTAACTGTGAATCCCTGGCCAGAGAGAGATTTCCTGTGGTGGAGAATTGTCTTGGCTCCTGCCTTGTTCTGGGCCTTGTTCTCTGGGCTTCTTTTGAATTCTATGAGCCACAAACATCCTTCCAATACATTCATTTACTGCTGATGTCAACCAGCTCAAGCTTCTATTGTGAAACCAAAAAATGGTGACTCATTGTACCTGGGTTTCCCAGAGAGGGGGTGAGGGGGCAGGGCACAGGATCCTAATTCTCAGGGGCTAACAGGAGTAGACTGCTTTCTGAGAGGGTCTGAGGATGTTTTGTGCTCCACCAGAAACTGGGCATGCAGCCAGAACCACACCAGCCTCTGGATTGCCCAACCTGGATACTACCCATTACTGCTTCTGGAAGGAACCCCAGGCTCTAATTTGAAAACCATCACTGGGAGTTGCAACTCAGCCTCCAGGCTTCACTCCCCATCCTCTTCAGTCCATTCTATGTGGAGCTCAGCCCATCAGCTAAAGGGCAATATTCAAAATCCAGGCCAGGCACTGGCAGTCAGAATGGGATCGGAGCTGGAGCAGGGTGAAGGCATGTGTCTGCATTGTTGCATGGAGGGGCACTAGGGCAGGGGCTATCAATCAGCCAGATGTACATATTTTAATATTTCAACAGCCAGTTCAACTGCACTGATGCTCACCATCTGGCTATCCGCTTAGCACCTACAGGACTATGGGGGCCTGGAAGGGAGGGACTCTCCAGTGTGTCCTTGTAATTCCGCTCACCTCTCCCTCTTCTTCCCCACCTGTCTCTGCCTCGCCAGGAGTTTGCACAGAGCAGATGGTTAACATATATTTGTAAATAAAAATCCCAAGATAGAAGAAAGAAAATGAAGAGGAAGAGATGGGTGCAAGGAGGGGAAGGAAGATTAAAAAGTTGGGTCTGTTCTAAAAAAAAAAAATCACACCATGGACCATTCCTCCTGCCTCCTCACTCCCCCACCCCAAAGTGTTCACCTACGTATGCTCATTTAAAATAAGCATTGGGGCACCCTTGAAAGAAAACAAAAGTGCAAAATAAAGGTGATGTATGAAAGAGTGAGGGGTCATCTTGATAGGGGCAAGATGATCATCCCTGTGATAGTGGCTGCCATTTATGATCTCATTTTCTGTTCACTCTATTATTTTAGGAAAGATTATTATCCCCATTTTACAGATAAAGACTCCGAAGAGGCTAAACGGTTTGCCCAAGGTCACACAGCTAAACGTGGAGATGGGACTCAACCTCTCTTTTGCTGCTTGCAAAGTTGGAGCTATATACAGCAAGCGCAAGCGCACCGGGGGAACTCCCCAAATTCCAGGATTACAGCCAGGACCATCGGGACAGCAGTCCCGGGTTGGTGCTGCCACCTAGTGACAAAGAACTGCAGAGATCAACTTTCCTCCCTCTCCTCCGCTCCCCCTCCCTCCTGCACCCTCCTTTCCCAGCTTGAGAGTCCTGAACCATGTGAGATCTACCCCTGGCAGCCAACCATCGCTTGTTTGAGCAGAAGCTTGACTACAGAGAATTGACTTCTAGATGCAAGCTGGCGCCTCATTCAGCTTCCTCACTCTATCCCAGGGCATAGCTCTGAAGAGATGTTTGGGTGAGTGACCAGGAATGCAGATCTGCACAGATTTGGGCATCAACCTGGTTTCCAAACACAAGCTCTGCAGATATTTTACTGTGAAGCTCCGGGTAGCCGTGAACAGGATGTTGACTACATCCTGTTTTAGGGTGATAACTGCGTTGTACCTGCACAGTCCCAATCACTGAATACCCACTAGCTCCCTGGTAACATGTTAAACAGCAGCCTCTCATCTCCTTTTTACCCTATGTTTTTTCCTTTTATTTTAGGTTCAGGGGTACATGTGCAGGCTTGTTACATAGGTAAACTGCATGTCACAGGGGTTTGGTGTATAGATTGTTTCATCACCCGGGTAATACACGTAGTACCTAATACCTGATAGGTAGTTTTTCAGTCTTCACCCTCCTCCCGTCCTCCACCCTCGAGTAGGCTCCAGTGTCTGTTGTCTTATCTTTGTGTCCTTAGCTCCCACTTACAAGTGAGAACATGCAGTATTTGTTTTTCCATTTCTGTGTTAGTTCGCTCAGGGTAATGGTCTCCAGCTCCATCCATGTTGCTGCAAAGGACAGGATCTCGTTCCTTTTTATGGCAGCATAGTATTCCATGGTGTATATGTACCACATTTTCTTTATTCAGTCTATAGCTGATGGGAACTTAGATGGATTCCATCTCTTTGCTGTTGTGAATAGTGTCTAATTTCATTTGAAGCCCAAACACCAACACATGTTGCCCAAGCTCACTGAGCAGGGCCTTCAGCCCTGATCTTCAGACTCCAAGTGCAGCGCCCTCCCTACTCCGCTGCCCTGTGCTGTGCCCCGCTCCCCCACAATTCAACTCACCCTGTGAAAACCTTGTTTTTGTCAGCCTAGTCATCCAGACGCGATGACTCAAGGGTCGCTGTGAAACAGGCTGTCGGGGAGGACCTGTGTCAGCACAGTGGCTTTCTTGACCTTTATGGCAGCGGGGAGTTACCTCAATCTAAAACGTGTGGCTGCCAAGTGACTTCAGTCTCAACTGAAGCAGGGACATGATCGATGGGCAGATAAGGAAAGCCATTCCCACTCCCTGAGCTTTCCACACCTCCTTCAGCGTCTTCTTTCTTCTAAGTCAGAGATCACCTGGAACATAGAAGCAGGGGTTAAATTTTTTCATTCAGACCTGGCTCTCAGAATCTTGTTGCAAATGGAGAATAAAGGGTCACCTCTAGAAGGCAAGGTGGTCTCACCAAATATGTGCCTCACTGTGCCCACAATTAATCTAGTAACGTCTCTGTCTAGTCCTGCATAATTTGTGTCAGGAAATCCACTTTAGTTAGCCATAGTAATGAAATAAACACAACAGTCAGCTCTGCACCTAGCACAGCGTATATAGTCAGGGCAGATAGTAGGTGACAAGCTCAAAGTAGATTTTTAAACCTGAAATGTGTAGATTATCCATCTAAACCGTGATTTCTTTCATTTGGGGATCATAGGGCTGCTTTGACTATCTGATGAAACTGTGGACTCCCCTGCCTCTCCCTTTATAAAACATTTCTTTTTTCTTTCTTTCTTTCCTTTTTTTTTTTTTTTTTTGAGACAGAGTTTCACTCTTGTTGCCCAGGCTGGAGCACAATGGCATGATCTCAGCCCACTGCAACCTCCGCCTCCTAGGTTCAAGTGATTCTCTTGCCTCAGCTTCCCAAGTAGCTGGGATTACAGGCATGCACCACCACCCCTGGCTAATTTAATTTGTATTTTTAGTAGAAACGGGGTTTCCCCATGTTGGGCAGACTGGTCTCAAACTCTTGACCTCAGGTGATCCACCCTCTTCGGCCTCCCAAAGTGCTGAGATTACAGGAGTGAGCCACCATGCCCAGCCAAAACATACGTGTATTAATCAATTTGGATGATATGATTTCAGGGGTTTACAGGATTCTGAAACCCATTCATAGACCCCTAGATAAAAACTCTTCATCAGTCAACACAGCAGTCACCCAAGACTCAAGAAACAGAGCTGCTGGTAGCAAGCATGGCCCAGGACATCGGCGTTGAATTGGAGCGCAGAAGCTCCCGTGTCGCCACAGTGTGGTGAGCCAGGAGGGCCTCACACTCCCAGGAGAAAGCCTACTCCACGTGAGGCAGAATCTTTGACTCAGGGGCCATTTCCATCTGTCCACTCTGACACAATGTGTCATCAGTGGTGAGCAAGAAGGCGTAGAGATGAAGGATGCAAAGAGGTTCGGGAACTGGACGAAGATTTATGTTATGTACATTACTTGATAACATTTTTTAAAAGGTTGAAAGCTTAATAAATTTTTTTAAATGATATACTCTAAAGATATCCTTCTGATTATGGGTGCGGTTGCTCACACCTATAATCCTAGCACTTTGGGAAGCCAAGGTGGGTGGATTGTTTGAGTTCAGGAATTGGAAACCAGCCTGGGCAACATAGTGAGACTCCGTCTTTACAAGAAGAAAGCTAAAAAAAATTAGCTGTATGTGGTGCATTCCTATAATCCTAGCTACTCAGGAGGCTAAATTGGGAGGATTACTTGAGCTCAGGAGTTGGAGGATGCAGTGAGCTATGATGATACCACTGCACTCCAGCACAGGTGACAGAGCAAGACCCTGCCTCTTTAATAAATGCTTGAAACGCTTCAACAGCAAACAAACAAATAAAAACGTCTCTTTAATAAACGCTTTCATGCTAAAGTAGCCACGTGCCCTCTGAGGGCCACAAATGCAGGATTAGGCAAACCTGTATGAGATGACTGGCAGCCAGGGAATATGATCCCCAGGACATATGAACCCTTCTGCCTGCTTTCCCAAACCAAATAACCTCTTTTATACCCTGACTGATGACTGAAATCCTATTCTTAAAACTTTGTTCCTGTGATGTAAGGTATTTATCACCCACCAGGTGCCTGCGAGTGCCTTGGTTTGGATTCTAAGTTGAAATGAGCCCTATTCCTTTGCAGCTCTTAGGAATCAGCTTGCCTCCCCTGACGCTTGTCTGGCACCTGCTGTCCATTCCATTTGCTTATTGATTCATTCATTCAACAAAATGTATTGAGCACTCACTTGTGTGAGACACTGCTAGGGAGTAACCAAGGGGGGAAGAAGAAAGCAGACTCAGCGCCTGCCCTCATGGAGCCTACAGTCTGCCAGGGGAAACAAACACCAAAGAACTAATTATTCTATTTTTATTTTTTGATTTATTGAAACAGAGTCTCACTCTGTCACCAGGTTGGAGGGCAGTGGTGCCATCTTGGCTTACTGCAACCTCCGCCTCTTGGGTTCAAACAATTCTCCTGCCTCAGCCTCCCAAGTAGCTGGGATTACAGATGCGCACCACCACGCTCAGCTAATTTTTGTACTTTTAGTAAAGTTGAGGTTTCACTACGTTAGCCAGGCTGGTCTCGAACTCCTGACCTCAAGTGATCCACCCGCCTCTGCCTCCCGAAGTGCTGGGGTTACAGGTGTGAACCACTGCACCCTGTCTAATTATTCTAATTAAATAATGACAATTGTGGTAAGTGCCATGCAAAAGAAGCATCAGGAGTGCATACACCCAGAGCACCTGACCAATTTCAGGAAGGAAGTGACATTTCAACTGAGCCTTGAAGGAGGAGTACAGTGAAGCAGATGAGGAAGACAGGGAAGAGCATTCCAGGCAGAGGGAAAAGCATGTGCCCGGGGTGGCCAGCATGAAGCATGGAGATTCTATCTCCTGGCCTGAGGAGCCCAGCGAGGTCCCCAAGTAACTAGAAAGATGGTCCTACCTCTTCCTAACGTCACCACCTCCAAAAGTTCTGGTGCTGTGCCCTACTTCATGAAGGGATACCCCATTTTTCACAGCTGGTGACCCACTGCAATCATCTGGCACAGCCCTACCCGCCTACCTGCCAGCACCCCCAGGCCTTTCCTCCAGCCTTTGCCAGGAAACCACAACAGCCTCCTAACTTCCTCCTTGTCTACTCCACATAGCAGCCAGAGAGATTCCTTTATAGCGCAAGTCCACCACATCACTCCTCTGCTTAAAACTCCTTCAGGGCTTCTGGCTTCACTCGGTGTCCACATCCTCACCAGAGCCCACAAGATCCTACAAGATTTGACCCCCACTTACCTGTCTGAGCCCTCCTCCCACCAGCCCCCTGCTCTGTCTCTCTGCTCCAACCACACTGGCCTCCCCGCTGTGTCTGGCCACATCAAGCACATTCCTACCTCAGGGCCTTTGCACGTGCTGTTCCCTGTGCCTGGGACACTCTTGCCCCAGATATCCATTTCTTCCCTTCCGCTCAAATGTTTCTTCCCTAACCACCGTCTCACTCTTCATTGTGCTACCTCACATGATATTATGACACTTGTTTATCCATAGACTGTCTTCTCTACAGGATTATGAACTTCAAGAGGCTCAGGATCTTGTCAACATGTTCACCATTATTTCCCCTGTGCTTAGAGCAGCACTTTCACATAGGGCTCAACAATATGTTTTTATTGACATCTATGTGTTTGTTTTTGAGATAGGGTCTTGCTCTGTTGCTTAGGCTGGAGTGCAGTGGTGTGATCATGGCTCACTGCAGCCTCGACTTTCCAGGCTCAGGTGATCCTCCCATCTCAGCCTCCCAAGTAGCCAGGACCACAGGCATGCACCACCATGCCTGGCTAATTAACAATATGTTGAGTGAATCAATTAATGAACAGGTGTCACCACCCCCAGCACCACCCCACTCCCATCCTGCCTCCTCCTCATCCCTAACTTTAGCAAAAGGGATGGAAGGGAGTGCATGATGTCAAGACCCCATAATTCTTTCTGGTGCCCCCAAACTTTCCCAACACACTGGCCAGGAGCAGAGCTTTCTTCCTTCTTTCTCCTTCCTTCCTTCCTTCCTTCCTTCCTTCCTTCCTTCCTCTCTCTTTCTCTCTCCCTTTCTTTCTTTCTTCCTTTCTTTCTTCTTTCATTCTGCCTATCTTTTTCCTGCAGTAGGTGGCAGGCTTTTAATAGCCATGGAGATAGTGGGAACGTGTCAGCTTCTAAAGGATGTGCAGGTCTGGGACACAGAGGGAAACACCTCCTTGCTTGGTCCTGGGGCCCAGGCACAGAGGTGACACTGAGTCCCAGCTTGTGTGCCACCAAGACTGTGAAGAGATGGAAACAGGTTATGTAAGTACTTTTGTGTTTGTTGTGGTTATCTGATTCACAGGCAGAGCTGAGCCATACCAACAGATGAAATTAGGTGACACACAGCCGTTGCCATCGCGTGAGCCCAGTGGCTGTTTTCTGTCTGAGGTTATACCCACCCCTCTAGCTCAGCATCACCACCCACAGGCTACCACCACTGCTTCTGCTGCATCCATAAACTATCTGTACTGTTCTTTACTCAGCTTTTAAAATGGACTCGTTTTTATGACTTGAATACATGTATTTTAAAAGGAAACTAGGAGCTAAGAAAGACCAACAGACAGATGTGACAAGCAGGACAAACCTGGCCCCCAAGAAAGGGCTGCGTGAAGAGGTCGAAGGCAGAGGCCTGAAGGGAGAGGAAGGCAGGAGCTGCCCGCTGGGCGAGGGAGTCCAGGTCCCAAGGGGTTGAGCAGAAGGAAGGAGGAAGGGGGAGTAGGTGAGGTCCTAGGACCCTGGGAATCTCATGGGACTTCCAGGCCTGGGGAGACTGGGAGTGGAGAGTGGGGTGAGGGAGCTAATCGTGTTGTGCTCTTGGTGCTTGTGGGGTTCAGGTGAGGTGAGGGTGTGACTGAGACAGAGGGCAGAGCCTCAGGGCAGAGTCAGGGGAACCAGAGGAGGTGTGGGGGAACAAAAGTGGGGTGCAGTTTAGGGAAGGAGTACTGAGGAGCTGGGTACAGCAAGAGCCACAGTGCAGAAGAGAGCCCTAAAGAGTGAAGCACGGCCGGGCGTGGTGGCTCACGCCTGTAATCCCAGCACTTTGGGAGGCTGAGGTGGGAGGATCACGAGGTCAGGAGATCAAAACCATCCTGGCTAACACGGTGAAACACCGTCCCTACTAAAAAAATACAAAAAATTAGCCGGGCGTGGTGGCGGGCACCTGTAGTCCCAGCTACTTGGGAGGCTGAGGCAGGAGAATGGCATGAACCTGGGAGGTGGAGCTTGCAGTGAGTCGAGATTGCGCCACTGCACTCCAGCCTAGGCGACAGAGCGAGACTCCATCTCAAAAAAAAAAAAAAAAAAGAGTGAAGCACTTTGGGAGGCCGAGGCGGGAAGATCCCTTGAGCCCAGGAGTTCAAGACCAGCCTGAGGAACATAGTGACACCCCCATCTCTACAAAAAATATTATAAAAATTAGCCTGGTGTGGTGACATGCTCCTGTTGTCCCAGCTACTTAGGAGGCTGAGCTGGGAGGATTGCTTGAGCCTGAGAGGGTGAGGCTGCAGTGAGCCTGGATGACTAACTACTAGCCTGGGCGACAGAGCAAGATTCTGTCTCAACAAGAGAAAAAAAAAAAAAGAATGAAGGGGAGCAGGGCTGGGGGCAGGCCCGTGACAAAGTGGAGACTCCGGTGGGTAAGGGTGTCGAGGAGGGACCACACTGTGTGAGCCAGAAACAGGCTTGGAGGGAAGGGGCGTGAGGCAGGGAGTGGGTGCTGGTTGGGTGTCCCACCACCCCAGGCAGGGCTCGCTGGGGACTGGACAGTGAGTATGTTGGTCTCTGCTGGCAGCATCTCTGTCACCCACATGCCACCTGAAGTCATCTGTGTATACACTCCTGCTCTAAAGCAAGGAACATCAGTCCACCTAGGACTTTGGAGGTCAGAAAGACAGAAACATATTATACTATCCTATTGGGGAGACAGAGTTCCTGGGAGACTTGGTGACTAAGAAGGATGTTAAGGAATGAAAAAAAACTCAAGGAAGACCAGAAAGGTAAACTGTCATACAGAAATCTGTAAAAGCGAGAAACAACCGCGAAGACACAATGCTGGATTTTGGATTTTAGAGTCATCTGCAGAATCACATCGATTATTGTGCACAAGAAATTGAATAGACACAGGAAGCCCTCGAAGGTGGTGGTGCTCCCGAGTCTACTCTGGCCAATGGGATGGGCTTTATTCAGGTAGATGGGGCCTTCAAGCACTGAGAGGGTAGGGAGTTAGGTTCTCTGTTTCTAAAGGCACGTGGGGCGGGTGGAAGGCATTGATTGTTTATCTGCCGGGTTAGTTGCCCCTCTCCTTCCGGGAACTACCCCTCCTCCACTCCAATACGGATCCCCCTGGGGAGCTGCCCTGTTCTTATGCGGCCTTTGCCGCCACAGTCATGGTTGGTGAGGCTGGGAATGGGCATCTGGGGGTTTGTATTTAAGACACAAAAGGCAGCTTCTCTCGGGCAGCTGAAGCTGTCATGAGGTGTAATGCCAGGGCTGCTGGCTGCCATGTTTTCTGCAAATGGAGAAACTAGCCTTTAGGAAGAGAGAAAATGCAACCTGGCCTGCAGGGAACATCGGAGAAGCTGAGCATCCTGAACGTGTTCCAGTCCTTGGTTCTCTCTGCTCTTCTGCTGCTTGACCGCCGACTCCTCTTGAGGTGTCGGAGAACCTCACCTCCCCCAGCCGCCGGTGTTCTTCAAACATACTATCTCTGAGCTTAGGCTGGTGAAAGTTGAGCATCTGTCATTTGCAATCAACTCAGCAGTGAAAAGAAAAAAAAAAAAAACCAGGGGGTACAGTCAGCACTTTTGGTTTTCTCATTTGAGACACTAGAACACACTTTCAGGGACTACTCTGGGCCCAGGGAGGCTGATGGCATGAGGGGGACTTCACACAACTACTGACTTAAGCTTAAAGGGAACCCATAACTAGCTGGGTTTTATTTTAGAATTGTTTGTTTATTTCTAATTCTTCTGTTCACAGAATTCAGGGGAACCTGAGCCAAGTGTCCTGCCTGTAGCCTTGAGGAGGCACCATGCCAAGGAGTGAAAGATGAGGTGAGGAATTCAGGACACCTTACTTTCCGTAGAATTTGATGATTGGATTTTCATGGGAATTCACACTCTGAATTGGAAGTAGGTTCTCTGGCCTCTTGATCTTGCGGTGACAGAGGTCACTGTAGGGAAGGGGTGGAAGGAAGAATAAACGAATGAGGAGGAAGAGAAGAGCAGGAGGCATGGGTACACAGTCACCTGTCCTTGACAGCCTCGCTTCCCTCTGTGGAAGATCTCAAGGTCGAAGCTGGGATTCTCCCTCCAGATGGCAGCTCCATCTGCCCAGCTGGTCGCATCTGAAACCCAGGCAGGGCATTCTCCTGACCCCTCCCTCTCCATCCTCCTGCAGTTCCAGTCTAGTCCGCCCCCATCTACCCCTGCCCACTTCTCTCCATTGTCTTGCCATTGCCCTCGTTCAGTTCACAAATTCCATTCTCACCTGAGTGACCATAGCAGCCTCCTAAGAGGTCCATCCCCACCCAAACTGGATTTGCCACAAGCCCAGCTGGAGCAGTCTCTCCAGGAGACAAATCTGACAATGTCCTTCATCTGCTTAAAACCTCCCGACGGCTCCCCTTTGCTCCCAGGACAAAGTTAACAAACAAAAACAGAAAAGCCCTCAATAAGGCCCGCGCAATCTGGCTGCTGCCTCTCTCTCCAACCATGTCGGCTTTGCTTCTCACCCTCGCTCTGCTCCAGCCACACTGGCTTTGTGGCTTTAAAGGGCCCTGCTCCCTCCTGGTTCAGGGCCTTGCACATTCTGTTCCCTCTTCCTGGAAAGCCCTTCTGCTCTCTTTCACCAAGTTAAGTCTCACTTTTATTTTATTTTTATTTTTTATTTTTTGAGATGGAGTCTCACTCTGTCACCCATGCTGGAGTGCAGTGGCAAGCTCTTGGCTCACTGCAACCTCTGCCTTCCAGGTTCAAGCGATCCTCCTGCTTCAGCCTCCCAAGTAGCTGGGACTACAGGCACCTGCCACCACGCACGGCTAATTTTTTTTTGTATTTTTAGTAGAGACGGGGTTTTACCATGTTGGCCAGGCTGGTCTCGAACTCCCAGCCTCAGGTGATCCAGCCCCCTCGGCCTCCCAAAGTCCTGGGATTACAAGCATGAGCCATAAGTCTAACTTTTTAAAAAATATATTGCTTAAGATCCCACTCATCTGTTCCATCTTTATAACTTCTTACAAATAACCCTCATAGCACTTATAATTTTACGTACGTGTGTATGTAAGTGTTTGATTGATGTTTGTCCTCTCAAGGACACCGTAAGCTCCATGAAGGCAGGGAGGGACCACGTTTGTTTTGCTCACCCCTAGGGTCCTCAGCACTTGCCACAGGGCCTGGCTAAGTCTTATCTATCCCTCAAGATCCCGACCTAACATCTCTCTGAGAAGCCCCCCATGACTCTAAGCTTTGGAAGTCCCATGAACCAGCATGGACCACACATTTATTGTACCACCTGGCAATGATCTGCTCACATAACTGTCTCACCACTACTTTGTGGATTCTTGGAGGGCAAGAACCTCATCTTTCTTGAATTTGTTTCCTTTACACCCAGCACAGTGCCTGGCCTGCAGGAAATCAATGGTGGGTAAATGAATGACTCTGTTAAGACAGTCCCCCTGGGCCCAGGTATTATACCCTGTACATCAAGGGGCTGGCTGAGATGACTTTGTGTGTCCTTTCTCTGTCATTGTGGCTCCAGCATTGCATAACCCTGCCCAGCCAGCACCCCTCTGCTCTGTCATGCCATGTGCCTTTAACTGTTGCCCTGGCAATCAACAAATCTTGCTGCTACCACCGTTTCTCTATTCCATTATGCAAAGGGAGCCTCACACCTCCGGGCTTTCTATAGATTATGCAAAAAGAAAAGCCATTTTAATGTCTCCTTCCTCTTTGACTCATGGTTTTTAGTTAGCTCTTTCTCATATTTATGGGGCAACTTTTTTTTTTTTGGTTTTCTAATTATTAAGAAGCATTTAAAATATAGAACAGGTATGAAAAATAACACAGTGGCCACCCATGACCACACCCAAGGACATGCAGCTGAGGATACAAAAGGTGACCCACGTACAAGGGACCTTGTCTTTAGAGGAGGACTGATACCATCTGAGGCCTTTCCAGATGGACTCATGTACTCCCAGGGAACTGAAAAGTCTATTTCAAGCCATGTATCCCAGACAGAGCCCAGCATCTACATGTCCAGCTAGGAGGCCTTTCTTCTAGACTCTCGTCTGAGAAAAATGGATCTTTTTCTTCTTTGAATCCTCAGCAGCCCCTGAGCACATTCCCTTCTAGGACAGACTTGGAGATTCTGAGCTGGGAGGGCCCTGGAGGGGAAGAAATCTAGACTCCCCCATGGCACAGGAATGCCCTCCCAACTTTACCCCCCATGGGCTCTGTGAGGTGTGGCAGTGGGGCCCAAACACCACAGGGGACACATTCCAGAAAAGAGAAAGGAAGACACAATCAACCAAGGAGACATGAGCATCCGGAACAAGCTGGACATGGTTTTATTTCTTGTGAGGCCACCTAGAAGTAGGACTCATCTAGGAAATGCATCCAAAAAGTCAATGCAGTCAGGCCTTCACTTTCCTTCTGTGGGCCAGATGCGACACTAGAGGTTGGGATTTGAAGATGAATAGGCCATCATTTCTAAGCTTGAGGAGTGCACACTGAGCCGTTAACTTGAAGTAAACAAACATTTATGAAACTGTGTGACAGGAGCTACCACAAAGCTGCACATGCAGGGAAGGAAAGAAACCTCTGAATCACACTTAGGGCATGGGGGAAGGCTTCCTGGAGGAGGGGACGCTTGCCCTGCATTGTGAAGCATGCTTATGGGGAGCTGCAGGTGGCTCCACCTGTCTGGAGCAAAAGGTGGGGAGTGGACAGTGGTGGGAGATGTGGCCAGAACAACAACACAAAGACCTTGTGTGCAGAGCTGAGGAGTGCTTGCCTCTCGTGGCAGATTCCTGGTTTCCTCAGCCTTAACCTCTTACCCTCTCTAGGTTTCCTTTCTTGTTTTGGTGGCCACTGGAGGGTTCAAGGCAGGGAGTGACCTGAAGAGAACTGGAAAATCCTGTGAGGCAACATCCGGCTGAACTGGAAGGAGTGAGAACAACCAGGAGGCAGCCGTGGGTTGGAGGTGAGAAGCCAGGAGAGGCTGCAGCAGGGTGGTGGCAGTGAGAAAGGACAGGAGGGAAGACTGTAAGGAAAGAAGCATCTGTGACACTGAGAGTGAGTGAAGGGGGATCTGGGGAATCCTTAGTCTTCAGGCTTGGCTCACTGGGAGCTAGTGGTGTGCTTCATCGACAGAGAGAACTCCAGAGAAGTAGACCTTGGCACAGGTCTTTGGATGATGAGACAGAAGTTGAGTTGTAAGTTGTAGGGATAAGACCCCACAGACTATAAGTAAGAAAGATGTTAGAAGCAAAAAGAAGGCCAGGGAATGGTCAAACAAGACTAGGGTGTGGGGAATAGGTCCTCTGACCACACACACAATTTCTCTGAGGAGACGCCCTAATGGACTTTGGAGGACATAGCTTGGCTGAAGAGGCATCCCTGAGGTTCCAGGGTTGAAGTCTGGGTGTCCATCATAGCACCAACAGTATAAACTCTAGGACAAGTTGACCACACTTTGAGACATCACTTATGCGCTCCAGCGAAGCAACTGGAGCTCTGTTAAATTTGATTCCATTTTTTAATTTTAGGATTTTTTTTAAGTTCAAAAAAATTAGTTGGCTGGGCGCAGTGGCTCACGCCTGTAATCCCAGCACTTTGGGAGGCTGAGGTAGGCAGGCAGATCATGAGGTTAGGAGATCAAGACCACCCTGGCTAACACGGTGAAACCCCGTCTCTACAACGAAATACAAAAAATTAGCCGGGCATGGTGGCACATGCCTGTAGTCTCAGCTACTCGGGAGGCTGAGGCAGGAGAATCGTTTGAATCTGGGAGGCGGAGGTTGCAATGAGCCGAGATCGTGCCACCGCACTCCAGCCTGGGCGACAGAGCGAGACTCCTTCTCAAAAAAAAAAAAAGAAAAAAATTAGTTATACATAGTTCAAACAATAAAATAATCAAGTATGAAACATATCAGTTGTCTCCCCCCCTTTCCTGAGCTCCAGAGGCAAGTACTTCCAACTCTTCTCAATTCTTTTGGTACTTACCACCATAGCTGTAAGTGCCATGGGTTTATCGACACTTCTGGACTTTTTCCATGTTAGGCATTTACATGCCATAGCCTTTTCTATATGGCAGACAAGTATCGCATAATGGGAGTCTGGATTCCCTCCCCTCCGGGGTCTGCTCAGAGATTTTCCAAGTTTGTCCTTGAAGGGAATGTGCTCCAGGGAATGTGCTTCTGCCAAACCCCAGGGAAGAAGACCAGCTTTCCTTGTTTTTAGTTTTTGGTTTTTGTTTCTGCTTTTGATAGAGACAGGGTCTAGCTATGTTCCCCAGCCTGGTCTCGAACTCCTGAGCTCAAGCAATCCACCAGCCTCGGCATCTCAAAGGGCTGGGATTACAGGTGTGAGCCACCGTGCCCCGCCCCATTCTCCTTGTTTAACTGTTTACCCCACCCTCATCTCAACCCTGCACAGGTGCCTGCTTCCCACTCCCCTGTCCTGCTAACAGAGTTATATCATAGCTTTAGATCCATCAACTTCCAGTGTTCACTTTATTAGGATTGCGTTCATGCTATGCAAATCAAATCACTTGGGATATATCATGATTATTTTTTCCTTTTCCTCCATAGCTTTGTTTATTCCACTGGAGTTAATAATGCTTCCTTTCCCCCATTTACTTAGTTATATTTATGGTACTTATCATTAGTCCAACCCCTCCCTAATCTTCCCCCAATTGTGTAAACCTCTCAATATTTTCAAACATGATTCTTTCAGTGTGACCTTCTTGAAGAACTCTTTCTTGGAGTCTTCGAAGCAGCTTCAGCCTGAGTATGCTGCTTTCTGTTTTTTTCTTTTTCTTTTTTTGCGGGGGACAAAGTCTCGCTCTTGTCTCTCCGGCTGGAGTGTGATGGCACAATCTCAGCTCACTGCAACCTCCGCCTCCCGGGTTCAAGCTCTTCTCCTGCCTCAGCCCCCTGAGTAGCCAGGATTACAAGTGCCTGCCACCACGCCCAGCTAATTTTTGTATTTTTAGTAGAGATGGGGTTTCACCATGTTGGCCAGGCCGGTCTAGAACTCGTGACCTCAGGTGATCCACCCACCTCGGCCTCCCAAAGTGCTGGCCACCACGCCTGGCCGAGTACTCTGCTTTTTATGCCTGGTAGATAGCTGTCTACCAGGAGTTTCCTTTAGCTGGGTGATTCCCATTGTTTGCCTCTCGTGGCAGATTCCCAGTTTCCTCAGCCTTAACCTCTTACCCTCTCTAGATTTCCTTCCTTGTTTTGGTGGAGCACATCCTTCAGCAGCTTCCTGAGAGAGAAGATAAGGCAGTATCATTTGTTGTTTCACTCTCTTCTCAAACTGATTTTTTGGTAGTTTAGATATAGCATTCTAGGTAAGAAATGGTTTTCCTTCAGAAGGCATTTTTCCACTGACTTCCAGTTTCCAGGCTTGAGGCAACAGATATTTTGTATCTGGTTTTTTTTTTAACTTTTTCTGATTTTTTAAAATCTCTGAGATCCTGTTGGATCTCCTCTTTGTCTCCAGTTTTGTAAAATTTCATGGTGATGTGCAGCACAACTCAATTCTACAGATACGTATTGAGAGCATGTGTTACATAGTTTATCTCACTAAACACTCCAAGATATACAAAAATATCCACAAGTCCTGAGACAGCTAGAAATCTGAGGGAAGTGGGGGAGATAAGGCAAACAGAATATTGATGAGCATGTAGTATTACACATAAATTATGCATATAAGACTTGTAAGAGCAACATTTTCACAAGTTCCAAGTGTTGGTATTTTTAAGAAAGAATAATGCAGGCTCCCAACCTGATTCTTTCTGTTAGAAATTTGGCCTTCCCATGCACTCAACAAACTCCTTGCCTCTTACATCTATAGCTCTGTTTGGCTAGTAGTAAGCTATAAATAAGAGGGTGATGTTTTGGCTTTGAATCCGGGAGTTACTGATAGCCTCCAGTGGGCTGACTTAACTACCATTCTGCAGGAGGCCACACAAGCTTGAGTTCAATGCCAGAGGTTCGTCCCCTCAAGCTTCCTAAGGTGTCAGTTGGAATAGAGCCAGGAACCAGGAACCAGAGCCCCCTTTCAGGAAGCAATCCCTAAAATGTATTTCTCCTTACCCTTCAAAGTGTACCTATATGTACTGATAGATAGAACATCATAAAGATAGATATGCTACATAGTAAGCTGCTCAATACATGTTTTTTCAATGGGATGAATACAGAATATTTCTCTCTATGTAGCATCTACCCAACATTTATAGAGATGGCCCCAACACCCTACTCCCCACATTAGAAATCAGCCAAGAGTCATCCCTACCCTGGCGGCTCCCAGAATATCATTATTATTATTATTGAAAACAGTTTATGCATATTAGCTTGTTTAATTCTCACAACAATTCTATGAGGCAGGTTTTTGTTTGTTTTTTTGTTTGTTTTTGAGACAGAGTCTCACTCTGTCTCTCAGGCTGGAATGCAGTAGTGCCATCTCAGCTCACTGCAGCCTCTGCCTCCCAGGTTCAAGTGATTCTCCTGCCTCAGCCTCCCAAGTAGCTGAGATTACAGGCGTGTGCCACCACATCTGGCTAATTTTTGTATTTTTAGTAGAGACGGGGTTTCACCATGTTGGCCAGGGTGGTCTTGAACTCCTGACCTCAAGTGATCCACCCACCTCGGCATCCCGAAGTGCTGAGATTACAAGTGTGAGCCACCGCGCCAGGCTGGAGGCAGGTATTTTTAATCCTTATTTGATAGATTCAGAAACTGAAGAATAGAGAGGTCAAGTGACTTGCTCAAGATCCCAAAGCTAAGAATGACAAAACAGAGCTTCAAGTCTAAGCAGACCCAACCCAGAGCTCACAACAGATCCAGCTCGTTCCGCCACAAAAGCAATTCCAAATCTCACTTGAATCCCAGGTTAGACCCCTTGGAATCTCTCACCAAGCTGAAGGGCTGCCCCAGAAGAGCTCATGGGAAAGGCCACGTGGAAGGAGCACCCATTTTATTGCTGCTTGTTCTGATGCTATTTCGCTGTAGGACGCTGAGTAACACGCCCGCCTCTCCAGGCCTCAGTTTCCTTATCTGTAAAATGAAGTTAAGAATATATTCTGAAGAGTTTTGGAAGAGGCCCATGATGACCGAGGGAAAAGCAGCAGTGAGAGGTCTCAGAAGGCCTTCTAAAAGAACAGAGTTCTGTGCTGCCTGGAGAATGATGGGAAACACAGGAGGAATAGTGACAACACGAGATGTTAAATTACTGTAGAAATTCTTAGATCTGAGTCTGAACTCCCTCTTCAAATATTCCATTATAATCCAAGACTCTATAGTTTCTACCAAAAAGTAGGTGCCTTCAAGCAGGGAGTGATCGTTTGAATCTAGTTGTCTCCTGGGAATCAGTGGTTCTAACTTGGCTGCACGTTGAGCTGATCAGCGGAGCTCGAGACATGCAGATGTTCAGGTCCACCCTCGGAGATCTCTATCTGGGGTGTTTTGCCCGAATACTTGGAATATTAAGAGTTTCTTCATATGATTTTAATGTGCAGACAAAATGGAGAGCCACTTCCCAGAGCTTCAAGTTATCCATTTTCTGGTCTGAAGTTTAACAAAGAAAAATAAATAAATAAAGAAGTAGTGATGCCCAGTAGCTCTCAAAATTTAATGTGCAAACAAATGAATCTCCTGGGCGTCTTGTTAAAATGCGGCTTTCAATTCAGTGGGTCTAGGTTGGGCCTGGCATCCTTCTTGGTTGTTTTGTTGTTGTTGTTTTGTTTTTTAAGGCCTTAACACTGGAGGGGATTCTGGCCTTCTAAAAAGCTCCCACAGGTGCCCACGCTGCTATCCACAGACTGTGCTTGAATAGCTAGGCTACAGCTTGAATGATTACAGCTTGAATGATTACAGACTTGAACGAGAATTATGGTTCTTCTTACCAGCTGAGACCTTCAGGAAGAAGTTACTTCACTTCTCTGAGTCTCAGTTTTCTTATCTATAAAATGCAGGCCAGCAATAGTAACTTTGTCACAGAATTCTTGTGATGCATAAATGAGCTAATGCATTCAATTTGTTTAGCATTGTACAACAAATGTTAGCTTTTTGCTAGGATAGCCAGCACTCACGGAATGCTTACTATGTGGCAGGAATTTTCTAAGTGCATTCGTGTATTAACTCATTCAAGTCTCAACAACACAGTGAGGTAGGTACTATTATTTCATCATTCCCATTTTACAGGTGAAGAAACTGAAGCGCAGAGAGGTGGAGTTCCTTGATCTACAGTGACACCTCGTTGTAGCTAAGCTGGTGTTTGAACTCACGGAGAATTTGGGCTCCTTACCAGGATCCCTCGCCAAGGGTAGGATCAGGGCAACAGGTCGAGGGGTTGCCGTTTGAAATAGGCTAGGACCGGCAGGTGGCAGACTAGGGCTGCTTGAGTTTAAAGACCGCTTCCAAGACCAAGCTCGCAGCCAGCTCTGTGCTAAGCGTTCCATCACACAACCGCGAACAGCTTCTTCAAACTCCCTTCCCTCCCCTCCACCCTAGGGTCTTCGCCCAGAATCCATCAGGAAAAATAGCCCCACATAACAGGTTCAAATCTAACCTCCCCAAGACAAAACCACGTCCGCGGGGAAAGAAGCGAGTAAAGCGAGTTTTCTGCAACTCCCCTTTAACCCAGGAGCGCAACCAGCCCGGGAAATCTACAAATCTCTCTTTAGTTCAGCAAAGGGCTGGGAGCCTAAGCCAAGGGGGAGAAAGTTGGGGAATCCCTCTTGAATTCCCCAGGACACTTAGGTGGCGCCGGGCTTTGGTGCACGCGCGCAGGGCATGCGGACAGGCACCGGGGACGCTCTGTTTTGGGGATTACCTCGGAAAGGCGGATCCTCTTTCCGGGTCCGCTGATAGCGGGTGACAAATGAATTTGAGGGGCAGTGCAAAGGGTGGGGGTTAACCGGGCGGTTTCCATGGCGCCCGGGGCGTGGGGGAGGAATGCATCCCGCATGCTGTGGCGAAACAACTGCGCTGCCCGGAGGACTGGGCTCGAGAAGGCAAGGGACACCGGGTCGGGGGTGGAGTGGCAGGGGGGCGGAGGAAGCCAGCCGGGACGGGGGCGGGGCGGTCACGTGTGCCCGACGGGGCGAGGCCCCAAGCTGGCCCCAGAGAGGACTCTGCGGGCGAAGTGGCTGCGCAAGGAGAGAACTTTTCCTGCACAAGGAACGCGTGGTGGGGAGACCCAAGGCAGGAGCGGTCCGGAGCCGGCTGCGGCGTGTGCGGCCGGCCTTGAGACAGCGATCGCGCGGGTGGCAACAGAGAGCCCCAAGCAAAAGTGGGAGCAGGAGCTTGGGGGTGAGCACAGGAAGCCCCACTTGAGGCTTTTACGCAGCCTCGAGTCTCTGTTTCTTCTGGAATAGGCAAGTGTCCTTTCAACTCTAAGAGACCAGCGGAGGCCACTGTCCCTTAAGACTGCCGGAGTCCTCATCACTTCTCCAGGATTCCAGAGGAGACTGTGGCCATGGTGAATGAAGGTCCCAACCAGGAAGAGCGCGATGACACCCCTGCGCCGGAGTCCGCACTCCAAGCGGACCCCAGCGTCTCGGTCCATCCCAGCGTCTCGGTCCATCCCAGCGTCTCTGTCCATCCCAGCGTCTCCATCAACCCCAGCGTCTCTGTCCACCCCAGCAGTTCGGCCCACCCCAGTGCCTTTGCCCAACCCAGTGGCTTGGCTCACCCCAGCAGCTCGGGCCCCGAGGACCTCAGCGTGATCAAGGTGAGCAGGCGCCGTTGGGCCGTGGTCCTGGTGTTTAGCTGCTACTCCATGTGCAACGCCTTTCAGTGGATCCAGTACGGCTCCATCAATAACATCTTCATGCACTTCTACGGTGTCAGTGCCTTTGCCATTGACTGGCTGTCCATGTGCTACATGCTGACCTACATCCCTCTGCTCCTGCCGGTGGCCTGGCTGCTGGAGAAGTTCGGCCTGCGCACCATTGCCGTCACCGGCTCGGCTCTCAACTGCCTGGGGGCCTGGGTGAAGCTGGGCAGCCTGAAGCCGCATCTCTTTCCGGTCACCGTGGTGGGCCAGCTCATCTGCTCTGTGGCCCAGGTTTTCATCCTGGGCATGCCCTCCCGCATCGCTTCCGTCTGGTTCGGGGCTAATGAGGTTTCCACAGCCTGCTCGGTGGCTGTCTTTGGCAATCAGGTAGGTAGAAGAGTTTGTGAATGTTCCCAAGGGCGTGTGTTAGATTGCACCTGACTATTGGGTGTGGTAGGCTATAATTTGCTGATTGTCCAACAGTGTTTGTGACTCCGGGTGACAGTGACTGGGTGTGACAGGCAGTGATTGTGATGCTGTAAGAGAGGCGGGAAACAAAAGCAGGGGGACCTGCTCTTTCATCCACAGTTGCTCTTGCCCCAGCCAAAAGCATGCTTCTAGAACATACTATACCTTCGCTGTGTTGTTCTTGAACCTGTGTTGGTCCACCAACTTAGACCTGTAACTTCAGGAATGCTCTTCTCTGTCTGGCAGCAGCCCTTGGGCATCAGACTATTCTGGTGTCATCAGAACTTGGCAGTGTTTTCAGTTGGACCAACCAGCTTTCCTAGAGTGCAGTATCTCCTCTACTGCATAGAATTGCAAAGCCATGCCTGGTGGTGTTTGACACTGTTTTTACCTTGTTTTATACACAGCTGAAGCCAGGACAGTGGGAACAGTGCTTTGTGCCAAACTCCTTGCCTGGGATTTAGAGCCAAGTCCAGCAAGATGGAGTAGAAATCTCGCTCTGAGTTTCCAAGGCCTAGAAAGGGTAGTTCATGTCTTAATCTTTTTCTCTTTCCTTCTTGTTGGAAGGAGACGCTCAAATTCTTTGCATCTCAATGTGGTTATGATCCAGAAAGCTGGGCAGGTTGTGAACCTGAATGCCGTCCCCAAATACTCGAAGCAAATATTTATGGGACAATTTAAAGCAAACGTCCTTTAGCCAGACAGACCACTGCCTCCCAGTCTCATGTCTTTCCAAGCACGTACAGTCCTGGCTATGTGTTTAAGTGGTGAAGAGGTAGTGGAGGGGGGCAGAAAGTATATGCATCAGGTGTGAGGAAGAAAATAGATTTTGGAAGTTATGAGAACTGTAGAGAGTGAGTTGACCATAGTTTGTGATTTTGAGGGCCTCTAAAAGTATTAGGGCAGCAGCGGCTGCCACACGGAGACATGATGGCCAGCCTAAAACAGTAAAGTCAAGTTGTTTGGACAGAAAGGCTACAGGGTGCGGTCCCGGCTCTTGTGTAAGAATTTTGACCACACAGCCCTGTACTTTGGCTACGTGTTATGAAAAGGGTTGGGATGAGTTAGGGAGATCCAGTGTGGGCGCAGCTTCTAGGGCTGTTTTTAGGGAAGGGAAAGAGGAGTGGCAAAAGGATTTAGGATCTATGGGGTCAGCTAGGCTTCCTTTTGTGAATTTATATAATGGTTTAGTCAGGATGGTAAAACTAGGTATCCAAAGGCGGAAGTACCTAACCATGCCTAGGAAGGAAAGAAGTTGTTTTGTAGAAGGTGTCGGGGTTTGGGAGATTAGCTGGATACAATCAGCAGGAAGAGCACGTTGTTTTCATGAAGAATTATGCCGAGATAGGTAACAGATGAGGAAGAAATTTGGGCTTGACTGAAGTAATGGGGGCTGTCCCTGAAGCCTTGCAGCAGTACAGCCGAGGTAAGTTGCTGAGGCTGATGGGCGTCAGGGTCAGTCCAAGTGAGAGCAAAGAGAGGCTGGGATGAAGGGTGCAAAGGAATAGTAAAGAAAGGATGTTTGAGATCCAGAACGGAATAATGGGTTATGGAGGGGTTGTGGAGGGTGGCATTGAGGATAGGAGAGTATATGGCTTTGGCACCACAGACTGGATAGACAAGACAATTTGGTTGATAAGGCGCAGATCCTGAACCAACCTGTAAGGTTTGTCCGGTTTTTGGACAGGTAAAATGGGGGAATTGTAAGGAGAATTTATAAGCTTTAAAAGGCCATGCTGTAACAAGCGAGTGATAACAGGCTTTAATCCTTTTAAAGCATGGTGTGGGATGGGATATTGGTGTTGAGTGGGGTAAAAGTGATTAGGTTTTAATGGGATAGTAATGGGCGTGTGATCGGTTGCCAGGGGGAAAGTAGAGGTATCCCACACTTGTGGGTTAAGGTGGGGGGATATGAGAGGAGGATGCGAAGGAGGCTTTGAACTGGGGAAAAGGGCAGGAATGAGGTGTGGCTGTAGCCTAGGAATAGTCAGGGAAGGAGATAATTTAGCTAAAATGCCTCGACCTAATAAGGGAACTGGACAGGTGGGGATAACTAAAAAGGAGTGCATAAAAGAATGTTGTCCAAGTTGGCACCAGAGTTGGGGAGTTTTAAGAGGTTTAGAAGCCTGGCCGTCAGTACCCACAACAGTTATGGAGGCAAGGGAAACAGGCGCTTGAAAAGAAGGTAATGTGGAGTGGGTAGCCTCCATATTGATTAAGAATGGGACGGACTTACCCTCCGCTGTTAAGAGTTATCCGAAGCTCAGTGTCCCTGACGGTCCAGGGGGCTTCCGAAGCGATTGGGCAGCGTCAGTCTTCAGCTGCTAAGCCGAGGAGATCTGAGAAGAAGTCGGCCAAGGAAGGTTGGGTTTGGGCTCCAGGGGCTTTAGGAGCGGTGGCGATGTGAGTCGGACAGTCCGACCTCCACTGGGGGCCCGCACAGACCGCACGGCTTAGGAGGAATCCCAGGCTGTGGGCATTCTGAGGCCCAGTGGCCAGGCTTTTGGCATTGGCCAGGCTTTTGGCATTTGAAGCAAGGTCCACAAGGATGTTTTGAAGGTGCCCCTGGGAGCTGTGGCTTGGATGTTCTGAAGTTTCTGTATGCTGGAGACGTGGTTGTGGGCTGTCTTACAGCAGAGGCAAGTAGCTGTAGCTCAGAAATGCGTTGCTGTCTGGCTACCTCCTCTCTATTATTGTACACCTTGAAGGCGAGGTTGATTAATTCCTGTTGTGGGGTTTGAGGGCCGGATTCCAATTTTTGAAGCTTTTTTCTAATATCAGGAGCTGACTGGGTGATAAAGTGCATATTAAGAATAAAGCGGCCTTCTGGCCCTTCTGGGTCTAGGGCAGTAAAGTGTCTAAGGGTTGCTGCTAAGCAGGCCATGAACTGGGCTGGGTTTTCGTCTTTACCTTGGGTAGTTTCTCATAATTAACAGCTTTGTAAGCTGGCTTTTTAAGCCCTTCAACTAGGCAGGAAACCATGTAATCTCACCTAGCTATACCTGAGGAATCTGCCTGATAGTTCCATTGGGGATCTTCTTGGGGAACTGCTCTAATGCCTTCCTGGAGGTCTGGCTCATGAAGCCAGCGGTTATCAGCGTGAGATTGGGCTAGAGAAAAAACTCCTGTTCATCTGGGGAGAGGGCAGAAGTTAGGATGACATTTAAGTCACTCCAGGTTAAATTGTAGGACAGAGTTAGATATCGGAATTCCTGTATATATTTAGTGGGGTCTGACGAGAAAGAGCCTAAATGCTGGCTGATTTGGGAAAGGTCTCATAGGCACATGTACCCTGACTATGCCTTTGGCTCCAGCCACCTTTTTAAGAGGAAATTGTTGGGCAGGTGGGGGAGGGCTAGTCGCTGAACGAGACTGTAAGCCAGACCAGGTGTGAGGAGGGGAGGTGATAGAAAGATTGTAGCCGGGGGAGCAGCCTGGGGAGAAGGGGTGAGGTCAGATGAGTCTGTAGAAAAGGAGGATTCAAAGGACTCAGAGCTTGGGGTGGAGACTGAAGGAACAGATAGGACAGGAAGAAGAAAGATTTGGGATGAGTCACATGGGAGCAGAGACTAGGGAGGGACTAATGTGTAAAAGAATGCCTGGACATCAGGCACCTCAGACCATTTGCCCATTTTTCGACAAAAATTATCTAGATCTTGTAGATGGACAAATCGAAAGTGCCATTCTCTGGTCACTTGGAACTACTGTCGAGTTTGTATTGGGGCCAAGCGGTATTGCAGAAGAAAATAAAGTGTTTAAGTTTTAGGTCAGGTGTGAGTTGAAGAGGTTTTAAGTTCTTGAGAACACAGGCTAAGGGAGAAGAAGGAGGAATGGAGGGTGGAAGGTTGCCCATAGTGAAGGAGGCAAGTTTAAGGAGAAGGGTAGAGACACAGGGAAGGGGGTGGGGAGCAGCCCTGGGCTGCAATGTGGGTGAGCAGCCAAAGCAGGCGTCCCCACAATTGACTTGCCACCAAGGGAATGTGGGTGAATGACCAAGGCAGGCGTCCCCGCGGTGGTCAGACACCAATGGAGTGTGGGTGAATAATCAGGCAGGCGTCCCCACAATGATTAAACACCAAGGGAAGGCTGCCTTCCCGAGTCCGTGTCCGGTGCTGGAGTTTTGGGTCCATGGATAAAATGTGTCTCCTTTATCTCTACTAGAGAGTTAAAAGAACTGGAATTGGAAGGACAGGGAGATTGAAGGGTAGCGAGAGAGGAAGATTGAAGGGTAGCGAGAGAGGCTGGAGAAAAGAGTGAAAAGACAGCTTACCCTATTGAAATTGGTGAGATGTTCCTTAGGCTGGTTGGTCTGAGGACCCGAGGTCATAGGTGGATCTCTTCACGAAGTGAGGGTGAGGACAGAGGACTGGTCTCCTGAAGGAGTCCCTCTGACCTGGGTCTTCGGCACCAAATGTCTCACGCGTCCGTGTGAAGAGACCACCAAACAGGCCTTGTGTGAGCAACAAGGATGTTTATTTCACTTGGGTACAGGCGGGATGAGCCCGAAAAAGGAGTCAGCAAAGGGTGGTGGATTATCATTAGTTCTTATAGGTTTTGGGATAGGCGGTGGCGTTAGGAGCAATGTTTTGCAGACAGTGGGTGGATCTCACAAAGTACATTCTCAAGGGTGGGGAGAATTACCAAGAACCTTCTTAAGGGTGGGGGAGATTACAAAGTACATTGATCAGTTAGGGTGGGGCAGAAACAAATTGCAATAGTGGAATGTCATCAGTTAAGGCTATTTTCACTTTTGTGGATCTTCAGTTGCTTCAGGCGATCTGGATGTATACGTGCAGGTCACCAGGGATATGATGGCTTAGCTTGGGCTCAGAGGCCTGACAAATCCCAGTTCTTCTCATTGGACTATTTTCTCCTATCTATTAATTTCATTTAGAAAATGTAACCTTTCATTTAGAAATTTTTCATTTCAAACAGAAACTTTACAAAACTTCTCTAAAGGCAAATTTCCCTTCTGTTCATCTTTACTACCAGGAAGGTAGTCACTCACTTTGACCCTGACCACACAGATCAACACAACCCTTGTACTCCGGTAATTCTGACCTATCTCTTCAAATGCTTCTTACATACTCCACAGGAGCCTTACCTTCTGCTTGCATCAAAATCCAATATTCTTCCTTTTGACAGGCATTTATCTAGCTTTTGCAAGACAGTGTGCTAGGCTGCAAAGATAATCCTTGCCTTCGAAGAGATACTATAGCAGGTTTTAAAAAATTGTGCCAGGAGCCAAGATTCAGATTATATTAAAAAACAAACAAACACACAACAGCTAAACAGATCATAGCATAGAGGATTTATTTTCAGCTAGAGGATTTATTTTCAGTTCTCCATGGGATTTTTAGCATTTTCTTTACCTAATTGCTATGGGAAAGGATGAAGAAGGTAGAGGAAGCTAATGTTTATTAAATACCGACTATTATGGAAGGTACTTTTTCATCCATTATTTAACTTAATCCTTTCAACAACTCTGTGAGGTAGGTGAAATTGTCCCCATTGTTGCAGGAGAGGGAACTGAGATCCAGATAAATCTTGCAACTTTATCCAGAGTCCTATAACTACTGAGTAGTAAAAGAGAAATTTAAACCCAGTTCTACCTTCGAAGCCACTCTCAGTAGGCCAGTATTACTTGTGGATCAAGCATATATGTAAAAAAAAGAAAAGGCCGATTCTGAGGATTTAATTTTTCCCCCTGTCTCCAGGGTTATTGGTGATAGTTTCCAGCAGTTTTGTCTAGAGTTTGAGGGCCTAGCACTTGGCTTCTTTTTGAGACAGATCCCTTTTGTCCCCAGGCTGGATCAGGCACGAAAGCCATTCTCCTGCCTCAGCCTCTCCAAGTAGCTGGGACTACAGGCGCCCGCCACCACGCCCAGCTAATTTTTTGTATTTTTAGTAGAGATGGGGTTTCACTGTGGTCTCGATCTCCTGACCTTGTGATCCACCCACCTCGGCCTCCCAAAGTGCTGGGATTACAAGCCTGAGCCACCACGCCCGGCACTTGGCTTCTTTTTTGAAGTTGCTGCTAGAGGGCTGATTCTGCCTCTTCTAACCTAGCACAGTCATTGTATTGTCAAGAAGGTGAGGGTGGAGTCTCTAGCAGGAAGAAACCAGTGAATCCAGAGCTGGGGTGAGAGAGGGAAGATGAGCCTGGAGAATACAACTGAGGCCCTTCCCTTTTCTTGCTATGCTCTGACCAGTTGCCCCCAGGTAGTAACAGCCTGGAATTGTTAGCAACACTTGTAGCATTGTTTCAAGGGGAAATGAGCTGTGTGGGGTTTTAAGTGATATGCACACATCGTTATTGTGCAAGGGTCAAAAGAAAACCTTGTTTCCTTGGTGGTACTGGACAAGATAGATGCAGGATCTAAAAAAGATATTCGAGGTGGGTCCTAACCCAAGTGAGAGTCCTATAGGATGGAGATTGTGAGGGGACTTCACCAGGACCTTTGGGTAGCTCACAGCACAGTGCAATCTAGAAATAGAATAGGAAAGAATCAGTTTACTTTTAGAAGTGCATGCAGTCACTTTACAGAGCCAGTTCTATAGAAACCACAGCTGTCTGTCTAAAATAGCACTGTCCAATAGAAATATAATGCAGACCACAAATGCAAGTCACATGTAACTAAATTTTCTAGTAGCCACATTAAAGAAGTAAATTTTTTTTAAGTAAAAAGAAAAGGTGAAATTAGTTTTAGTAAATGCCTTAGTTTGTTTTATGCTGCTGTCACAGAATACCACAGACTGGGTAATTTGTAATGAACAGAAATTTATTTAGCTTACAGTTTGAGAGGCTGGGCAGTCCAAGGCCAAGCGACCAGCATCTGGTGATGGCCTTCTTGCTGCGTCACAACGTGGTGGATGGCATCTCATGTTCAAGAAAGAGTACAAGAGAGGGCCAAACTGACTTTTATGACAAACCCACCCTCATTCTAATGACATTGATCCATTCATGAAGGTAGAGCCCTCATGACCTAATCACCTCTTAAAGGTCTCATGTCTCAGTAGTGTTACATTGGGAATTTGATTTCCAACACATGAACTTTTGTTGTTGTTATTGTTTTTGTTTTGAGATAGAGTCTCATTCTATCCACCCAGGCTGGAGTTCACAGACAGGATCTTGGCTCACTGCAACCACCGCTTCCCGATTCGAGCAATTCTGCCTCAGCCTCCAGGGTAGCTGGGATTACAGGCACCTGTCACCATGCCCAGATAATTTTTGTATTTTTAGGAGAGATAGGGTTTCACCATGTTGGCCAGGATGGTCTTGAACTCCTGACCTCAAGTGATCCCCCCGCCTCGGCCTCCCAAAATGTTTGGATTACAGGCGTGAGCCACTGCACCTGACCCCCCAACACATGAACTTTAAGGGACACATTCAAACCGTAGTATTGTCTCCCTGGCCCACAGAATTTTATGTCCTTCTCATGGACAAAACACATTCATTCTGTCCCAGTAGCCCTGAAAGTCTTAACTTGTTCCAGCATCAACTCAACTGCCCAAATTCTAGAGTCTCACCTAAATCACATATGAGGGAGACTCAAGGCACAGTTCATAATGAGACAAATTCCTCTCCACCTCTGAACCTGTGAAATTAACAAGAACCAGGCTGGAAACATTTTTCTTTTTTTTAAAAAAAGAAGCTGTGCATGGTTGCACATGCCAGCAGTCCCAGCTACTCAGGAGACTGAGGTACAAGGATTGCTTGAGCCCAGGAGGTCAAGACTGCAGTGAACCATGAACATGCCACTGCACTCCAGCCTTGGTGACAGAAAGAGAGACCCTGTTTCAAAAACACCCCCCAAAACTAACAAGTTATATGCTTCCAAAATACAATGGTGGGACAGGGATAGGACAGACATTCACACATACCAAAAAGGAGAAATAGGCAAGAAGAAAAGGGTAACTGGTCCCAATTAAGTCCAAAACTCAACAGGGAAAACAATATTAAGCCTTAAAGCTGGAGAATAATCTTCTTTGACTTTATATCAAAGAAGGGCACACTGGGGAAGGGACTGGTCCCCCAAGGCCTCAGGCAGCCCTGCCCTTACTGCTTTGCTGGGCTCAGTCCACCCAGCAGCTCTCACAGTTGGAGTCTCATGCCTGCAACTCTCTCAGGCCAGTGTTGCACACTGGTAACTCTACAGTTTCTGGGGTCTTGGTGATAACCACACTTCCATGGCTCCACTAGGCATTACCCTTGTGGGGGCTCTCTGCGGTGGCTCTGCCCCTGAAACAAGTCTCTGCCTGAACCCCCAAGCTGTTCATGACGTTCTCTGAAATCTAGATGGAAGCCACCATGGCCCCATAGTTCTTGCATTATATGCGCCTGCAGATTAGCACCATGTGTATGCCGCCAAAGTTTATAGTTTGTACGTTCTAGAGAAGCAGATCAAGCCACACCTGGGACCACTTGAGCCATGGCTGGGGTAGCCAAGGAATGCTGTGCCAGAATGCAAGGAGCAGAGTTCTGAGGCAGCTCTGGACAGTGAATGCTGAGGTCCCATGGTGACTATCTGGAAACCTTGCTGTCTTAGTCGATTTTGTGTTGCCATAATAATGCCTGAGACTGGGTAACTAAGAAAAGAGGTTTATTCAGCTGATGGTTCTGCAAAATGAAAAGTTCAAGGGCATGGCCCTGGCTTCTGGCAAGGGTTTCTGTGCTGTGTCCTAACATTGCAGAGAAGGTCAAAGGGGAAGTGGATGCATGTGAAGAGGCATAACCTAGGGACATCCTAGCTTTATAACAACCCATTCTCTTAGGAACTAATCCATTCTATTGAGAACAATCCAGTTTCATGAGAGTGACAACTCACTACTGTGAGATCAGCACCAAGCCATTCATGGGGGATCTGCCCACATGACCCAAACACTTCCTACCAGGCACTACCTCCCAACACTGCTCTATTGAGAATCAAATTTCAACATGAGTTTTCATGGGTATAGACTCAAATCATATCCAAACCATAGTATTCTGCTGTTAGTCCCCAAGAACTCATGTCCTTTCACATACAAAATACAGTCATTCCATCTCAATAGTCCCAAGAGTCTTAAATTGTTGATATGGTTTAGGTCTGTGTCCCCACCAAATCTCATGTTGAATTGCAGTCCCCAGTATTGGAGGTGGGGCCCAGTGGGAGGTGATTGGCTCATGGGAGTAAAGTTCTCATGAATAGTTTAGCACTGTCTCCTTGGTGCTATTCTCATGATAGTGAGTTCTTATGAGATATGGTTGTTTAAAGAGTACAGGACCTTCTCCCTCTCTCTCTCTCTTGCTTCTACTCTGTCCAGGTGATGTGTGTGCTTCCCCTTTGCCTTCTGCCATGATTGTAAGTTTCCTGAGGCCTCCCAGAACCTGAGCAGATGCCAGCATCATGCTTCCTATACAGCCTGCAGAACTGGGAGCAAATTAAACCTCTTTTCTTTATCAATTACCCAGTCTCCAATATTTCTTCATTGCAGTGTGAGAATGGACTAATACACTTGTTTCAGCATCAACTCAAAAGTCCAAAGTCCAAAATTGCATCTGAAACTCAAGGCACATTCTTTCCAGGTATGAGCTTATAAACTCTAAAACAAGTTGTTTACTTCCAATATATAATGGTTGCACAGGCATTGGGTAAAATTACCATTCAAACATAGGGTCTTGCTCTTTCACCCAGGCTGGACTGCTGTGGTGAGTTCTTGGCTCACTGCAATTTCTCCCACCTGGGCACAAGTGATCCTCCCACCTCAGCCTCCCAAGTAGCTGGGACCACAGGCCATGCCACCACACCCAGCTAATTTTTGTATTTTTTTGTAGAGACAGAGTTTCGCCATGTTTCCCACAGTGGTCTCGAACTCCTGCACTCAAGTGATCCTACCACCTTGGCCTCTCAGAGTGCCTGGATTACAGGCATGAGCCACACCAAGCCCTGGCCAGGAGACTTTAAATCTTAAACCTCCAGAATAATCTCCTTTGGATCGATGTTTTGCATCCTGGGCACACTGGTGCCAGGAGTGGGTTCCCAATGCCTCAGGCAGCCCTTTCCCCATGGCTTTCCTGGACATAGCCCACATGGCTGTGCTTACAGGTCGTAATCAAATGCCTGAAGCTTAGCCAGGCTGAGGTCACATGCTGCCAGTGACTCTAGCATTTTGGGGTCCTTGCGGTGGCCCCGCTCTTGTGGCTCCATTAGGCATTGTCCTAGTGAAGACTCTTTGCAGAAGAGTCCTCTGCTCTGGCTTCACATTTCTACTTGGCATTGCCTTAGCAGAGGCTGTCTGTGGTTGCTCTCCCCCATTGCAGGTTTCTGCCTAGGCTCCCAGGCTCTCTTTTTTTCTTTATTCCTTTTTTTTTTTTTTTTTTTGACAAAGGGTCTCACTCTGTCACCCAGGCTGGAGTGCAGTGGTGTGATCACAGCTCACTGCAGCCTTGACCTCTGAGGCTCAATCTTCCAGCCTCAGCCTCCCAAGTAGCTGGGACTACAGGCATGCACCACTGCACCTGGTTAATTTTGTTTTTTTGTATTTGTTTTTGTTTTTGTTTTTGTTTTGTAGAGATGAGGTCTTGCCATTTTGCCCAGGCTGCTCTTGAACTCCTGAACTCAAGTGATCCACCCACCTCAGCCTCCTAAAGAGTTGGGATTTCAGGCATGAGCCACTGTGCCCAGCCTGCTCCCAGGCTTTCTGATACCTCATCTGAAATCTAGGTGGAAGCTGCCATGCCCACCACTTTGAATTCCACATGCATGCACAATAGTACCATGTGGACATGGATGCCACCAAGACCCACAGCTTGCACTCTCCAGAGCAGTGGCCCAAGCTGTACCTGGGGCTATTGGGCCATGGCTGCTCTGGCCAGAGCAGCTAGGAGAAGCATCCTGAGGTGGCTCAGGGCAGTGGTATCCCACCATTCTGTCCTCCTAGGCCTCTGGGTCTGTGACAGGAGGAATGGCCTTAGACTTTTGAAATACTTTCAGGGCCTTTTTTCCATTGTTCTGTTAGTACCTGGCTCCCTTCTGTCAGAACTAATCTCTTTAGCAAAAGGTCTCTTTGCTGCACCCTTAGATTCCTCTCCTGAAAATGTTCTTTCATTCTCTACCACATGGCCAGACTGCAAATTTTCTAAATTTTAATGCTCTGCTTCGTACACATTTCACCTTTAGGTCACTCCTTTTCTGTGTGTAAGCTGTCAAAGTAACCACACTGTGTCTTGAGCATTTTGCTGCTTAGAAATTTCTTCTGCCTAGGCCAGGCGTAGTGGTTCCTGCCTGTAATCCCAGCACTTTGGGAGGCCAAGGTGGGCGAGTCACCTGAGGTCAGGAGTTAGAGACTAACCTGGCCATCATGGTGAAACCCATCTTTAAAAAGAAAAAAAAAAAAAAGAAATTTCTCCTGCCAGATGCACTAGGTTATCACTTTTAAGTTTGATATTCCAAAAAGCCCTAAGGCATGGAGACAATGCAGCCAAGTTCTTTGCTATGGTGTAACATGGGTGACCTTTGTTCTAGTTTGCAAATAAACACCACTTTCCTTCATCAGAATGGCCTTTACTGTCCATATGTCTATCAGCATTTTGGTCATAACCATCTAACCAATCTCTGAGAAGTTCCAAACGTTCCCTCATCTTTTTGTCTTTTTCTGAGCCCTCATCAAAATTACCCTTAATGCCTTGTTCACAGCAATTCAGGTGTTTTCTAGCCTATTTCTTCAAACTCCTCCAACCTCTGCCCATTACCCAGTTCCAAAGCTGCTTCTGCATTTTTAGGTATCTTTATGGCACGACCCCACTCCTTGGTACAAGTCTGTCTTAGATCATTTTGTGTTGTTATAACAGAATACCTGAAACTGGGTCATTTATAAAGAAAAGGTTTATTTACCTCATTGTTCTGTAGGCTGGGACATTCAAGGGCATGCCTGAAGCCTTCAGGGGGTTGTAGCTTTCATGCTACATTATAACATGACAGAGACGGTCAAAGGGCAAGTGGACATCTGCAAAGAGGCAAACCCAAGGGATCTCTTGGCTTTAAAACAATCCACTATCATGGCAACTCATCCATTTCTGCAGGAACTAATCTAGTCTTGCAAGAGTGAGAAACTGCCTCCATGAAATCAGCTCATGGGGGATCCTCCCCCATGATCCACATGCCTCCCAGTAAGCCACACCTCCCAACGCCACCCCACTGGGGATCAAATTTCAACATAAGTTTAAGTGGGGACAAAGTCAGATCATATCCAAACCATAGCACTTGTCCTCAAGGCCCTAGCCTGCTTAGACAATCTCTGAAATGTCTTCAGGGTTTTTCTCCCATTGTCTTGATGAATAGGCCTGGTTGCCTTCTGTCTGTACTAATTTCTTTAGCAAATGATTGCTTGGCCACACCCTTGGTTTTTCTCCTACGGACACCTTTTCAGTCTACGTGGCCAGCCTTCAGATTTCTCAAATCTTTCTGCTCTGCTTTCTTTTTCATTACAAATTCCATCTTTTAGTCATTTCTCTCCTCTCATGTTTTACTATATGTGCTTTAAAGTATTGCTTTAAAGTAGCAATACAGTTCCTTCAATATTTTGCTTAGAAATTTCTTTGACCAGATATCCTAGTTCATCACTCTTAAGTTCTGTCTTCCACAAATTCCTAAGACACTGACAGAATTCTGCCAAGTTCTTTGCAAATAGATAACAAGAATGGCTTTTACTCCAGTTTCCAATACCTTGTTCCTCATTTCCATCTGACGCCTCATCAGAATGGTCTTTACTGTCTATAACTGTCTATATTTCTACCAACATTCTGATTAGGACCACCTAAGTAATCCCTGAGAATCTTTAGGCTCTTCTTAAAGTTCTTTCTTCATCTGAGCCCTCTCCAGAATTGCCCTTAATACTCCATTCATGGCAGACTTTTCTCTCCTGATCCTCCAAATTCTTCCACCTTCTACCCATTTCCAGTTCAAAAACCACTTCCACACTTTCAGGTATTTGTTATGGCATCAGACTACTTCATGGTATCAATTTTCTGTCTTAGTCAGTTTTATGCTACTATCACAGAATACCACAGACTGGGTAATTCACATTGAACAGAAATTAATTTGGCTTATAGTTCTGGAGGCTGGGAAACCCATGATTGAGGGGCCAGATCTGGTGAGGGCCTTCTTGCTGCATCATAACATGGCAGGAGCTGTCACATGGATGACAGAGAGAATAAGAGAGGACAAACTGACTTTTATAACAAACCCACCCTCATGATAATAAGTCCACTCCTGCAATAATCACATTATCACCTTTTTTTTTTTTTTTAAGAGACAAGGTCTCACTCTGTCACTAGCTTGGCATACAGTAGCATGTTCACAGCTCACCTCAGCCCCAACCTCCTGGGCTCGAGTGATCCCCTGCCTCAGGCTCCAGAGTAGCTGGGACTATAGGCACACACCTGGCTAATTTTTTATTTTTTATAGAGATGGGGTTTTGCTATATTGTCCAGGCTGGTCTTGAACTTCTGGGCTCAAGCATTCCCCCCACCTCAGCCTCCCAAATTGCTGGGTTTACAAGCATGAGCCACCATACCCAGCCACATTATCACGTCTTAAAGACCCTAGCTCTCAACACTGTTACACTGGGGATTAAGTTGTTAACACATGGATTCTGGGGGACACATTCAAACTGTAGTTATATGTAGGATTATGTTTTATTTAGCCCAATGTATCCAAAATATTATTTCAACAAGTTGTCAATATAATAAAGTTAGTAATGTGCTATTCTACATTCATTACTAAGTCTTTGGAAACTGATGTATATTTTATACTTATAGATGGCCACGTTTCCCAGTAAGCAATGGCCTCTAGGTTAACTATTTGGATAAACATAACCAGCTGGATAGTCCAGGTCTAGAACAATGATAGTATTTCAGCAGTGGAAGTCAAATCCTAGCAGATAAAGAAAGGCTCTAGAAAGTGACTCCAGCCTTGAAGAGGTTGTGTTTGCTGGACAGGCTGATCATATGGTATCACCCAGAGAGGCTGAGAGTTTCTGAGGTTGACTTGGGAGTCACAGTCATAAAGTGTGTGGTCAGCCTAGTCTTGTTCCAAAGTCATGGCCATTTGGGTATGTTGCAGTCCAGGGTTGTCATTTTGGATCTTGTAATGTCAGAGTTCTTTCAAGGTCTGAGGGAAGTTTGCGGAGGTGAAGGCAAACTCTTTTGTTCACGTCTATTGATTGTTACCACTATTGACAGCAAACAGAGTGCTTGCTCACATGACTGTCTACTTTTTGTTTGTTTGTTTTTGTTTTTTCACATGAAAGTTTTTAGTTTATTAATCTTCCCGTGAAAAATCCACAATGGCCACAGATAACACCACTGCAGCACCTTTACTCCTTCAGCTTTTTGCCAGCACCAACATTGGCCTTTGCAGTCCCCCTGACTTTCCTCATTCTGTTCTTGCGTTCCTTTCGTTGCTTTCTTGAGGTCTTTTTCTTCTCATACAGGCCATGTCTTGCAAGTCTATGTTTGGGTTCATTTTTCTTTGCATAATCCAGGGAATCATAAATCATGCCAAAGCCAGTTGTCTTGCCACCACCAAAATGAGTTTTGAATCCAAATACAAAGATGACATCCAGTGTGGTCTTGTACATTTTGGCTAGTTTTTCCCAAATTTCTGGTCTTTGGCACGGTTGTCTTCCCGGGGTGAAGGATATCAATGACTATCTGTTTCCTTTGATGAAGTCGTCGGTTGATCATGAACTTTCTAGCGTGGATAGTTATCGTATGGTTGATGATGGCGGTCTATCCTCAGACAGCCAGGGAGGAAAAGCATGACTGTCTACTTTCTAGCCTCCTATTGTTCACTGGAGGAGAGTAGACAAGGGCTGGGAGCAGAGAACAAGGCTAGTAGTGACTGCAGGTAGATGGGGTAGGTCTGAGACCACCCTCTGAAATGGCTATGGGGACCAGCCAGGCCATATAAATGCTGAAGCAGGCCTAGTAAAAGTGACATTGGAGTGTGGTGAGGTCCCAATGAGCATGAGAGTTTGTGTCCTATCTAAAGGCAGCAGTTGCTTCAGCTCCCACCAATCATTGATATATACAAAGCATGACTCGGTGGTGGCAGATCTTCATTTTTTTTCCTTTGAAGAGAAATCAGAAATCCAGATTTTTATGTGAAATCTGTATTTTGTAATCATGATAAAATATAAATAATATTTACCGTTTTAACCATTCATAAGTGTACAGTTCAGTGACATTAAATGCATTTGCAATGTTGTGTAACCATTACCACTATTTATACCTAAAACTTTTTCATCATCGTCAATAAAAATGCTGTACTCGTTAAGAAATAACTCCTCTTCCCCGCCCCCTCCACATCCCCCGGTAACCTTTATTCTACTTTCTGTCCCTATGAATTTGCCTATTCTAGGATCCTCGTAAAAGTGGAATCATACTTGTCCTTCTGTATCTGGCTTATGAAATCTGTTTTTTAAATGCTGGTAACTAACTCATTTCATTTTTTAAAAATGTATTTTATGTCTTAAAACTGCATCAGATTAAATTGCCAGTTTGAAGGTCAGGCATGGTGGTATATGTCTGTAATCCCAGCACTTTGGGAGGCTGAGGCAGGAGGACTGCTTGAGCCCAGGAGTTTGAGACCAACCTGGGCAACATAGCGAGACCACGTCTTCACAAAAAGTACAAAATTGGCTGGGCATGGTAGAGCTCACCTGTAGTCCTAGCTACTCAGGAGGCTGAGGTGGGAGGATTGCTTGAGCCCAGGAGGTTGAGGCTGCAGTGGGCCATGATTATGCCACTGCACTCCAATCTGAACTGTAGAGCAAGACCCATTGCAAAAAAAAAAAAAAAAAAAAGAAGAAGAAGAAGCAGCAGCCAGTTTGAGACTTCTGGGAAAGGTTGCATGGAACTGAATTTCAGTTCTGCTTTCTCCTTCCTCGAAAAGCTCCCACCAAACATGTGGGCAAGTGGAAACAGTGTCAGAGGCTAGTAACTCAACTGGGGGGATTAGCCCAGAACTTCCAAAAGTAGTTGGTGATTTGCCTCATCCATGGGGCTAGATGAAAATACAGAGGTCTGCGGCCCCACACAGACTGTCTTAACCAAACTGTCTAGGAAAGGGGCCCAGCATTTTGTATTCTATTATTTTTTTTTTTTTTTTGAGATAGAGTCTCACTTTGCCACCCAGGCTGGAGTGCAGTGGGGCGATCTCGGCTCCCTTGAACTCACGACCTCAGGTGATCCACCCGTCTCAGCCTCCCAATGTGCTGGGATTGCAGGTGTGAGCCACCAAGCCCAGCCAGCATTATATATTTTCAACTGGCCTCCCAAATGAGGCTAGTGATCAGACACTTTTTGAAACCACCAGGAGGAAAGAGCAGCGTGCATGGGAAGAGACTGCCTGCTTGGAGCCATATTCTTGTCAGGGCTGATTTTTTTTTTCTTTTTCTTTTTCTGTAGAGATGAGGTCTAGCTTTGTTGCCTAAGCTGGTCTTGAACTCCTGGCCTCAAGTGATTCTCCCACTTCAGCCTCCCACAGTGCTGGGATTACAGGTGTGAGCCACTGCACCCGGCTGGTCAGGGTTGATTTATGATATGTTTGCTGTATGTTGGGTTCAGTGGGAAGCAGTGGGAGCTTGGGCCACTTACCCTTCAGATTGAGGGCAGAGGCTGGTCTGGGGCTTATAATTTGGATTCACCTAAGGTACTGAAAATGTCCTGAAAACCTTAGGGTTGGGGAGTTGAGGAGCCCTAATGGGATATGAACTGAAACCACTCATATGCTCCACATCCTTTGGGTTCTTTGACATTCAATCCAGTGCACTGGAAGAAGTTCAGATTGGCTTGGCCTGGCTTCTGCCTTGGCTTTTTATATTTTTTTCTCTATAACCTAATCTTGGAAGTGATTTTTCTTTTTTCCGTTTTTAGAGACAGAGTCTTGCTCTGTTGCTCAGGCTAGAATGCAGTGGCACAATCTCAGCTCACTGCAGCCTCGACCTCCTGGGCTTAAGTGATCCTTGCCTCAGCCTACAGAGTAGCTGGGACTACAGGTGTGTGCCACCATGCCTGGCTAGTTATTTTATTTTTTGTAGAATCTGGTCTCACTATTTTGCTCAGGCTGGTCTTGAACTCCTGGCCTCAAGCAATCCTCCTGCCTCCACCTCCCACAGGGCTGGGATTACAGGCATGAGCTATCACTCAGGGCATGCCTTGGCTTTGTTGCCTTGCCAGGCATTGTTACAGTTGCTTGTTAATTTCACAGAATTAAGTCTAAGTCTTCAGTTTCCAATTTACAGACTTCTGCTCCCCACCTTTTCCTATTTAACTTGTCTCTTGTTACCTCTCAGCCTTGGCTCTGCTCTGACCACTCTGGCTCCATACTATCTCCTTGGGATATACCCTTTGGGTCTAAGATTTAGGCAGTGGAGAGGAATGTCAGCAAGATGGTGGACTAGAAAGCTCCAGGCCCTCATTTTCCTACAGAAATGTTAAATAACCAACTAGGAAGTGGCTAAAATAACTTCTTTTGACAAGCTTTGGAAGTCAAAGATCTACAGCAACCAAGCCAACCCAACCAAGAAAAAGACACATTCAAAGCCATAGGAAATTTCATGGCTTTTTAACTCACATTTGCCCCATTTCCTCCCCCATGCTGTGCCTCCAGTCCCCAGTTCTCCTCTGCAAACTGAGTAGATGGAATTTGCAACATTTTAACCTGCTTTAACTAACTTCATTTTTATACACTGACAATGTACAACACCCCCCAAAAAAAATTAAGAAACGATTCCATTTATAATAACATTAAAAAATAAAATACTTAAGAATAAACCAAGGATGTAAAAGTCAAGTATATTGGAAACTACAAAGTGTTGCTGAAAGAAATTAAATAAGATGTAAATAAATGGAAAGACATCCTGTGTTTATGGATTGGAAGACTTCATGTTAAGATGTCAAAACTATCTAAAGCAATATATAGATTTAATGTAATCCCTGTCAAAATCCCAGTAACGGTTTTCATAGAAATAGAAAAATCCTTACCCTAAAATTCATATGGAATTTCAGGGAACCGTGAATAGCCACGGCAATCTCGAAAAAGAACAGCATCGAAGATCTCACACTTTCTGATGTCAGAACTTACTACAAAGCTACAGTAATGAAGACAGTGTTGTATTTCGCATAAAGACAGGCATATAGACCAATGAACTAGAGAAGAGAGTCCAGATATAAACCCTTGTGTATATGGTCAAATGATTTTCAACAAGGGTGTCAAGACCATTCATTGAGGAAAAGACAGTCTTTTCAATAAGGGGTGCTGGGAAAACTGGATAACCATATGAAATTAGACCCTGGTGTTGTCAGAGGCATTTGAACAAGAGCGACTCCATCTTGAATAGGGGCTGGGTAAAATGAGGCTGACACCTACTGGGCTGCATTCCCAGGAGGTTAGGCATTCTAAGTCACAGGATGAGATAGGAGGTTGGCACAAGGCATGGGTCACAAAGACCTTGCTGATAAAAGGATGCAGTAAAGAGGCCAGCCAAAACCCACCAAAGCCAAAACGGTGATGAAAGTGACCTCTGGTCATCCTCACTGCTCATTGTATGCTAATTATAAGGCATTAGCATGTTAAAAGACACTCCCACAAGCACCATGACAGTTTACAAATGCTGTAGCAAATCAGGAAGTTACCCTGTGTGGCCTAAAAAGGAAAGAAACCCTTAGTTCCTGGAATTGCCTGCCCCTTTCCCGGAAAACTCATGAATAATCCACATCTCGTTTAGCATATAATCAAGAAGTAACAATAAATATAAGCAGCTGAGTAGTCCATGCCACTGCTCTGCCTATGGAGTAGCCATTCTTTATTCCTTTACTTTCTTAATAAACTTGCTTTCACTTTATGGACTTCCCCCAAATTCTTTCTTGTGTAAGATCCAAGAAACCTCTGTTGAGATCTGTATCAGAACCCCTTTCCAGTAACATCGTTATACTGTGTTCAAAAATTAACTCAAAAATGGATCAAAGACTTAAACATAAAAGCTAAAACCATAAGACTCTTAGAAGGAAACAGGGAAAATGCTTTACAATGTTAGTTCTGGCAAAGATTACTTGGGTCGAATACCAAAAGCAGAGGTACTAAAAGAAAAGAAAAAATTAAACTACATCAATGTAAAACTTTAATGCATCAAAGGATGCTATTAACAGACTATATAAGTCACCCATATTAGGGAGAAAATATTTGCAAATCGTGTATCTGATAAGGAATTAATTTCTAGAATGTGTGAAGAACTCTTTACAACTCAACCGCAAAAAAAAAAAAAAAAAAAATTCCAACTTAAAAATGAGCTAACAAATATACAAATGGTCAATTGCCAAGACCAGCTCGGCTGGGGAGACTCTAACCTAGTGGTGCTAGAGGAATTAAAGACACACACACAGAAATATAGAGGTGTGAAGTGGGAAATCAGGGGTCTCACAGCCTTGAGAGCTGAGAGCCCCGAACAAAGATTTACCCACATATTTATTAACAGCAAACCAGTCATTAGCATGTCTTCTATAGATGTTAAATTAACTAAAAGTATCCTTTATGGGAAACAAAGGGATGGGCCGAATTAACTGCAGCAGGAACACCCCCTTAAGACACAGATTGCTCATGCTTTTGTTTGTGGCTTAAGAATGCCTTTAAGCGGTTTTCTGCCCTGGGCGGGCCAGGTGTTCCTTGCACTCATTCCCGTAAATCCACAACCTTTCAGCTTGGGAGTTAGGGCCATTATGGACATACCACAGTGCTGCAGAGATTTTGTTTATGGCCAGTTTTGGGGCCAGTTTATGGCCAGATTTTGGGGGGCTTGCTCCCAACGGTCAATAGCACCTAAAAAGATGCTCAACATTAGGGAAATACAAATCAAAACCACTGTCAGATACCACTCCACACCTATTTAGGATGGCTATTACTAAAAAAAAAAGTGTTGGTAAGGATGTGAAGACATTGGAACTCTTTTGCATTGCTGGTGGGAATGTAAAATGGTGCAGCTGCTATGAAAACAACATAGAAGCACCTCAAAAAAATTAAAAATAAAATTACCATAAAATCCAGCAATTCCACTTCTAGGTAAAAAATTGAAAGCAGGAACTTCAACAGATATTTGTGTATCATGTTTATAGCAGCATTATTCACAATAACTAAAACGTGGAAGCAACCCAAGTGTCTGTGCTTCCAGATGAATAAATAAAATGTAGTGTGTGTGTGTGTGTGTGTGTGTATGTGTGTATATATGTGTACAGTGAAATATATACATATATGTTGTTATATACAATGAAATATATAAAAAACTTCTGGCCAACCAGCTGTGAATTGGGGGTTCCCATGACTCCTCTTCAGGTCTGATTTGCTGTAACAGCTCACAGAACTCAGGAAAACATTTTACTCACATTTCCTAGTTTATTATACACTTTACTCACATTTACTAGTTTATTATAAAGGATACAACTCAGGAACAGCCAGATGGAAGAGACGCATAGGGCAGGAAATGGGGATGGGGGTTGTGGAGCTTCCAAGCCCTATCCTGCCACCCTCTCAGCACCTAGATGTGCTCACCAACCAGAAGATCTCTGAAACTCAACTGTTCAAGAGATTTTATCCAGCATGGTCTCTAGCCCCCTACCCTCCCCTACCCTCCCTGGAGTAGGTAGGGGGATGGGGTTGTACATTTCCAAATTCTAATCCCTGGTCTTTCTGGTGACCAGCCCCCTCCTGAGGCTATCTAGGAGGGCTACCTATGCCACCTCGTTAGCACAAACTCTGGTGTCTTGGAAAGAGGCCCCTTAGGAAATGATGAGGTATTCCTATCACTCAAGAAATTCCAAGGATTTTTGTAGCTCTGTACCAAGAACAGAGGACAAAGACCAAATACTATTTTTATTATACCACAGTTACCCGGAGTAGAAGCAGAAAGTAGAATGGTGATTGTCAGAAGCTGAGGGAAGGAGAGAATGGGGAGTTACTGTTTAACGGGTGCAGAGTTTCAGATTGGGAAGATGAAAAAAGTTATAGAAATGGATGGAGGTGATGGTTGCACAATAATATGAATGTACTTAATGCTGCTGAACTACACAGTTAAAAATTGCTTAAAAATCAATAATTGTGTATATTTAACCACCACCAAGCAAACAAACAAAAGATACTCTGCTTTTGAGGTGTTCCCTTCTAGCTGGAATCCCTGTTCCCCTGCTGCCATCATCCACATCAGCCTTTATGCTCTAAAGAATGCATTCCCAAGCCTGTGTACTTGCTGGGTCTCTTCCAACACTGGCCTTTGTTTTCTGGTGGTTTGTCTATTTCTCCTTCTTCCTTATCCCTTCTCTTGTCCACCTCCCCTCCATCTCCACATCTTCTTCCTACTAAATGGGAAACTTCTCAGCGGGCCAGAACCTGGGCTGATGATAGGGACAGGAGGCAGAGAAATTCTAGGCAGAAAAGGGTGGGGTCCCTGGCGAGGGCCCCACCCTCAAGCCTGAAACCGCAGCTCAAAGTGAGAACTTTACATCCGGTTTTCCTGCTGGAATGTTGCCCTTTCTAAAACCACCCCTGGCCAACCCCCATCCTATAGCCTGAAAACCCCCAGGCTCTACTGACAGAGAGCAGAGAAGGGGAGAAGCAGTAGCCAGACATCAGAGAGAAGCAGCTTTACTTTAGAGGGACGGCTGGACAGTGGGACTTCAGAGAAGAGTCCAGCTGGGGACAGCCAGACCTCAGGGGTGGAATACCTTCCCGCTCCATCTGCTTTCCAGCTCCCCTTCCCACTGAGAGCCACTTCTGTCAGCAATAAAATCCTCTGCATTTACTATCCTTCAATTCATTTGTGCTATCTGATTTTTTTCCTGGATGCCAGGCAAGAGCTCAGGATACAGAAAGCTGTCACACTGGCTCTCTGCCCTCATGAAAAGGCAGAGGGTCTATTGAGCTGTTAAACATTTAAGCTAAAGGAGTGCAGTGTAACAAACACACTCTGGACCTTCGGGGGTCACAGATACTCCCCCCTTAGATGCTGCCACAGTACCCGCATGGAGTTTTTCTCCTGTTGGTGCCCAAAAGCGATCACTCCAGCTCCTGTGCCCGCTTGCCTGTGTGCTCCCGCTCCCTCGAGGGGTTGAGAACTGAGGGCTAAGTGAGGCACCCCTGTCATGAAGCCCACAAAGAGGTCAAGGAAAATTTCCTGTTTCACTGACACATCTGTCCTGTGTCTCAGAGCAAGGCCCTGGGCATAACAGCTGCTGGCAGATGGATGGGCAAATTAACAGGTTTTCACTTCCTGAAAGAAATTAAGATGACCAATCAGTTAACTGAGAGTTCAGGTGGTTGGAGGAGAAGATTCTCATGCCTGGGTTGTCTTCTTGATGTGACTTGTTCTTATTCCTTATGTGGAAAAAGCTACTGAATCCTTACTGTGTGCGTTGGACTGTGCCAGGCCGAGGGTATTGAGAATACTGTCGTCTACGGCCATACCACCCTGAACGCACCCGATCTTGTCTGATCTCGGAAGCTAAGCAGGGTCGGGCCTGGTTAGTACTTGGATGGGCGAATACTGTCGTTAGATCTGCTGCGTACCCTTTGACAAGTCTCATAACTTTCATAGGTTTGGGCTTCTTTGGTAAAATAGCATTCATACTGGCTACAGCAGAAGCTACAGGAAAGGATTCAATGAGACAATACGTGGACAGCATTTAGATAGAAGTTTCTCAGATAAGAAGTGCTAAATGAGGTCAACTGTCATGGCACATGCCTGTAATCTCAGCACTTTGAGAGGCCAAGAGGGAAGATTGCTTAAGCCTAGGAGTTCAAGACCAGCCTGGGCAACATAGTAAGATCTCTGTCTCTACTTAAAAAAAAAAAAGTACTAAATAAAGAACAGATGTTTTCAGTACCATCATCAATAAAGGTAATCGCCTCTGTCTTCTGTTGGTTCTGGATTTAGAAAGAGAGGCCAATACTGAAGCCTCTCCTAATACTACTGGACATTGCCCCAGTGTGGGTGCAGCGTGGACAAGCAGGGCAGCTTCCTTAAGGCGAAGGTTGAGCTGATTCTTAATGGGTGAAGTGACCAGGAGTTGGTACATAGGGGAGGTTGGGCCATTCCAGGAAGTATCCTAGTAGTATCCTAATGGGGACTTGTGCCTCTTGAGAGCTACTTAAACTAAAAGCAATATGGATGCAGGAAATTGGTGTAATATTCCCAGAGTGCGGTAATGAAGACTTTGGAGACTCTGGGGTGACACAGATACTCACTGGGTCAACCCTTATGCCTGTGCACAAGACTTCAGTCTCACAAACCTAAGACTGAAGGAAGCGGGTGGGGGTGGGGGGATTGGGGGGCCCAGGCTTATCAGGTGTTCACAGCTATTTTCCATCTCCTGGTTCTTGATCTTTTTCCAACAATGCTGTTAACAGGATGTCCTTCCCTTGACTTGAACTCCCCCCAAGCCTCAACATCAAACAGCCCTATGTGGATTGCAGGATGTAGGTTGGAGTGCTATCAAGGATGATTAAAGCAACAACAACAACAATCACCACCATAGGGTTAAGGTGATATCTGGTGTTTCCTCTTCTTTCTTTCTTGACCTCCTGACTTCTACCTAGCACCATTCCCAAGTTAACCCAGTGGAGTATCTCCCCTCCCTCGATTCCACAGAGCTAAGGGCCTTTTTCTTTGGTGAGTCATTCACAGGTGGGAGGGCACCCTGTAAGCTCTGGTGGCCCAGCCAGACACTTCTGCTTTCTGACTTGATCACAGGCATCTTTCCTTTTTCATGCTGTGCAAAAACTTGAGCTCAGCCTCTCACCCCAACACAATTCAAGACACAGCCTCGTCCCAGCATGAGCGCAGATAACAGCGGCACCATCTGTGTTTGTAGAAGCGTGAGATAGGAGGTGAGGATAGATCTTACTTCCTTCCCAACTTCTTTGGGTTCAGCCATGTGTCCGGAGCCTCAGGAGAGAGCAGTGTTTGCTTTGGCTCCCCTCCGATTGCTTCTCCAGAGAGGAGTTGAACACAAGTCTTTTTCAGTTCCAGGAGGCTGCTTTTGATTGCACAGCCCTGCCAGCTCCGGAAAAGAGGGACACAGAAGCTGGAGCAAGGTTGGGGGCTGTTTTTCTCCTCTTTTTCTTCTTCTCTCCCCTGGAAATTCCTGATTTCTGCACACCATGACTGGGTTGACATGGCTAGATCTCCTTTGGTGGCTCTAGAGGTAGCTGTCTGTATGCAAGTCTATTTGCTGTGTCCATCTACTGGAAAACATAGGAGGAGAGCAGGCATAAGGCATTCGTGGGTCTTTTGTTTTGTTTTTTGAAACAGTGTCTCAGTCTGTCGCCCGGGCTGGAGTGCAGTGGCATGATCACGGCTCACTGTAGCCTCAACCTCCCCGGGCTCAGGTGATCCTCCCACCTCACCTCATCCTTTCGAGTAGCTGGAACTACACGCTCATGCCACCACGCCTGGCCAATTTTTGTATTTTTTTGTAGAGATGGGGTTTTGCCACGTTGCCCGGGCTGTTCTTGAACTCCTGCGCTCAAGTGATCTGCCCTCCTCTGTCTCCCAAAGTGCTGGGATTACAGACGTGAGCCACCACCCTGGTGAGGCATCCATGTTAAAGCAGGGTTCATTCTCAAGGCTGTTTGTTTGGGGTAGTAGCTGCCTTTTGAGCAATCCAGGCCTCCTTAGACCTTTATCCTGGGCTTCCTGTTGGGTGCTGGACAGGTTTGTGGAGACACCCATTTGAGCACACCCAGGATTCATCCCTTCTCTGCTGAGAAGCTAGACAGGAACACACCTCTCTCCCACCATTCCTGCCTAGGACACGTAGGGGAAGCCAGCAGCTGAGAATTCTCTTGATTTCCTTCCTCAGAGTGGTGGAGATCGATTGTTTCTAAAGTATGCTCCATGAGTCTCTAGCACCAGAACCACCTGGGTGTTCATTAAAAATGCAAATTCAGAGACTCACACCTATAATCCCAGCCCTTTGGGAGGCCAAGGCAGGAGGATTGCTTGAGTCCAGGAGTTGGAAACCAGCCTGGGCAACATGGAAAAACCCTGTCTTTACAAAAAATTAGCCAGGCATGGTGGCGCATGCCTGTAGTACTAGCTACCCAGGAGGCTGAGGTGGGGGGATCACCTGAGCCCGGGAGGTGGAGGTTGCAGTGAGCCAAGATCACGCCACCTCACTCCAGCCTGAGGGACAGAGTGAGACCCTGTCTTAAGAAAAAAAAAAAAAAGCAAATTCCTGGGCACCAGAGCAGACCCAGGGAATTAGCTCCTCTAGGTTGGGACCCAGGAATATGTATTTTTGATTCTCCTTCTAGGGATTCTGATGCCCACTGAAGTTTGAAAACTCCTGGTATAGAAGCCATGGAAGCTAGACCCAGCAGCCATGTTTGGGGCCTCCAGCAGGATACCTCTCCTCTTTGGGCATCAGCTTTTTTCTCTATAGCAAGAATGCTTGCCTCACAGGGTTGCCATGAAAGCTAAATGAGGCAATGTCTATGTGAAACAGCTCCTGGAACCAAGTAAGCCCTCTGTAAACATTTACTGAATCCACATCTATCTTTTCGCTGTCTACCAAACTTACGTTCTACAACATTCTAGTGTTAAAAAAGGTAAACAGAGGTGCAATTAAAAATTTTTTAAAGAGTTTATTTGAGCAAACAGTGATTCATGAATTGGCTGGCTCCAAACCAGAAGTGGTTCTGGATCATCCTGGGTCTCAGACCATGTCTTCTGGGGATATGATGCTGCTTGGTGCCTTTTTGAGACTCAGCAAGCTTCCATGGGAAGACAGCAGGGCTGGGAATGGAACCTCAGAAGTCTCGATGTTGACGATTAGCTCTGTGCTTCAAGTTGCTTCAACTCAGTTATGAAGTAGAGAAGACAGTTTGGCTCTGACAGGACTCTGCTTCCTCATCTGGACTTTGGGCATCCTGCTCTTGATCTCACTGGGTGGTTTTGAGGCTCTGGTAATGTGTTGGATGTGTAGGTGCCTTGAAAATGGTGAAATATTTTGCCAGTGTTGACTTTTAGTGCCCTTTCTTGAACTCAAAAAAAGGGGGGGGGCTGGGTGTGGCGGTTCACACCTGTAATCCTAGCACTTAGGGAGGTTGAGGTGGGAGAATCACTTGATGCCGGAGTTTAAGGCCAGTCTTCGCAACATAGTGAGACTCCATCTCTACAAAAACAGTTAAATAATCGGTTGGGTGTGGTGGCACATGCTTGTCGTTCTAGCTACTTGGGAGCTAGAGAGGATCACTTGAGCCCAGGAGTTTGAGGTTACAGTGAGCAATAATTGCACCACTGCACTCCAGCCTGGGCAACAGTGTGAGACCTCATCTAAAAAATTAAAAAATACTCTGGACTTGCCCTTTGTCAGTAGAATAAAAAGGGCTTCTCTAGACACACACCGTGTCCTGCCTGGATTGGGGGCCATGCCCTCCATGTAGAGGGCTCAGCACTCCTGCCTTTACACCAGCTCATGGTTCAGGATAAGCTCCATCATCCTTACTGTAGGAGCCTCTCTCAGAGCTTCTGGGTTTCAAAGCATTCCTCTCATCGGCAAAGAAAGGAAGCTATACTTGCTGATTTGATCCTCTTGAGCTGAGCTGTTCGGCAGCTCCAGGAATCCTGTGGAGCATTCTGGTTCTTTTTGATTCCAGGAAACTGACCGCTTGAGATGCAATGTTTGAGTCCATATGTGCCTAGGATGCTTCCTCTCTTCAGTGTAGGAAAATGACTGTGGTGGCATAGCACAGAACTGATTCGTCCCCACCCTCAGGAGATAGGCCTGGGAGTGAGAAGTTTTATCCTAAGGGCATGGTGGTCCTGGCCCTACCAAGTTTTCTTACAGCCTCTCACAGTTAGCAAGTGGCAGTGATCAGTGGTAACAAATGGGGATCGGTAGGGCTTGGACAGCTCTTGTGAAGATGTTGGAACCCTTAGGAAGATGTTGCAGTTTCCCTTCCACAAGTTTCTCTCTCCAGAATTCTCTATCTCTCCTTAGGGAGGAAGGTTCCTCATTGTCTTCCCTGGGTATGGCTGCCCCTGTGTTCTCATGCTGCCCCACCAAAAGCCATGTCCTTTATTAGTGTGCCCCCATCCTGGGCCAGACCACTCTTCCAGGGCCTGCCAGTAAGTAATTGGCAGGGTTTTACCCCTGAAAAAATCAGAATAGGGCTATTACCAGAAAGTCCATCCAGATTTAGAAGGAAACATGGGAGGATTAGAAACACTGATCATCACGTGAGCATCCCTTTTAGGAATGCCGCATGTTGCCTTGCAGACAAAGGAGACAATTATTCTCCTTTGGGCTGTTTTATCTGTCAAAGGTCAGGGAGTGGCACGTTTGAGTTGGGGGTATGGGTCGGGGGTTAGTGTCGAGGGAATGCAGAAGACGGTAGAATCCCTCTGTTGGCTGTTGATTGCTGGTGTCTGGGACAGAATTGGTGGGCATTCAGTGCCAAAGCATTTGAATGGTGCTTTGCACATCGCCTCCTTGAAATGTGAAAACTTTGGAGTAAGATTTGCATGATGTGATCTGATGTGATCTCAGCTGGCCGGGTGCTTTGAAAGACACCCACTCATTTTTCCTCCTTCCTAGCCGAGTCATGGGGAACTTCTGTCACCACTGGCTTTCAGCACAGTCAGCTAGAGGGACATTAGTGTATTGAAGCAACAGTGATTTGTTCTCTCACTGAAAGAAAAGGCAGTGGATTCTTCACTTCTGCGCTCAAAGTAGACCTAGGCTGGCCCTTTGTGGAGTTCACCATGAGGACAACTTCAAGGGGAACACCCAGCCCTTAAAAGGAGGAATGTGTGTGCCAGGAAGCTCCTGAGTTCATGATGACAGAAAGCAAGCATAAATACTGGGCTTAGCTAAAAAAAATAAAATACGGCCTTTGTCAGTGTTCCTTTTTTTTTTCCTTTAATCAGAAAACTTTCCTTGTAAAACTCATTTTCTTCCCCTAAACTTAGCAACTTCTCTGTTTACAGCCTAGGGTATCTCTGCTCTTCAGCTAACTTGCACCCCCCACAAAGATGAGGAGGAAACCCAACACCAAGGCTGTAGGTCAAGATCAAGGTATATTACATTATAAACCGAGTGAGAGTGAGCTCCTTGTCTTGCATCTTTCTCCTCCCTTCTGTGTAGGGTGCTTAGCATGCAGCAGGCGCTCAATAAATATTGAGTGTAGGTCTGAGGGTGAGAAGTTGATTGGTCTGCATTCGAATCCCCACCATGCCTGATCTTGGGGCACCCCGAATGGGAGGTCTTCCCTGTGTGAGGCTTCCTTGGGTCGTTTCATCTGGCATCTGCTTGCTTTGGGTGGTTAAACTCTTACAATGCAGCAAACTGCTACTGTGCCCAACTTGTTTACTGCAGAGCAGCCTGGAAGGACTTGAGTGAGGTTTGAGCTGCACAGTTCTAAGAGTCATTTCTTCATTCAGAAAATATTTCCTGAGTGCCACCTCTGTTCTTGTGATTGTGTCAGACGTGGTATGGGGAAGGGTCACGCGAGCAAATGTGAGTCAATGTCCCTGTCCTCAAGGTACTAACAGTCTAGTTTGGAAGACAACACACTACACAAAAAGAAACAAAACTAAGCATGACATAAAAACAAGAAACCCGTAAAGTGTAACTGTGGCAAAGAAACCAAACTGTAGCTGGAGACACCTCTCACCCTTGCTTCCTGCAACAGCTACACATTTGGAGACATTCGAACTACAGAATGGAGCATATGAGACTGGAGGGAGTGTCGGGTGTTTGAGGGCAGTCACTCTTCTGTGGCATTCACCTTGTCCATTGAAGGCTTTGGAATCAGATAGCCAAGGGTTTGAATCTCAGTTTTGCCAGGAGAAGCTTTTTGACCTTGGGCAAATTACAGAGGCTTTCTCATCTCTAAAAACCAAACCAGAGGTCAGGTGCGGTGGCTTATGCCTGTAATCCCAGCACTTTGGGAGGCTGAGGCGAGTGAATTGCTTGAGCCCAGGAGTTTGAGACCAGCCTGGGCAACATGGTGAAACCCCGTCTCTACTAAAAATACAAAAAATTAGCCAGGTGTGGTGGCGCATGTCTGTGGTCGCAGCTACTTGGGAGGCTGAGGTGAGAGGATTGCTTGAGCCCGGGAAATAGAGGCTTCAGTGAGCTGAGATCGCACACTGCACTAGCCTGGGCAACAGAGCGAGACCCTGTCTCACAAAAAAACAAAACAAAACAAAACCCACAAACAAAACCCAAATCAGAGATGATGCTGCCAACTTCAGGGGGTAGTTGTGAGGGCATAGAGGAAATATCACGTGAAAAAACCTTTAGCATGCTGTCTAACACATAGCAGACACTCAGTACTTATTCACCTCCTTCCTCCTGGTTTGAGTAACATTTAAGACCAGCGCCTTTAACCTAATGGATAAGTGTACAGATTAGTACCGATGGCCAGAGCTTGAAGTTCAGCCTCATCACTTACTGTTATGTGACCTTGGGCAAGCTACTTAAATGCCAATTTCCTCCACTTTAAAATAGAGATTAGGGAAGCACTCCTTCTATTTTATGGAGTGAAGTGTTGCCCCCCAAAAGAAAAAATTAACAATTAAAAAATAAAATGATTCAAAGAGTATATATATTTATAGAGTGCTTTGAGCACAGTGTATCAGCTCTCATCATTATTATTATCTTCCTTAGGGATCAATGATTGTAGGCTATCCTAATTTCAGTAGCTGCTGCTTCCTGCATTTCCCTAACCTCTTTCCCCCAAAGAACTGAGGGAATCCAGGAGCCAGGGCAGTAAAAGCCACCAGCATAATCACAGCTTTCAGGATAAACCCTGTGACGGGGGCCGGAGCTCGAAGGAAGTCTGGAGTTGGCCAGCTGTAACCCTACTCCCTAAGTTCTTAGAGATCTTAGCTTAGCCTTTAAATCCATAAACCCCCTTCATGAGTGATTTTCCACCCAATCAACGAGGTTGTTTAGATTGTCTTTGTCTCTGAAGGCCTGCCACCTCCTTGATCCCGAGCTGACCTTTTCAAAAGAAGCCTTGGATTTGGAGATTTCACAAATAACAGTCATATGAGCGGTCTTTGCCTGGGCATTATCGGTTACCATGGAGCTGCCTGGCATTCCTGGGTGCTGGGGGCTCATTCTCATGATTAAGCTCAAGCTCTGGGTTCTTAGTTTTGCAGTGTCTCACAGCCCCAGCAGCCACCTTGGACTCTCCTTGCTTCTTTCTGGGGCATCCGCAGACTCAGTCCCAAGACCCCCTGCCGAACCTCGACCACATGTCCCAAGGTAGCTTGCCTGGCAGAGTGCCTTCACTCTAGCCTGGTCTCTTCCACTTGAGGTCTTGGAGCCCTTGTTTATTGTCCATGTTGCTAGATCAGTTATTCACTAGCAGGTATAAGCAAACATCTAAATGATGCTGGCCAAGGGGTAGAGAGCAGTATTTATAGCAACAGAATTATGGACTGGAGTGTGCAGACTTGCCTAAATAGTACCAGCTTTGTGGTGTTTCAATGCACACAGAACTGTGTGGGCATGGGCAATGAGTGTGGAAGTGACTTCCACATAATTCCCCAGGTGGACATCGTCCTGGGAGATGGAGCTTGTGTTAGTCCGTTTTGGATTGCTATAAAGGAATATCTGAGGCTGGGTGATATATAAAGAAAAGAGGTTCAATTGGCTCACGGTTCTGCAGGCTGTACAGGAAGCATGGTGCCAACATCTGCTTGACTTCTGGCGGGGCCTTAGGAAGCTTCCAATCATGGTGAAAGGCAATGATGGAGCTAGGGTGTCACATGGCAAGAGTAGGAGCAAGAGAGAGTGAGGGGGAAGATGCCATACAGGTTTAAACAACCAGATCTTAGGAGAACTCATTATTGCAAGGAGAGCACCAAGGGAATGGCACTAAACCATTCATGAGAAATCTGCCCCCTTGACCCAATCACCTCCCACCAGGCCCCACCTCCAACACTGGAGATTACAATTCAACACGAGATTTCTTTTTCTTTTTCTTTTTTCTTTTTTTGAGATGGAGTCTTGCTCTGTTGCCCAGGCTGGAGTGCAGTGGTACATCTTGGCTAACTGCAACCTCTGCCTCCCGGGTTCAAGTGATTCTCCTGCCTCAGCCTCTTGAGTAGCTGGGATTACAGGTACACATCACCATGCCCAGCTAATTTTTGTATTTTTAGTAGAGATAGGGTTTCACCAGATTGGCCAGGCTGGTCTCAAACTCCTGACCTCAAGTGATCCACCCACCTTGGCCTCCCAAAGTGCTGGGCTTATAGGCATGAGCCATCACACCCTGCCTCAACATGAGCGTTAGAGGGGACAACATCCAAACCTATCATGCCCCTTTACATAGTAACACTTTCTCACAAGTTGTCTGTGCAGCTGAAGTTTTCCTCAGCTGCCCTACTCTGTGAACTTAACTTCAGATTAATCTTTAGGCCATCAAATCATTGGTAGTGTGCATAGAGGTATGTAGATATACACATTTACCTAATCACTGTATCATGTAAAACATCCTTTGGCAAGGACAGCCTCATACTGAATGCTTTAAAATTGCTCATTTGGGTTGATGGGCTTACAGTAATCCAATGTGTGGAAGTCTAGATTGAACCTCAATGTATCTTTTATGAGGCTCTTATTTTAAAAGGATCCTCAACCATGCTTTTTAAAGTAGCAAACTTTCTCTGGGAACCTTGTCTAGACTTAAATTTCCAACCACATCTTTCCACAGTTGTGGACTCACATGACAAATGTGCAGTGGCGATGGTGCTTTCCTGACATGCCAGTTAACTGCAGCTCATTCTTTCAGCAACCATGTATTGAGTAAGCACCAGACTAGCAAGTATGAGAAAAATGACTGACAACCCAAAGATTAGAGGAAGTTAGGGCAAGGCAATCACGCCTAGTGAGAATCGTCAAGGAAAGCTGTGTGAGAGAATTCACATGGTGATGGGCTCTGAAAGATTAAAAAGGGGATAACTTGGGATAAAAGTATAGATGAGATGATGGGAAGGTTGGAATCATGACTTGTTCAATCTGGCTGGAATATAGGGGATTTATAGGGATACAGAAGGGAAGGGTCTGGAAAGGAAGGTTGAAACTAGCAAAGACGGCTGTATTAGTCTGTTTTCACGCTGTGATAAAGAACTGCTTGAGACTGGGTAATTTATAAAGAAAAGAGGTTTGACTCACTGTTCCAAATGGCTAGGGAGGCCTCAGGAAACTTGCAATCATGGTGGAAGGGGAAACAGGCACATCTTACATGGTGGTAGGCAAGAGAGCGAGAGAGAGAGCGTCTGAAGGAGGAACTGTCAAACATTTCTTTTTTTTTTTTTTTTTTGAGATGGAGTCTCGCTCTTTCACCCAGGTTGGAGTGCAGTGGCGCGATCTCGGCTCACTGCAAGCTCCGCCTCCCGGGTTCACGCCATTCTCCTGCCTCAGCCTCTCCGAGTAGCTGGGACTACAGGCGCCCACCACCACGCCCGGCTAATTTTTTGTATTTTTAGTAGAGATGGAGTTTCACCGTGGTCTCGATCTCCTGACCTCGTTATCCGCCCGCCTCAGCCTCCCAAAGTGCTGAGATTACAGGCGTGAGCCACCGCGCCCGGCCACTGTCAAACATTTCTATAACCATCAGGTCTTGTGAGAACTCACTACCATGAGAATACCATTGGGAGAAACTGCCCCCGTGATCCAATCACCTCCCACCAGGCCCCTCCCTTGGCACTTGGGGATTACAATTAGATATGAGATTTGGGTGGGGACACAGAGCCAAACCAAATCAATGGCTAAGAACAGTGGCTGAGGGGTTTGGACCTGCTTCCTTCCTCTGAGAGGGCTGACACCTTGAAGGTCTTTGAGCAGGGATGGTGGGGTCAATGCAATGCCAAGGACCATGAATCTGAGTACATCGTGCAGGTCGGGCAGAGAAGAGATCACAGTTGCCTGGGAGAAAGGCAGAAAGGGCCGAAGTGGGACAGGGCGGATTCAAAGAGGACTTTGCAGAAGGGTTTGGGAGGATCTGAGACGAAGTGCATATAAGAGGGCAGAGTCAAAGACGACTAAGATAATTGAGGAAGGACACACAGATGGAGCCAGAGAAGGAAATGAAGCAGAACCAGGGTAGGATGATGGTTTATATGACTTCCCCAAATAAACCAAGTTCATCTTGGGAGTCCCAGTGGCCTCTGCTGCCTGTCACCTCTGCTGTGTGAGAGTGTGTGGGAAAGAGCCAACCTTGCAGACAGGGAGTGAGCCTCAGCCCGATGAGCTAGATGGTATTTTCTTTCTCTTGTGGATTAGGAAACACACAGAGAGGTCAATTAACTTGCCAAGCTCTAGTACCTGGTAGGGCTGAGATTTGAATTGAGATCTTTCTGACCCCCGACCCTGAGCCCTTAACCACTATATTAGTATGATGATGTCTCTGAGGAATGTTGAAGCAGAAAGGAGAAGTGGGAGACATTTAAAAAAAGCATAAGGCCGGCCGGGCGCCATGGCTCACGCCTATAATCCCAGCACTTTGGGAGGCCGAGGCGGGCGGATCACGAGGTCAGGAGATTGAGACCATCCTGGCTAACACAGGAAACCCCGTCTCTACTAAAAATACAAAAAAAAAAAAAAAAAATTAGCCAGGTGTGGTGGCGGGAACCTGTAATCCCAGCTACTTGGGAAGCTGAGGCAGGAGAATGGCATGAACGCGGGAGGTGGAGCTTGCAATGAGCCGAGATCGCACCACTGCACTCCAGCCTGGGCGACAGAGTGAGACTCCATCTCAAAAAAAAAAAAAATAGCATAAGGCCAGGTATGGTGGCTCATACCCGTAATCTCAATATTTTGGGAAGCTGAGATGGGAAGACCACTTGAGACCAGCCTAGGCGACATAGTGAGAGACCCCAATTCCACGAAAAATTGTAAAAAATCAGCCAGGCATGGTGTCATGATCCTGTAGTTCCAGCTACTTGGGAGGCTGAGGTGGGAGAATTGCTTGAACCCAGGAGGCGGAGGTTGCAGTGAGCCAAGATTGCGCCACTGCACTCCAGCCTGGCGACAGAGTGAGACTCCGTCTCAAAAAAAAAAAAAAAAAAATTTTTTTTTAATTTAAAAAATAAAAATAGCATAGCATGGGCATGAGGCAAGCCCCAGATTAGGTCATAAAGGGACCAAATTTGATGGAAGCCTTCAGCCTCAGGGACTCTGGTGCAAAGAAAGCTGCTGGCTCAGTAAAGAGATATATATATTTTTAAATTGATACATGGCATTTTACATGTTTATGGAGGATGGGCTTTTTTGACTCAGCACTAGGAAGATAGCTCCTGAGAGCCCTGAAATCTAAGGGAACATGTCCAGCCATACCTAGTGATTGTGTCCAGGGGAGAGGAATGAGCCAATTGGTTTGAGCAAATTGGGGCCCAGCCCTAGGGGTGAGGGTGGGCTTGCCTTTGTCTGAATAGCACAGCACGTTGGGAGAGGGATGAGTTTCGGTAGGCGAGAACCTGTTTGCAGAGGTTGTTGTCTCCTAACAAGAGCAGGATCCACTTTGCCAGTGGCTTGGGTCAAGAGGATGAGGTGCCTGGGACCCAGCAAAAGGCTCAGATGGGGACTACTGGTTCTTTTCCTGTTCCGTTTGGACTGAGCCCTCACCACTGTGTGGACACAGAGCTCCTTGCCTTGCCTTTTGTGGAAGCTCTTGGATCCTCCCTGGATGGCCTGGCCATATTCTGGCCCCATGACTAGGTAGGATTTAGGAGGAAATCTGTGTGCTAGGGTTCTGATTCAATTGTGACTTAGGGCTCTGTGAATGGTGGGTGGGGACAGTGGATGGTGGAAGAGGATGGGAAAAAGTGGTTCCGTGGATCTCAGAGCTGGCATAGCATGTGTGTTGTGTTGTGTAATGGGTTGGGTATGGAAATCTTACCCCAGATGCAGCCTGATGATTTTCTGGTTTTATTCTTGCTATGCCAAATGCATGAGCTAGAATCACAAGTGAGACAACATTCAAAGTATGGCTTCTCCCTGTCACCCAGGGCCCTCAGACTACATAGACATGTTTTTAACTGTGACATTTGCTCTGGAAATGCTCCTGATTACTGACATTGCAGTATCATTTAGAGGTCACCTTTGAGTTTGCAGAAAGGGTGAAAATAAAATAGAAAATGAAAATTAAATATCCCAGGCTGCCTCTCCATCCCTTCATTCATCACATTTTTTGTTAAACACCCTCTATTGGGATGAAGTAAACTATAGTTATAAAGTTTACCTAACTTTGGAACACTGTATGTTGAAAACTCCAGCTTTGCTACCTATAGCTGTATGACCTTGAGCAAGTCAGTTAGCCTTCCTGCATCTCAGCTTCATCATCTGTAAAATTGGGACGATGTTAGACCCCTCTTTCTGGGGTTGTTGTGAGGCTTGAGATACTCAACATGAAGCTCATACATTTTACTATGATGAGTATTATCATGTGCCAGCCTCCAGAGATCAATGTGAGCTCTGCCCTCATGGAGCTTATAATCTGGTTGGGAAGACAGATGTTAATTAAATGATCATACAAATATAAACTTACCTGTGCAGGAACCCGACCTCATGTAAGGGATTAGAGCAACCTTCCTGAGGAAGCAGGATTTGCACTCAGACCTGAAGGATATCTGCATTGACTAGCTGAAACAGGGCAGGGAGAGATTCTAATCCAGGTAGAGGAGCTGGTGCAAACTCCCCGTGGTCACTTGAAAGACAGAAAGGAGCTCAGCGTAGCAAAGTCCTGAGGAACAAGTTGGTGACAAGGGCCAGACCATTAGACATAGCCCATGTGCAGAAACTTGTGGGCTATGTTTAGGATTTTTACCTCTAATTTAAAGTAAGGAGAAGTCACTGCAGGGTGTTAAGCAAGAGAGGTACGTGATCTGATCACGTTTTCCAAAGATAGCTGGCTATCATGGAAAATAGCTAGGAGCAGAGCTGCATGGAAGCTATTCAGAGGCCAGTGTCTCCCCAACTCCCTTGATGAAGATGGGGATGCCGGCATATGAAAATACAGGTACTTAGGACCCACCTCAGACCTAAGGGATAACAGTGGGGTTGGTACTGGTGAGTTTGTTATGGGACAAGTTTGAGAAATACTGCTATGGGATAGGTAAAAATGAAGAGAGCCTAATTTTTGAAAAGTGTGTTCCAGAAGAGCTAAGACTATGACCTGGTTTGACCATGAATTTTGTATTTTGCCCATGACTTTGTGTTTTGTTGAGAATGATAAAACTAGAACAAGTGCAGGGATGTAAGTCAACTCAAAACCAGTTAGCAGTGGCATTCGTTCATTTGCCTTCCCAAGGTGGGTCTCTAGGAAAGGTGCCAAATGCTCCAGGTGCCACGTTCTCCCACATTTTAAATTAATGTTTCACTGATTCAGGCCCCAGGTCTCTGATTCCTACCCCAGAGGTTTCCTATCAAATGAATGACAACTCAAATGGGTGAAAATGTAGACTTCCGTGTTGACTAGTATCACACCAACATTTCATGGAAGGCAGCAAAGTGAGCCTGGGTTCTGACATCAGACAGAACTGGCTTAGGAGCCCAGCTCCTCTGCCAGCTGCCTGTGTGACCCTGGGCAGGGTGCTGAGCAGCAGGTTTTTTTTTTTTGGTTTTTTTTTTTGCCCTCTCTCTTTTTTGTTGTTACAAAGTTATTGGCGTTAGGCTGGGTGCAGTGGCTCACGCCTGTAATCCCAGCACTTTGGGAGGCTGAGGCGGGCAGATCACTTGAGGTCAGGAGTTTGAGACCAGCCTGGCCAACATGGTGAAACCCTATCTCTACTAAAAATACAAAAATTAGCCAGGCACGGTGGTGGGCACCTGTAATCCCAGCTACTTGGGAGGCTGAGGTAGGAGAATCACTTGAACCTGGGAGGCGGCAGAGGTTGCAGTGAACTGAGATCGTGCCACTGCACTCCAGCTTGGGTGACAGAGTGAGACTCTGTCTCAAAAAATAATTATAATAATTAATTAAAAATAAATAAAGTTACTGGGGTTAAATTAAAAGATAAAGTGTATTACATATTACATATTCAGCGCATAGTAGATGCTCAAGATACATTAGGGTATCCTACCCTCTCCTTACTTTCCCATACACATTTTTTTTTTCTTACCACTGTGAGTACAATGTAGAAAGAACCTGGACCTTAATAGAGAGATGTGTCATTCCTAGCTTTATGTAGACAGGATTTTCCACCAATGTTCATCTGCTCATCCATCTATCCATTCATCCATCCATCCATCCATCCATCCATCCATCATGACTATGGAACAGACCTATAAACTAGGAACTAGAAATAGACTCTCCCTAAACACTGCTCTTAAGAAGCAGGAAAAAAATATGTCTTGAAAAAACAAAAGAGGAAGCAGCTTACAGTCTAATCCTTATGTTTTGATTTTCCACACTGGGCATAAATGTACCTCCATAGCCAATTTCCTCCTTGAGAAAGGTTACCATGAGACAGTGTTGCTGCCTAGCTGGGGTTACTGTAGGCCACTGCTAGGGCCCACCCATCCACCCTGCTGCCTGGAGAAGGCTTAAAAGCTGGAGTTGGGGTGGAACAGCACTCACTCACGCTTAGTGTATAGATGGAATGAACAGAGTCCAGCTGCCCCGGAGGAGTAGGGCATACAGTGTAGCACCAGCTGGGAGGATTTCTTTATTGGGGCAGAAGATTAACTGGGCATTAAGGTATCCTGTGTTGGGACCTCAGAGCTTTAATTTTCCTTTGGAAATGAAAGAGTCACAGAGCTTCAGATGATGTCTGTATCTTTCCTCACTCTTGCAAATGGGACCCTGGGAGATTCTACTTAACTTCCAGACCTCCAACTCCAAAGTGCTTAGAAGGCCATATATGAGCTGGAGTGGGCTCAGCTTCCCAGCTATGAAGAAGGTTGTATTTGCCCCTCCGCTTGTGGCTGGTTTCTACCTTCAATTAAAGTCTTGAAGATGAGCAGTAGGAAGCCTGACTCTGACAAACCAGTATGACCAAGGATCAGCTAAAGCTCCAAGGACACAAAAGAGGCCTCTGTTCTGCAGAAGCCTGCCTGCCTAGGCCTTTCTCCAGGCTTTTAGCCTGGGATGCACTGACCAGAGAAGACAGGAGATCTGCTTTCTCACCTCCACTCTGATAGAACTCTGGGCGACCCTCAACAAGTCACAGAGCTCAATTAACCTCACTTGGCCTTTGTTTTCTCCTGTAATTATTGGATTTGTAATTATAATAGGGGATTACAGACAAACTTTCAAACTGTAATATTCTATCATTTTAACCCATAAATATGGCCAGTTGTGTTATCTGTTGTATTTTTGTTTTAACATTTTTCCTGCTAATAGATTATTAAGCTCCTTGAAGGCAGGAACTGTGCCTTATACCTCTTGGTACTTCCTAAAATATCTAGCAGAGTATGTTTTAAAGATGCATTTGGTTAATTGCTTACATATTGGTATAAAGAACTGTACACAGAAACTATGAGTGATCACTTTTGTGAATATTCCGGAACTGAGAACCACTAGTAAACATCTTGAATGGCTATAATTGACAGATGGAAAAACGAATCAAGGGGGTCAGCAGATTGGCAGCTGACGGATGATGTCAAAGTGAGGCGCGAAAGCGAATTGTTTCTTTATCTGTAGCTCTTTCAAGTACAACAAAGGAAAAATGAGACCTCACGACAAAGGAATTACTCATCTTCCTTCACTCTTGGAATTTGAAGCTTGCCTGATTTCACAAGCTATTTTCCCATTTCCGCCTCAATATTATGTGCAGCAGAAGGACTTTTGGGAATTGTATCACAGCCAGTCAGTACTGAAGCCAAGCCTTTCTGACCTCGGAAACACCCAAGTCATGTTATCTGTCAGGTCACTGGAGTTTGGACTCCAACCCAGATAAGAAATGGTTTAGCACTTTGGGAGGCCAAGGCGGGTGGATCACGTGGTCAAGAGATCGAGACCATCCTGGCCGACATGGTGAAACCCATCTCTACTAAAAATACAAAAATTAGCCAGGCGTGGCGCATGCCTGTTGTCCCAGTTGCTCAGGAGGCTGAGGCAGGAGAATTGCTTGAACCCAGGAGGCGGAGGTTGCAGTGAGCCGAGATCGCACCACTGCACTCCAGCCAGGCGACACAGTGAGACTCCATTTAAAAAAAAAAAAAAGAAAGAAAAAGAAAAAAAAAGAAATGGTTTAATTTGTTGGGGGTGTGTGTGTGTTTATAGCCATTTTTTACATGCCTATCTCCTGTGTGTATAAATTTATGCAGTTGTGTGTGACTTCACACTACAGATGCTTTAGAAGTTACTATGTTATTCACACAATAAACTGAAGCTTCCATGCTTGTGAATGTCGTAACAGCTTTAGCCTTCCAACTCTTACTGAATGCAAGTTCTTGGGCTTGCAGGGTATAGAATTTCTCCCCAGCTGGGCTCTCAGCTCTGGGTTAACAGATTCAGTGAAACTAAAAATTCGAGTAGCACAAGAAAATAATAATCAATGTTATTTTACTCTACTCCAGAGATGGGAGTAGAGGAACCATTATTCATCAATTTGCAGCTAGAGAAGAACCAGCCCACACTGAGACCATCAACTACACATTCTTATAATAGGCATTGATAGTGAGGGTGGTCAGAAGGATGTATGAGCGCAATTGTCAGTCAGAAGAAAGATTTCTCTGGTGTTTTGAGGTGAGAAATAATCCCTGCATGGGTGTTAGGAAGGATTGGAAGTTGGAAATTAGATTTCTTATTAGGAATCTCTTTACATTTGTGTTGTCACCTCTTGGCCATTGGTAACTGTGATTGGTTGTCTCTGTCTTCTATAGCTTGGAATTGCGATTGGGTTCTTGGTCCCTCCTGTTTTGGTACCCAACATTGAAGACCAGGACAAGCTTGCCTACCACATCAGCATCATGTTCTATATAATAGGAGGTGTGGCCACTCTCCTCCTCATCCTTGTCATCATTGGTAAGGTCATTAGTAAACAGATGGGGCAGCAGGGGGCGAAGGGGCAGGGAGATTCTGCTGACTTTGATGGGACCCTTGTGAACATTCCCTGAAATACCATGGATATTTACAGAAACTGGGAGTCTGGGCTTCTTATGGTCTTCAAATGTTTTAGCCTGGGCAGTCGTCCCCACACAGTGTTAGCTGGTCCTATGCACTTTGTTAGTGGCTAAGGAAAGATTTAATGGTCATTAACCAGTTCCCCAGTCCTACCTCATCGGAAGTAATGGTAGACTGCTAGTCTCCTTGATGAAACCCACTGAGCACTTAGGCCATCACAGGCACTGTACTAAGCATGCCTGATTTCATTTAGTTGTCAACAACCCTATCAGTGAGGTACCACTATCAGTCCTATTTAACAAAGAGAAAAATGAGACTTAAGGGAAGTTATATAAACTATTCGAGATTAGATAGCTAGTAAGTGGCAGAGATTGGATTCAAGTCTAAGCTTGTCTATGTCCCTATTCTAAATTTCTAAAAAAAAAAAACTGAAATTGATCCATAAAACTAATAATCTCATAGATTAACCTGACAGTACTTGGGGATCATAGTTCTTTAATGCTTTTTAAAAAATTATAAGAGTAATATATGCTTATTATAGAAAAATCTAGAAAATACAAAAAAGCATAGAGAAAGGAATGACCATTAACTTGTCATTGTACAAGTTAATCCCAACCACGAACCTCAGATATCTACTGTTAATGTTTTATTTATTTATTTATTTATTTATTTATTTATTTATTTATTTATTTATTTTTGGAGATGGAGTCTTGCTCTGTCACCCAGGCTGGAGTGCAGTGGCACAATCTCAGCTCACTGCAACCTCTGCCTCCTGGGTTCAAGCGATTCTCCTGCCTCAGTCTCTCGAGTAGCTGAGATTACAGGCGCCTGTCACCAAGTCCGGCTAATTTTTGTATTTTTAGTAGAGACGGGGTTTCACCATGTTGGCCAGGCTGGTCTTGAGCTCCTGACCTCAAGTGATCTGCCTGCCTCAGCCTCCCAAAGTGCTGGGATTACAGGCATGAGCCACCACGCCTGGCCACTACTGTTAATATTTTATATCCATGTACATTTAATGATTGAGGTATTTGGTAAGATAATTTTACTTCCCTTTTTTTTCAGCTGGGTGATATTATATGGGCTATGATAAATTTAGAACCAGCAAGACAGAGGTTTTTATTTTCAGTTAGTCATCTGTCTAAAGGTTAATCAACTTTCTTCCTAATACTTGAAAGTTCCACCTCACGTGTTAAAGGTTTCATTCCTGCCTACTGACCCCACCTCCAGAGTCAAGCAGTTCTATAATTGGGTACCTCATTCAACCGTTCTCATTGCGTTGTTCCCCGCCAAGAATCCAGGATGAGAAAGGCTGTCTAATGGATTTAAAAGCTGGCAGAATGTGTTAGACAGAGACCTTGGTGTTCCTGGTAAGGTGAGAAGCAAGGAAGCTGTGGATGAGAGCGGAGAAGAATGATACAGCCAGGGGCCTTTTAGCCAGACTTTGAGTTTCAAATTATGTGTCCAGCTCCAAATTCTCAAGCAGATGAGGGCCTGGTCCTTTGCAGTTGAAAATCTGGAGGTAGGACATTTCTGTTTGGGCATTTTATTATCAAGCACAGATAGATAGTCGCTAATTGAGTAAAGATCTGAAAAATCTTATCTGAATTCTGGTTCGTGGTTGCCAAATCCTTAAACCAACACCTGCTGATGTAAAGATAAGCAAACTTTTTGCCTCGCATTCTTTCCCCCAATTGAAGGGAAGGTGAAGAGGCAAGACCATGGATGAGAGGCTCCCAACTATAGTATCCAGGACTATTTCTAGAGAAGGAGGAAGCAGGACTCTGAAGTCTGTGCAAGGGCATTTTCTGGGTGGAGGGCCCCTTTGATCTGCCGAGAGAGTAAACTTCATTTCCACGGCTTCCTCTAAGTGGCAACAATCTACTGACCTTTCAGGAGCATTCTTTTGGGGTGTGGAGGAGGCCACAAGGTGCTTATTTGGAAATTGTTCTCTTTCTTTTGATACAGAGTCTCATTCTGTAGCCCAGGCTGGAGTACAGTGGCGCAACCTTGGCACACCGCAACCTCTGCCTCCCGGGTTCAAGTGATTCTCCTGCCTCGGCCTCCCGAGTAGCTGGGACTACAGGCGCGTGCCACCACACCTGGCTAATTTTTGTATTTTTAGTAGACACAGTGTTTTACCATGTCTATTTTTAGTAGGCATGATGTTTCACCATGTTGGCCAGGCTAGTCTTGAACTTCCGACCCCAAGTGATCCGCCTGCCTTGGCTTCCCAAAGTGCTGGGATTAGAGGCATGAGCCACCACTCCTGGCCGCTTGTTTGGATTTAATAGGGGAACCACTTTAGCCAAACGGCTAGTTAAACTGATCTGCCCTCTAGAAAATGGACTGGCGATCAGTACAGCCAATGGAGAAGCATGTGTTAATCTTCTTGTTTCTATCAAGAGGCAGAGGTCTGATTCAGACTTAAAGAAACGAGGAATGGATCCTAGATTTTTTTATCAGCTGCTGCATGCCATGCTCTGTGCTAAGCATGGGCAACATAGTCCCTTTCCCCTTGGGAGGAGCTGTGGCGCTAAGCCATTAACTGGGCTCACCAATCCCAAAACTTTAGCTTTTGCTGCTTTTCTATCATGTGTTGCTAGTGTGTTTTTTCAGTTCTCTGTGGTATGTTATTTGCTGGTTATTATGAGTTTCCTTGATCTTTGAGCACTGCCTGGGAGGTCCAGTGATTTCAGCTCTCCAGAGGTCATTAAAAAATAATAATAATCAGAGCTGGGTGTGGTGGCTCATTCCTGTAATCTCAGCACTTTGGGAGGCAAAGGTGGGTGGGTGGATCACTTGAGGTCAGGAGTTCGAGACCAGCCAAGCCAAAATAGTGAAACCTCGTCTCTACTAAAAATACAAAAATTAGCCAGGCATTGGTAGTGTATGCCTGTGGTCCCAGCTACTCAGGAGGCTGAGGCACAAGAATCACTTGAACCCGGGAGGCGGAGGCTGCAGTGAGCGAAGATCACACCACTGCGCTCCAGCCTGGGCAGAAGAGTGAGACTTTGTCTCAAAAAAATAAAAGAAAAGAAAAGAAAAGAAAAGGAGAAAGTAATCAGGCCGGGTGCGGTGGCTCACGCCTGTAATCCCAGCATTTTGGGGGGCCGAGGCATGCAAATCACTTGAGCTCAGGAGTTTGAGACCAGCCTGGGCAACACGGCAAAACCCCGTCTCTATGAAAAATACAAAAAATTAGCCAGGTGTGGTGGCATACACCTGTAGTCCCAGCTACTCAGGAGGCTGAGATGGGAGAATTGCTTGAGCCCAGGAGGTGGAGGTTGTAGTAAGCCGAGATGGCGCCATTGCACTCCAGCCTGGGTGACAGAGCGAGACTCCGTCTCAAAAAAAAAAAGAAAAAAAAGTATCAAAGGACCATTCACTCAGCCTCAGACAATGAGAAGCAGCTTCAAGAGTGGGGCTGTTAAGGGTTTAATTGAAGAATTAATATTTTGTTTGGGAGTCTCAGCTCCTCTCAGATGATGGAGCAGCTTTCATTCATGTGGAACCAGCTCTTCTGGGGTGGGACCATGGAAATTTTCAGCCATCTCTGTTTTTTTCCTTTCAGTGTTCAAGGAGAAACCTAAATATCCCCCCAGCAGGGCCCAATCCCTGAGCTATGCCTTGACCTCTCCTGATGCCTCGTACTTAGGTTCCATCGCCCGGCTCTTCAAAAATCTCAACTTTGTGCTGCTTGTCATCACCTATGGTAAGGTGTCAATGTGTCTAGGAATGCATTTGAACTGGAAATGTTAGATGAGAGGCCTGATGGGTCTTCATATATTACTCTTTCTAAATCCCAAATGTGCATGTAAAGTTGTTGTCTAGGGTCAATCTAGAGGACCCAGCTAGGCCCAAGGGCCTTTGCATGTGTTGTAAAGTCCACCTAGAAATAATTTCTTCCCATGTCAGGTTATCTGACAAATGCCTGTTGGTTCTCCAAGTCTCATCTCAGTATCACTTTTGTAAAGCAGTAGTAGGTAACTTTCCCTCTCTTACCATGCTGTTCCTTGTATATCTTAACATGTGTCATTAAAAAAAAATTTTTTTTTGGCAGGCCTATTTCCCCATTAGACTGAACTCTCTAAGAGTGTGGATTTATGTTTTTCATCTTTATAGTTCCTCAGCAGTGGCTGGCCTTGAGTGACTATTCCAGTAGTTACTGAATTAGTTAATTAATTAATGCATGCATGCATATATGTGTCTTGTCACATGAGTCACTCCTCAACCAGTCCTCCCTCATCCTGTAATTGACTTCTATTTTATCTGAATGCACAACAACATCCCTCTTTCATTTCATTTGCTTGGCTCTTGGAAAGATAAATTGGAATCTTTATGCTAATGTGTTGGCTTTCTTTCCCAGCATGGTGTTTTCTGTATCTTATTTCAAAGCTGTAATAAGATTGTTGGATCGAACAAGGGCAAAGACAGAGCCTCATGGCATTCCACTAAAGAGTGTCCTCCAGATGAATGCCAGTCTATTAGTCAGTACCCTTAGTTCAAGCTGCTACATATCTACCCACCTTTATTGCTATTCAGCCTACATTTGGTCATTTAATCCACCAGTTAAAGTTTGATTAAAACTAACAGTTAGCAAATCTGTGACATGTATAGTAACCATATGAAACAAAGAAATGAAATTGGTTTTGACATGACTTATTCTTAGTGAAACCCCAGTTGGCAATGGCTTCATGTTGCCTATAGACTCAAAAGCTACTGTTTTATAACAATAGTTCTTACTATGTGCCAGGTGCTTTTCATATCTGATTTTATTTAACTTCCAGTACACCTATGTGATGTTGGTACTAAAATTATCCCTATTTAACAGATGAGGAAACTAAACTCAAAGTGGCCAAATAACTAGCCCAAGGTCACACAACTTTCAAGTGGCAGAGCCAGAGTTCAAATACAAGTTTGTCTAACTCCAAAGTCTCATTCTTTTTCTTTTTTCTTTTTTTTTTTTTTTGAGACAGAGTTTTCCTCTTTTTGCCCATGCTGGAGTGCAGTGGTGCGATCTTGGCTCACTGCATCCTCCGCCTCCCTGGCTCAAGCAATTCTTCTGCCTCAGCCTCCCGAGTAGCTGCGATTACAGGCATGTGCCACCATGCCCGGCTAATTTTTGTATTTTTAGTAGAGCTGGGGTTTTGTCATGTTGGCCAGGCTGGTCTCAAACTCCTGGCCTCAGGTGATCCACCCACCTCGGCCTCCCAAAGTGCTGGGATTACAGACATGAGCCACCGCACCCAGCCAAAATCTGCATTCTTAATGCCTGTTCTGTAATTGCTGATGTTCCTTCCTAGAATTATGCCAGAGTTTCATTTTAGGCTCATCAATACATTTTATCTCAACTAAAATGTTTATCTGCTGAAACACTAGATAAGAGGTGGCTTCATCCTGGTAGAGGGGCAATCCTGTTTTTCAGGCATACATAGAAATTAGGTGACCTTTCATCTGGAATAGCTGTAGATGACCAGGTTCGTCTTCAAGATCTTGGTCCTCTGTTCCTCATTTCCTCAGGTTTCTCAATTCTCTGAGTATGTCTCCCCATTCATCTGCAAAATAAAGACAAAGTTTCCAATGCTTAGAGAAGTCCACTTAAGGAAGTTACAAGTTCCCGATCACTGGGAGTTATTCAAGCATAGATGGGACTAACCACTTGGTGGGAATGTTGTAGGGGATCTCAGGCTAAAGATGGATAGTGAAACCAGATGGCCTTTGGGGGCCCTTCTAGACTCAGGATTCCATGGCTCTAAGAGCTTTTACTTTCGCTAGAGTTGGACATCATGAGTGCATTGACCTCTGACAACCATAAACCTTGTTGTCTCTAACAAGAGGATATTTGAGGCCTCCCTGGGATTCTAGGGCAGATGAGTGCTTCATAAATATTTTCTATGGCTGAAAATGGTGACAGTGGTGATAACTGGGCAATGGTCCCATTCCAAAGGCTGTGGTCCTCAGTGCTGGAGGTTGTTGGTGTTAGGGCCAGGTCACTGACTCGTGAGAACAAGAAACAGAGACAAAATATACCAGAAACATTGTTGCTCCTGGTCATCGAGGGGCTCAAGCCTAGGCCATGCTGTGGGGAGCAAAGCTACTCCTCCTCCTTCCTCTCACATGGCTGGTTGCTTACATGGTCTTTAATCTGACAGAGTAGTTTTAATCCTGTACTTCTGGACACTTTTCCTTATCTATTTGATTAAATGATAACCCAGGAAATAAATAGGAAAGCACTTCTTGAATGGTGGAGTAAGGACCTTAGAAAATCCGCTCCTCTATAGAAACAAGAACAATGACAAAAAATATAAAAATGAATTTTTTCAGAACTTTTAACAAATGGCTTGCAACAATCCAAGCAGCATTTATTCAAGAGAAATGGCTAAATATCAGTAAGAACAGTGGGCCTTGTGTTTTCACTTGTCCTATTCCAAGCCCCTTCTTCCAGGCTCTACAAGTAGCCTTGACTACTACAGCCTTGCAGCCATGGGGCTGTGACATCCAGCAGCCTCACAGCCATGGAGCTTTGAAAACCAACTGTCTCATAGCCATTGGAGGGAGCAAAGTTGATTTGGAGCTCCGCCCCTGAGAATTACTATTTGACCTACCTAGCAGGTCCCTGGAAAAGCCCTATTCATAGGACATGTTGTTATTTAACCTGACTTGGAGTTTGCTCGTGGGAAAAGCCCTATTGCCAGGGCATTTGTTGAAAACAATCAATGGCACTGCTTAACATTGTAGCTGCCTGCAGTGGGGATAACAGTTGGGGTGAACAAGAGGCTGGCTGAAAATGCTGAAAGGAAACTCTGGAGAATATGATGTCCATATGGGGTTCTTTGCCAAAAAGAAAATGATTCTTAGACTGAATCACAGATTTGAAAAAATTTTTGATGGAGGAATCATGTTAATTGCTTTACATGCATTATCTCATTTAATTTTCAAAACAAACCCATGACATAAGCCCTTTGTTTCATTTTATACATGAGGAAACTGAGGCTCTAGAGTTTTAGCTTCTTGGCCATAGGGCAAGAACTATATGCACTTACTCCAACTGTTAATCTTTGCTTTCTTTTCCTACTGTGTTTGTTCCAAATTAAAACAAACAAAAACAAAAACAATTTTTTTTTTTTTAAACAGAGTCTTACTCTGTCACCAGGCTGGAGTGCAGTGGCATGATCTCGGCTCACTGCAATCTCCACCTTCCAGGTTTGAGCAATTCTCCTGCCTCAGCTTCCCGAGTAACTGGGATTACAGGTACCCACCACCACACCCAGGGAATTTTTGTGTTTTTAGTAGAGACAGGGTTTCACCATGTTGACCAGGCTGGTCTTGAACTCCTGACCTCAGGTGATGTGCCCGCCTTGGCCTCCCAACAAAAACAATTTTCTAAAATGCCCTCTATCGATTCAACTAGATGCTTTGAAATCCTCCAGAATTACCCCAGTCCTCCTAATCCCCTTGCAGTTTCAGATTGGACTTTGAAGAACAAAGTGGTTCATACTTTTTACGTTGTACACGTAGTGTTCATATTTAGCTCTGAATTATATGCATTTAAAGAGCATGTGGCTGGGAATTAAGCAGGCAACAGCGTTTCACAGGCACACGTATTGGACATGGGTGGACATGTCTTGGGTTAAGAGCCTTGAGTGCTGGACTCGTAAGTTCAGAGTCGGATCATAAGAAATGGGAGGTCTGAGTTCTGGTGTCAGCTCTGCCAGATACTGAGTGTACCATCTTCATCCATCTGTGCTGCCCATCCTTCATCTCTTTAATACTCTCCACCCCCACTAGAAAACAGTAATGATACTTACTTCCCATTGGAGTGTTCTGAATGGAAGTGAAAGCTTTTAATGCAGTTGAGAATAAAGACATGGCATGCCTCCAGACTGCCAGTCTGCCATTGCCAGACTGCAATGCTATTGCACTGGTAAACTTACTGATTTCCAGCGTTGCTTCTTTGGTCCAAACCAGATTTCACTAAGAGGAGGAGTAACTGTCCTGCAGCTGGTGGTATTGTATTTGTAGTGGCTTTTCAAGTGGTTCTCCCAGCTGATGAGTCAACTGCCCAGAACTGAGGTGCAGCGATAATTGAAGGCCTTGGAGGAAATCGAGGGTCCAAGTGTTGCTGGCTTTTCCCTAGACTTCTGGCTGCACTCTTAGAGGTAGGGTTGAGAGATAAAATAAAGACCATCCAGTTAATTTGAATTTCAGATAAACAACAAATACTTTTAATATAAATATGTCTTATGCGATATTTGTGGCATATTTATACTAAGAACTATTATTTATTTTAAATGTATTTATTTACTATTTTTTTTTCAAAATCTGGCAATTCAGTTTAGAGGGGAAGATGTGCAGGGGTTGAGCTCGTGCTTGATGTTGCTGAAATATCATGTCAGTAAGAAACTGCCAGTAAAACACCCTCCCTCTGTCCTTCAACTTTGGTAATGCGGGAAGACTCGGGGAACCAGAAATTCCACCTGTCTGCCGGTGTCTTTGGTGTGTTTCACAGTAGGGTAAGGTGGGATGGAGAAAGGAACCTTCCTCTGGCTACCTTCTCTTTGTGTCTCTGGGTCTTGCATTCACATGGCCTCCTCTAATGTCTCATGATCAATGGCATAACAACTGCCCTGTTGAGAAGAATTGTTGAAAAGGCTTCTCTTCTAGAAAATGGCATACTCAAAGGGCATACTTTTTCCATAGTTATGCCCCAGCCTTGCTGCCAGCAAGATTATTCATGCTTCTGAATAAACTTCCAGTGCCTCTGGCATCTGAACTCGGAGCCTCAACTTGTGTATCCCAAGGTTCACCTTCCCTTGGGACTCTCAGCACTTTATCATTGTTCCACCTACATGGGCCTAGGGAGGGGGCTTCATGCCCCCTCTAAAATCCTGGCTGAGGAGTGGGCATAAAATCCTTCTCTGGATTCCCAGGAGCTTTGCCGAGGTCAAGCTGGCCCTTTAAAAAAAAAGGACTAAAGGGAAATGCAGAATAACCAAAACCCAAAGATGTGATCTGGGGTCAGTGTTTCCCAGACTTCCCCGAGGATAGGACCCCCTGGGGTGCTTGATTGAATGTGTGCATAGATTTCTGGAAATTCAAATTCAGAAAGTCTGGGTTGGGGCCTAGGAATCTGCTTTCTACCAGCATTCCAGATAATTCTGACTTGCAGCAGAGTTGAGAACCTCTGAGGTAGCTGTGTGATGGGTCTTGAAGCCTCTTCCCATCCCAGCTGCCTCCATGTAAACCCCACCACCTGGGAGCCTGGGTCTGGTCCCTGATCTTTTGTATCTTGAAGGCCATGTATTCTCAAATTCCAGACATTTTAACTAGTGCATTGGGGTTTTATTGTTGTAGTTGCTAAAGATGCAGATTCCTGGGCCCCATTCCAAGAGATTCTGATTCAGTAGTCTTTGGTAGGGCCTCAAAATCTGCAGTTTTAAACTTTAAGGAATTCTAATGTCAGTAGCCACTGGAACACAGTTTGAATAAAATTGTTATTGGCTGGGCTTGATGGCTCACACCTGTAATCCCAGCGCTTTGGTTGGCCAAAGTGGGAGGACAGTTTGAGGTCAGGAATTCAAGACCAGCCTGGTAAACATAGTGAGACCCCAAAAAATTTTTTACAAAGAAAAAAATTGTTTTTGACAAAGGAGAGAAAGAGACTCAGAATGATGACCGAGTCCTTTCTGCCTCTCTAAAGCCTGCCTCCTCAGTAAGTGGCACTACTCCCAGGTGACTGATTCCAGGAATGACCAGGCCTTTCAGGGAAGATCACATTTTCTCTTCCCTGGCCCAGCAGTCTCACCTTGCTGAGGATGATCAGACCTGAATAGAATGCAGTCATCTGTACTCCTGTAAGGGGTACTCATACAGGAAGGAGCATGCATTTCATTCCTGCCCTTCTGTGTGGGATGCCCAACCCCTTTGTTTGGGCAGTAGAGTGGACTTACGCTGGTTAACTGCGTCTGGCAACCTTTGACAATATGGTGAGGGACATCTAGACCAAAGATGGATTCAGAAAATATACATAAGCTCCTGATTCCTCTAAGGTGGGGTTGCAGATACAGTGGAACAGATTGGCAGCCTTCCAGGATGAACCCCTGCTCTTCCTTCCCTCCCGCTGCCCTTTAGCCCCAATTCAGTCTCCTGTCTGGCCTGGAGCAGGGATGGCTGTTTGTTAACCACACTGCTCTAGGGAGCCAGTGCTTCCACCTGGAGCACGATCAGAATCACCTGGGAGGCTTGTTCAAATGCAGATTGCCGGGGGCCTCACTCCCAGAGTTTCTGCTGCAGTAGGTCTGGGGTGGAACAGAGACCACACTTTGGAAACTATTTCACTAAACCATTGAGCCCCAGAAAAACCACTCAGCTTCAGCAATATGGGTCAACCTGTTCAGGACTCTGTTCCACAGGCCTTTATCAGGACCAGTGAGCACTGGTGTATTTTTTTTTTGCTCCCAGTCCTTCTGGATAATTTCCTTTCTTTTTCTGTGGATTCTGCCCTCCTTGGCTCATCCCAGTTAGGAGCGCAGCTGTTCGCCTGAAGCTAAGCCTGAGTTGGAACATTCCTTGCCCTTTGCAGTGTCAGGCTAGGGCAGGCAAGAGGCTTAGAGAGGAGTGGGAGGAATGAATGGGAAGAGGGGAGGAGACTATTTTCTTTCTTCTCCTTCCCACACTCCGACTCACTTTTCAGGAATGTCTCCTTATGGGACCTCTTGACTCGGAAATGGACTTTCTAAGTGGCTGAGTATGTGCTATGAAAGTTAGATGGGAATGCTGCTTGAATGAGATGTTGCTGAGAGCCTCATGATCATTGCAACCATCAGCCTGTCAGTTGTAGTGACGTTCGGGAACATGTCTGGGTTTGTTGGCCCACTGTGGCTCTGTGCTGCTCAGGAGACTGCATTGAGCCCAACCTTGTTGCATCCCTGGGGTGAACTGCTGGGAGAGGCTGGGACATGAGGAAATTGTTCATGACCTGAGCTGGGAAAATCTGATTCAATAATCAGCTTTGTGAGGATGTAAAGCAGAGTGATTAAGATCAAGAAATCTGGAGCCACAGGGCCTGAGTTCAAATCCAGCTCCGTCACTTAATACCTATGTGATTGCAAAGCAAATTATTTCCCATTTTGCAAGATAATTTGACCTTTGCTTAACTTTGTATCTTTTACCCCCTGGGAACCTGATAAAGGGAGTATGTCAACTACCTTTAGGCAACATTGCTTATGATAAAAATGTCCTCTGGTGATACAAATGGACAGAGAGACCTATTCATTCTTGTGGGAAGCCATTCTTTGTGCTTCTCTGAGTACAATGACTCTTTTCACTGGCCTGTCACTTATGGGGCCCCTGGAAGCTACCCCTACGGAATTGTTACAAGTAATAGTGGCACCTGTGAGCATTAAGCCAGGATGGTTGCCATACCCACCTTCCCTTGCACCTTAGCCATCATCTGAAAGACAGTAGCTTCCGGAAGGCTATATGAACTGGGGTTCTATGGATTGGTTCCATTGAAGAGGAACTCCTGAGGCTGCCCTGCCCACAAGCTATGTGTCCTGACTTACACGCTTCCAAGTAAATCTAATACGGAGTGTGCCGGTAGTAGTCTTGTGAGCCTCAATGATTAGTTAAAGTTAGAAAGACCCCCGGCGGGCATTATGGAGTGGCAGTATTTGTTATTTTAACTCTGTGTGCATCTTTATTATCTCTAAAATGGTGATGATAATACTGCCTGCTTTCTAGAGTTGTTATAAAGTGTCTAATCCATCGGTATGTGCAGCCGCCATTGTCATCATCATCATCATCATTGAAGGGAGGCCAGCAGGCCTTTTCTCCTTTGGGTCAGTTCCAGTCTCAGCTACTCACTTGCTGTATGGCTTTGGACAAAGGACCTTACTCGCTAAAGATACAGCCTTTCACAGCATATTCTAGGTGCTCCTTTGGTGAATGAATTGGTAAAGTAGGAGAGTCAACTGAATGCTCTTTAGGATCGCTTCTAGTTCCATGTAATAGATTGTGTGTGACATTGAATCAGCAAAGAAAGTTGGAGGAGGAATGGAGAAAGAGGAGAGAAATCACCTGCAGGGGGAGTGGTGTCAGAGGTCAGAGGTCTGGAGCAGCCTCAAGAAGGGGCAGGGTCATCAGGAGGAGGAGGGTGTCCAGGACTCCTACTGACCACCCCTTAGATCTACCCAACACTTTAGAAGAATGTAGATGACTCTGCCCTGGGAGTAATACTCAACAGAGTCTATTTTCCAGGGCAAATTAAAGGGATCAGAGAGCAATAGTGTGTGGCTAAGGGAAGGTTAAATGGTTACTTTCGGTTGTTTTGAAGTATTTCTTTGAGAAAACTGCAGAGTAGCCTCAGACCTCCCTGGAGTTTTCTTCTCTGAGGATACTGCTCAGAGTGGCAGTGAGATGAGGATTTCTGCCCACCCCCCAAATGCTGGGGGAGAAGTTAGCAATGGCCCCAGAAGAAAGCTGACCCTAATGTTATATTTCTCGCTCCCTCCTTCAGGTCTGAATGCTGGTGCTTTTTATGCCTTGTCCACTCTGCTGAATCGCATGGTGATCTGGCACTACCCGGTAAGGGAGTTCCCTAAGCATGTTGGGCCTCAAGATGATATAGTTTCTAAGTCTGTCTTGGCAGGACCTGGGATGACGGTTAAGTCTTCATTCCCCCCCGTTCTAGGTAGTGTGATATGGTGGTATGCTTACGGGATTTGGCGGGAGATGGCCTTAGATCTCAACCCTAGCTTTGGTGGTACTAAACTGTGTGATGATTTGACAGCGTGACAAGCTAGTTAGTGTTTCTGAGCTCTCATTTCTTTTTTCTGCAAAAGAAGCATAATTACTTCTTGCAAGATTCTTTTTAGGATCAGATAGTAAATAATGACACTTGTGTATGTATACATAATTATATATGATACATGTATTTATTATACAGCATAGTGCCTGGCAACACTGTTGGCAAATATATATAAAAAATATTTCTGAATTTAAATGTTTCCAGAACCCATGAGGGCCCAATACTGAGTGGCCCGGAGTCAGGAATACAGAGATCCAACCCTCTTTTGAAAGGACTAGGCCCTCACACTTGCGGAAGTGGTAGGCTATGTGGCTAAGTGTCCTAGTTTTGGAGTTCAAAGGCCTGGGTTCAGATCCTAGCTTTGAACTTAACATATGCCTTGTGACCTTGGGCTAGTAGGTTAATCTCATTGTGCCTGTTTCTTCATCTGCAAAATGGAGAAGACTGACTGCTAACCTTATGATGGGGAATGGAAGGGAGTAAATGAGACAATGATATGACCTTAGGCATGGTGCCTGGCTTATAGTAAGCACTCAAAAATATATAACGATTATCTTTCCATTTCTCTTGGCATTGATAGTTCAAAAAAATCTAAGAATGGAAATTTTAACATATATATTTTAAATTCCCCATCTGTGAAATGGAATTAATGACAGATAAGATAGAAGAGTTGCTGTGAGGTTTACGTTTTTTAAAAAATTTGCCTAAAAGTAGTTCTAAGAACAGATTTGGTTCATCCTTGTACTCCAGCATCCAATATCATGCACACACAGTCAGGGTTATATTGTTGGGAGGAGTAGTTATTCTGGAATTTTCTCCTAGGCCATCTTCTTACAGTCCATCTTGTCCTGATACATTCTGAATATTAACTCTGATGGAGCCTGAGTTACCTGCCTTTGTTCCTTCACCCCATGGTGACTGTGCTCTGTCCCGGGTCTTGTCCCATCGCCGGGTGATCTTTGGGGCTATGGTTTCCCCAGGGGGAAGAAGTGAATGCTGGAAGAATTGGCCTGACGATCGTCATTGCAGGAATGCTTGGGGCTGTGATCTCAGGAATCTGGCTGGATAGGTCCAAAACCTACAAGTAAGTGACTCATCCTCTTGGACTGAGAATTGGGGACCTGTTTTTTGAAATGACATATTCATAAGCAACATGACTCCAAGTCATCGTTTGGAGATCCTAGTGGCCAAGCAGCTCATTCAAGTTTGACTTCTCTGAGCCTCAGTTTCCTCATTTATCAAATGAGGGAAGCTATTCCCTTCTTAAGATCCCCACAGGATCTTAGGAAGATGAGAGCTACTGGACTTGAAGGCCTAGCATAGTCCTCTTCCCCATCCCCACTCTCTAAGTATCTTTGCAAAAGCGGCAGAGGAGGGAGAAATGAAAATGAATGGGAAAAAAAAATCTCAGCAGTGGAAAGTTTGTGGAAACCCCAAAGAGTGGAGATGAGGAGGAGGTGATTTCACTGCCCTGTTCTCATGGCACCCTGTGGACCCCATGGGGTTAACCAAGGTGCTCTGAGCTTTCTCCAGTTTGCTGTGTATATTATTTTCTAATTATTAATACCTTGCTGGTAAATATTGTAACATACTTTGGACCTGAAAGCCCAGTGCACTTCTAAGAGCCTGGAGCTATTTTAAAAGGTTTTATCAGGCTGGGCACAGTGACTCACATCTGTAATCCCAGCACTTTGGGAGGCTGAGGCAGGAGGATTTCTTGAGTCTAGGAGCTCAAAACCAGCCTGGGCAACATGGTGAAACCCCATCTCTACAAAAAAATACAAAAATTAGCTAGACATAGTGGCACACACCTGAAGTCCCAGCTACTTGGGAGGCTGAGGTAGAAGGATCGCTTGACCCAGGAGGTGGAGGTTGCTGTGAACTGAGTTCACGCCACTGCACTCCAGCCTGGCTCAAGAAAAAAAAGAAAAGAAAAAGTTTTATCAGTGTGCACATGGGTAAAAAAAAATTAAAAGTTTTTAGTGAATGCCAGGCCACTACCCGCCCCATGGATGCCAAATCAGCAGAAGAATCTGCATTTGTAGAAAGCAGCCTGGGTGCCTCCATTCAGCAGCTGGCTTTGGAGAAAATCCTCTGGCGAACAGCAGCCCAACATCCTTCCCTTGTGATTTTCCAGTGCTCCCCGTTCACTGGGTACTCAGTTAGCACTGGCTGGCAGGGCAGCTGCTGGGCTGTACTGTACTGGGGCAGAGCAGTGTCCCCAGCTGCTCTGTCAAGGCCTCCAAAGTTCCCAGTGTCTGCAGGCAACAGACAGTGGCAGACCTGTTCTCTGCCACACAAACCCGCTTCTGTGAGGCTCTGGTCAGACCAGGTCTCATTCTGGCTGCCCTAATCAAAGGCCAATTGAGACCATCCCTAGGGAGGTGGCGACGAGGAGCCTGGCTCGGCTTAATTACTGCTGGCGGGGCTTGGCCGCCATCTCATCGCTGCCATCTGTTAGTTGCTTGCTGTAGCCAGACACAAGAGCGGTGAGGACTGGCCATCCCCAAACCACTGAATAGCAGTGTCCCTTTTTCCAGGGCTTGCTCTGCGGCAGGAGGAGGGAGGGATTGGAATGCTGGCTGGGCTGGGACATGGGCAGCCAGATGATTCAGATGAATTAGAAAAGATAATGAGAGGACTGGGAAGGACACTTTCTCAGCCCTCTTCAGAACCTAGATGTCACCAGTTCCTAGCGTCACGTGATGTCTAAATCCAGTGGTCAGCACAAGATATTTTTCTCCCTGTGCCACTACCCAGGCAGAGAAAGGGCAACTCCCAGTGGGACGAGAGCTCTGTGATCCCATCATTTCGGAGCCAGTCCTCGTCACTCTAAGGCTCCCAGATTTGTCTAGTTTTGTTTGGAGGTTGGAAATTGGGTGGTGAGGTCTGTTTATCTCAGGCTGGGACTACAAATAGTTTTTCTAAACTGGTCAGTGGTTTAGGATGAAGCTATGGTTAAAGCTTCATCCTGGTGAGCTTGTGGGATCATTGGGCAAGACTGGCATCTATGACGTTGCTTTCAGCAGAGTTGGTGGGAAGAGTGTGAGGGAGGAGCGTGAAGGGAGGAGGAAGCTCCTCTACCCTTAGCAGCTGCTTTGAAGCACGAGGTGGGAGCAGCATCCTTTGGAGACTCTGACCTTGAGCTTTTCCAAAGATGCAACCACATAGTGCGTTGTTATTCCTGCATGCAGTAGCAGAAGGGACACAGGTTTCAGATCTAGCTCTGAGTTCACATCCCAGCTCTGCATTTATTCAGCTGGTGACTTTGGACAGGTAACTTGAGTGGCCTGAGCTTCAGTTTCTTCATTGGTAAAATGAGAAATCGTCAGATATTTCTTACAGGATTTTTGTAAAGGTTGAATTGAAATAATAAATGCATATGAAGTGCTTCACAGAATCTGGTACTGAAGAGATGGAGGGTTTAGTTTGACACAACCATAGTGTGCTGGTTGGTGCCTCCACCATGATTCTGGCTTCAGGGGTGATGTGTAAAAAAAAGCTTTAAAGATTTTGGCTGGGTGCGGTGGCTCACGCCTGTAATCCCAGCACTTTGGGAGGCCGAGGCGGGCAGATCATGACATCAGGAGATCGAGACCATCCTGGCTAACACGGTGAAAGCCTGTCTCTACTAAACAAACTACAAAAAACATTAGCCGGGCGTGGTGGTGGGCGCTTGTAGTCCCAGCTGCTCGGGCGGCTGAGGCAGGAGAATGCCGAACCCAGGAGGCGGAGCTTGCAGTGAGCCAAGATCGAGCCACTGCCCTCCAGCCTGGGCGACAGAGCAAGACTCCGTCAGAAAGAAAGAAAGAGAGAGAGAGAGAGAGAGAAAGAAAGAAAGAAAGAGAGAGAGAAAGAAAGAAAGAGAAAGAAAGAAAGAAAGAGAGAGAGAAAGAAAGAAAGAAAGAAAGAAAGAAAGAAAGAAAGAAAGAAAGAAAGAAAGAAAGACAGACAAGAAAAGCTTTAAAGCTTTCATCATCTGAGTCCTGATGTTCATGGTAGGGGGGCAGAGGGATGTGCAGTGCCTGTGCCCTGCCTTAGGTAGTGCAGGGAGAAGAATGCAGGTTGAATTGCAGGAGTTGGGGCTGCAGCAGAGTCCTAGGTGGGCAACATGGGAAGAGAACTGCTGGAGGGGCACAGGAGGGGTGAGCCAGAAATAGAAACCAAGACTTGCTGATGGTACTCCTGAGGGGACCAACACAGGGAAATGTAACAGGGAGTGGGCAAAGATAGAGAAGGTTTCTCACATTGGCTTTGGAAGTCAAGCACTCAGTTCAGGCCGAGAGAATATTCTCTCTTAGTTCCTGCTCTCTGGAGTGGAGTAGTTCAGACTCAACAGAAAAAGCTTTGCTGGGCCAGGCACAGTGGCTCACGCCTCTAATTCGAACACTTTGGTAGGCCGAGGCGGGCAGATCACCTGAGGTCAGGAGTTCGAGACCAGCCTGGCCAACATGGCGAAACCCCATCTCTACTAGAAATACAAAAAATTAGCCAGGCATGGTGGCACATGCCTGTAATCTCAGCTACTTGGGAGGCTGAGGCAGAAGAATCGCTTGAACCCGGGAGGTGGAGGTTGCAGTGAGCTGAGATCACGCCACTGCACCCCAGCCTGTGCGACAAGAGCAAAACTCCATCTCAAAAAAAAAGGACAAAAGAAAAAAAAGAAAAGAAAAGGCTTTGCTGGGTCTGTTGGTCTGTTCAAGTAGGGACAGGAAGAACTTGTAGGTGACAGAGAGCACTGTCCAGCATTGTCATGGGTCTTGGGATAAAGCAGACAAGCAGAATTGGACAGCTTCTGGGGTAGTCCTGAACGTCACCGCCACCTCATCATGGCTGATGTTTGTCCTGTTTTTTCTTTTTTCTGCTGAGGGATGGGAGAAGGAGAAAGGGCTTTGCCCTTCTTGTCTGTGGCTAGGACATGACAAGTCAAGGGGCAGCTTGATGTTGTTGAGTGGGTTCTACAGAAAGGGAACAAAGATATTGTTAAGATGGCTTCATACTTTACTAGTCTTACTTACCCTTTGTAGCATTGATCATGATGTAATTAAATAATTTTTTTGTGTGATCATCGTCTGTCAGTGTCCATCACCCTCATGGAGAGAAAGTTCTATGAAAGAAAATGTCCAAGAACAAGGCCAGGCCTTGGCCTTGTAAGGCCTGTAATCCCAGCACTTTAGCAGGCCAAGGCAGGTGGAACACTTGAGGTCAGGAGTTCAAGACCAGCCTGGCCAACATGGCAAAACACCGTCTCTATGAAAAATACAAAAATTAGCCAGGCGTGATGCGCACAACTGTCCCAGCTACTCAGCAGGCTGAGGCACAAGAATTGCTTGAGCCCAGGAGGTGGAGGTTTCAGCGAGCTGTGATCACGCCACTGCACTCCAGCCTGGGCAACAGAGCAAGACACTGTCTCTGAAAACAAAACAAAACAAAACTCCAAGAACATAGCAGAGGGCTTGACATGCAGCAGATACTTAATAGATGCTTGTGGAATAAATGAATGAATGAGCCTATTAAAGTCAGAAGTGTTTGATTCAATTTCTTTGCCTCTACTTGTAGAGAGACGACCATGGTAGTCTATATCATGACACTGGTGGGCATGGTGGTGTACACATTTACCTTGAACCTGGGACACCTGTGGGTAGTGTTCATCACTGCTGGCACAATGGGGTAAGTTTCACCTCTGGCTGATTTATTAGAAAACACCATGCCGTGGCTCCCAGAGCTTCCAGCATCCTAGAATGCAATATTGATGCCTTTGCTGCCTTCTCACTGACCTCAGGAGATACGGACACGGTGCCCAGGGGTCTTGGTAATACTTGTAGTACTTCCAAAGGCAGCCTGGGCTGTCTGTTCTTTTGGGATGGAATGAAGCATGAAGCACACCCTTCCCGATCTCTTGGAGGCTAGAACCTGTTTAGAGTCTTTTTCAGCTTTGCCTGGACAACATGGGATTATGGAAAGTACACAGGGCTTGGAACCAGAGACTCTGGGTCCTGGTCTCAGTTTTGTTGCTGCCTACCTGTTAGACCATGGGCACAGCACTCGACCATTCTGAGCCTCAATTTCCTCGTCTGTAAAGAAAGATAATAAATCCCAGCACTTTGGGAGGCCGAGGCAGGCGGATCACGAGGTCAGGAGATCGAGACCACGGTGAAACCCCGTCTCTACTAAAAATACAAAAAAAATTAGCCGGGCGTGGTGGCGGGCGCCTGTAGTCCCAGCTACTCGGAGAGGCTGAGGCGGGAGAATGGCGTGAACCCGGGAGGCGGAGCTTGCAGTGAGCCGAGATTGCGCCACTGCACTCCAGCCTGGGTGACAGAGCGAGACTCCGTCTCAAAAAAAAAAGAAAGATAATAGTGGCCTGCCTTGTTGAGTTGTTGGAGAGATTGGGAAAGATAATAGATATGAAAGCATCAAGAAGCGTGGTGCAAATGTAAGAAATTAAAGTTGCTAGGTGCGGTGGCTTGACGCCTGTAATCCCAGCACTTTGGGAGGCCAAGGCAGGCGGATCACGAGGTCAGGAGTTCAAGACCAGCCTGGCCAATATGGTGATACCCCATCTCTACTAAAAAATACAAAAATTAGCCAGGCATGGTGGCGCACACCTGTAGTCCCAGCTACTTGGGAGGCTGAGGCAGGAGAATCGCTGGCACCTGGGAGGCGGAGGTTGCAGTGAGCCAAGATCGAGCCACTGCACTCCAGCCTGGGAGACAGAGTGAGACTCTGTCTCAAAAAAAAAAAAAAAAGAGAAATTAAAGTTGGAATTTTCTAGACCTGTTGTATGAGAAAACATAGGAAACAATACCTCTTTCACAGGAGTCTTTGTTCAGCTCTGCTTCCCAGTTATTTTCCTATGGGCAGTATATGAGTGTGTGTGTGTGTGTGTGTGTGTGTGTGTGTGTGTGTCTGTCTGTCTGTCTGTATGTGCATGTGAAAGAGAGAAAGAGGGAGAGAGCATGTGCTGGCACTCAGTCTTCAGCTGGCTCTTCTCTGGATGGAAATAAGGAGGACTCTAAGCTCCTCCTTCCAGGTCCCAGAGAGCCATGGAGATGCTGCTCAATATCCAGGAACTTCCCACTCCCAGCACAGGACCTGTGTACCCAGGACATAGTCTTTCAGCTGAAGGTTGAACACACCAGGCATCCTTGCCCCTTCTGTAAATGCTGACTCTGGCTGTCACTGATGGCAAGATGGAGAAGCAGCAAGGGATCCCAGAGGCCTGCTGAGCACAAGGTCTCCCTGTGAACTTCTTCCTGGCCTTCAGGGGTGCCCCTCTCCTTGGTATGACCACTTAGAGGATGCCCAGATCATTAGAGGGCCTAGTATGTCTTGCTGGGAAGAAACAAAACAACAAAGGGAGTCCTAAGGGAGGAGGTGGGCTCCCCATCCTTCTTGTTCTGGAAGTTCTTCATCCCCTTGTTTCTCTGGTCTGGACTTCAGCTTCTTTATGACTGGCTATCTCCCACTGGGATATGAGTTTGCTGTGGAGCTCACGTACCCAGAATCAGAAGGCATCTCCTCCGGCCTCCTCAACATATCTGCACAGGTAGAGCTCGTATTTCCTGTTTGTTTCCTGGCTGGGAGGGCATTGCATCATGGCAGCTCAGTTCTTCCTCATGAGTTAGTTGACTGGGCCCTTGTTTCCTATCTTCTTTATGCCTTTCTAGGTATTTGGGATCATCTTTACCATCTCCCAGGGCCAGATTATTGACAACTATGGAACCAAGCCTGGGAACATCTTCCTGTGTGTGTTCCTTACTCTTGGAGCAGCCCTCACTGGTGAGTTGGAGCCTGAGGGCAAGATGAGGCTCAGGTTGGCAATTTGGGACCCTAGTTTCTCGATGGAGCAACAGATAGGGAGTACGTACGTAGGGGGACAGATGTAAGGGTTTGTTGGGGGATCTGTCTGGGAGGCAGCACATTGTTTTGGTAGAATGAGCATGGGTTTTGGAGCCAGAAGACTCATATTGGAATCCCAGACTGTGACACTGACTTCCATAGCTATTGACCTTGGACAAGTGGACCAACCTCTGGGAACCTCAGTTTTTAATCTGTAAAATGAGGATTGTTGTGATGATTAGAGCAATGTGTGCAAAGTCCCTGATCCATAAGTGAAGGCCACTGTCATTGTTGGCTTCTGCCTGTCAGGGACGGCAGTGATCCTCGGGCTCTCTCAAGTTGGCTGATGGTGCCCTCAGCCACCAGCTCTCTTGACTATCTGAAGTAAGTTTGGGATACCTGTGACCCTTAGGAAATGAAGGTTTCTTCTCTTGGATGAACGTGATAACTGTGTTTTTGTCTCTCTTACTTCTCAATCTATCACCCTTAGCATTCATTAAGGCAGATCTCCGGAGACAGAAAGCAAACAAAGAAACTCCTGAGAATGTGAGTATGTGGGAGCTTTGTGGGGCTGAGATCAGGGTCCAAGCCTTTTGATGAGGATGTGGCAACATAGATGGGGCAGGGAGAACTCCCACAGGGACTGGTTTTGTCATAGCTGGGAGACCAGTTCATCACTTACACATGGCATCCTAAGACTTTCCTCAGTGGGCGTTTTTGGCAATTGCTTTCTTGCTACCCTTTCTCGGACTCTTCTCCCACTTCCTACCCTCTTCCTGGAGCCCCCGGCCTCATCCCCAGACTGTTGTCACAGGCTGCTGAACAGGACCCCTGACTGGATCTTGAGCCAAGTCCTGAGGCTCTGGCTCCACTGCTTTCAGCCTGGGGTCAGTGGCTGGGGAGGAAGGGGAAGCCCGGCTCCACCACTCTGTCATGGCAGTGGTGGCCCTCAGGCTGTGACTCTCCTGGCATGTGACAACTCCTTAGGCAGGGCCATGGGGATGGAGCCAAAGAGTTGCCAGTAGGGCTCTGAAAGGACAAGTCAGGAAGCAGGAGCTGGCGAGGTAGGAGAGGAGAGGACCAGGAGTATGACCTAGAACAGAAAAGTGTTTTCCATCTGTTCTAACAAGCCGGGAACCACTTTAAACAAAATGTTAGGTATCAAATCTGAGTGATGATGAAAGGAATTTCAAATCTGAGAAAGAGTAAAGGTAAGATATTTCTTCAAAAATTAAAAAAAAACTTATAGAGGTAACACATGCTCTTTGTAGAATAAGTAAAAAATACAGAAAAGTGTACAAAATTTAAAAATCATCCCGTAATTTCTTCATTTAGAGATGAGATGCTTTTTGATCTCATTGATTGCTGCATGTCTGTATCCACTTATAATATATACATGGATATATGAATATGTGTATATAAATGCATATTTTTAAACAAAAATAAAACTGCTTTTTTCACTTATTGCAAGCACTTTATCAGGCAACTAGTCTCTTACAACATACTTTTTTTTTTTTTGAGACAGAGTCTTGCTCTGTCACCTAGGCTGTAGTGCAATGGTGCGATCTCAGCTCACTGCAGCCTCTGCCTCCCGGGTTCAAGTGATTCTCATGCCTCAGTCTCCCAAGTAGCTGGGATTGCAGGTGCACGCCACTATGCCCAGCTAATGTTTGTATCTTTAGTAGAGACGGGGTTTCACCATGTTGGCCAGGCTGGTCTCAAACTCCTGACCTCAAATGACCCACCAGCCTTGGCCTCCCGAAGTGCTGGGATTACAGGATTGAGCCACTGTACCCGGCCTACAACATACTTTTAATGCCTGCATAGTGTTCCTTTATATGGATAAGCCATGACTTATTTAGCAATTTTCCTGTCTGTGGACATTAAGGTTGTTTTGAATTGTTACAAATAATATTGTGATTAATATGTTGGAAACTGAATCTTTGTGCATGTTCTCAAGTACCGTATTTCCTGGAGAAATGGATTAATGGTCATGCCCATTTCAAAGACTTTGGTATGTGTTGCTAAACTGTCCTCTAGAAAGGTACTTTGAGTACCAGCAATTTCTATTGCTAGGCAGTCATATGAGTGCCAACACTGAGTATTTTTCATTTTGAAAATCTTTGCCAATTTTCTAAGGCAAGAGATATCTGTAAGGGATATTTTTAGTGTTTGAAGGATCTGTGTTGGCAGATAGATGATAATCTTTAGGTCTTTACTATTTGTCTTTTGCTATTACGTTCTAGAGTTGGCAGGCAGCAGCAGACAAGCATGTGGAAGAAGGAGCCTAGAACAGGAAGTTCACTGGGGAGACAGGGAAGGCCTTTCAGCAGGAATGATGTTCTTTAGTTCTGTGTCAGGGCCACAGTATGGCCACTGTGGAGATGGATTTTCACCCACGCTGTGTACAAGGGGACATAATGATTTGGTACACTGGCCGGGCGTGGTGGCTTATGCCTATAATCCCAGTACTTTGGGAGGCCAAGGTGGGCGGATCAGGAGTTTGAGACCAGCCTGGCCAACATGGTGAAATCCTATCTCTACTAAAAATACAAAAATTAACCAGGCTAGTGGCGCACGCTTGTAATCCCAGCTACTCGGGAGGTGGAGGTTGCAGTAAGCTGAGATCGTGCCACCGCACTCCAGCCTGGGTGACAGAGCAAGACTCCGTCTCGAAAAAAAAAAGAGAGAGAGAGAGAGAAATGATTTGGTACACTTGGGTAAATATATGTATAGTGAGTCTGGGAAAAGGTGCCTAGTGAAAGGTTTCAGTTTGGAACGTGATGTATTATGTCAAGTGACATGAGATTTTGCTGTGTTGACTTTATAACCTGTGTTTATGTTGACAGACATAGGCAAATGAAGAAAATAAAAATCACCTATAATCCTGCTTCCCAGAGATAACCTAGTAGCATTTCTAGTGTTGTAGTCTATGGACATGCTTGTGTATATTTTGTTTTCTACCCTGCTTATTTACTTAGTATAGCTTGATAACATTTCTACACCATTACATTATACCACAACCTCATGTCTACTGTATGTTTCCATCTCACTCAATATTTCAGTTGTTCCACTGTTTCATTATTCTTGCAGCCAGCTCTTTGTGCACATGGACCAGGTTTGTTAATCAAGGTTACAATTGTTGGCTCAGTCTCTTTTGAGTGTGGGGTGCTGGAAATAGCGCTGAGTAGGAATAAGAGCCTTAGGTTCCAATAAATGGTGCTCACCTGTCTTGTGTCCCTGGATAATTCACTATGTGTCTGTAGATCTCCCTGGCACCTGTGGCAGCATGGTATTATGGGGGGTCAAAATCATGCTGGGACTGACAGCAGCAAGGAAGCCAGGGCCATCACAGAGCAGCCCTCCTCTGGATCCGTGACATTACACACCCCATGGCAGCCGGTGTAACTCAGAGACCTGCAGACAAATTCATTGTCAGAGTCAGGTGAAGACTGGGCACACAGCAGATCTGGCCAGACCTGCTCTTTCTAATCAGTGAGATGTATAGTTTAGGGAAAAAGAGATAGGACTTCAGGGACAGGGTAATGATTGACCTTGACTATGAACACCTTATTGGTTTGGGTTTCCATTTTTCTTCTAGCACATAGACAGTAGTTGCACTTCTGTCTCCACTAATTTGTTTCCCGTTTGTGATTGTGATTTTGAAGTGATGGCTTTGGAGGAGGCGGGCATGGTGTGTGTGCGTGTGTGTGTGTGTGTGTGTGTGTGTGTGTCAGAGAGAGAGGGGAGACTAAGTGACTGAAATAGGCTGTTAGTTGCCTGAATGATGGCTCCTCATGGCTGAGGCTGACTTGATGCAAAGTGTTAGCAAGATTGAGAATGGGAAGGTTGGATTCTACAGCTGTCGCCGTTGCCACAAACAGGCACTGAGACACTCACTGGGGAAGAAAGTACCATTTGTCCACTTGACATTGGCTTCTGTCTTAGCCCTGTGCATGTCCTCTAGGCCTTGAGTAGTGTTGGCTGTGTGGTGCTGCACCTGTGCCCGTGGCTGTGTGGTGCTGCACCTGTGCCCGTGGCTGTGTGGTGCTGCACCTGTGCCCGTGGCTGTGTGGTGCTGCACCTGTGCCCGTGGCTGTGTGGTGCTGCACCTGTGCCCAAGGCATTCTTGTGAATCAGAAGAACCCTTGAGGTCACAGACAAAGAACTTCTTAAAACAGTAGACAAAGGCCCAGGTTGGCAGTATGTACCTAGGGGCCCCGCAGGATTATTTCCAGGCCATGTTTAATTCTAAACTCACCTAAAAAGTGTGACTTAGACTTTCCTGTAAATGAATCCTGTGCCATCCCTCCCCTAGAAAGCTAAAGCCATTGAGCTTACGTATGCAATTATGCATGCTGCTTTGGCATCTACTGCATGTTCATTATGATAGTATTCCTCAGCTGGGTGCAGTGGGTCACACCTGTAATCCCAGCATTTTGGGAGGCCAAGGTGAGTGCATCACCTGAGGTCAGGAGTTCGAGACCAGCCTGGCCAACATGGTGAAAACCTGTCTGTACTAAAAATACAAAAATTAGCTGGGCATGGTGGTCGGCACCTATAATCCCAGCTACTCGGGAGGCTGAGGCAGGAGAATCACTTGAACCTGGGAGGTGGAGGTTGCAGTGAGCCGAGATCATGCCATTGCACTCCAGCCTGGGCAGCAAAGTGAGACTCCATCTCAAAAAAAAAAAAAAAAAGTATTCCTCATTCTGGGGCTGCCTCCAAATGGGTGTTGTTGGAAATTCTGAGGGAATCGCAGACCTGGCACTTTGGACAGTGATTTGATGGTTAGTTGAGGTGAGTTTTCAGCTGTCAGAACGTGGAGGGAAAAGGGGCTTTGCTTCTGTTTCAGTCCCGAGAGCGACCCTGGAAGAGTGGCACTCGGAGCTGAATCATTTGTGGTGGCCTTGGCATCATAGAAAGCTTGCCCTTTTTCCCTCTGATGACCTCATGACGTTGCGTGGTGTGTGTTTGTGGGTGCATTTATGGCAGGGGCTGGTTGCTTCTTTTCTTGTTCCCTTTCTTGGCTCTCTGGGATGCTGAGTGGCCCCTGGCTCTTGTATTCCCCACTGATCAGTCATGGCCAGGCAGCTGCTCCAGCCAGGGTGGAGTCCTGTGCCTTTACCCACAACACTGCCTGTTTGTTTTGCTTTATAGAAACTCCAAGAGGAAGAGGAGGAGAGCAACACCAGCAAAGTGCCCACTGCTGTGTCAGAGGATCATCTCTGAGAGGAAAGTGGTGACAACTCAGGGAACGTGAACACCCCACCTTTTCCTTCAGCACGGCTCTCACCGCCAGCACGAAGGGCTTCGCTAGAGATGTTTTTGGAGGGAACCAGTGGGACTATTTGTGGCGTGGATGGCCCATTCCTCCTAGAACCCACGTAAGAGCTTGGATGATTTAGTTGGAGAAAATTGCACCTATCACCAAATGCAAATTTGATTCCCACCTCCACCCCCTTTTAGGTTATGGGAGTTGGTGTTGGGACAGGGTGGCGGAGAATATTGGAGCCAATCCTAGCTTGGTCTCTTGCCTTCCCTCTTTTCCTCCATCCATCATGGACAATGCCTGCAAAATTTTCACAGGAAGAAAGCTTATTCAGGATATTAACTTGAAATTTCCAGTGTCCTAAGAGCCTCTCATGAAGCCCAGTTCTAAGAAGTGGCAAGCTGCTCTGCCGGGGTCACCTCCTGGGTCATCGGTCTGATTGCTCAAGTTCTGCGGGAGAGGAAGCACCACTAGAACCACTCCATCGGAACAGCTCCACTGGGACTTGTGGGCCTAAATTGTCCTGGCCTAACGGGTCTGTCTCCAAACCCTCTTTCCTAAGAGCTGAGCAAACCAACCATCAATAAACTTGACAAAAGACTTTGTTGTGGCCATGACAGAGATACCTACTCGGGAGGGCGACCTACCTAGGTGTGATCGTGCTGGGGGCTACCTTCTGAGTATATTTGTGGAAGCCCATATTTGGGAACTCTGGTAGCTTGAGTTGGGAATGGGAAGGTTCTTTTTTACAGAAGTACTTCCCCAGGGACGCCTGTGTGTCAGTCATCTCTGATGCCTTTATCTCGATGCTGCATTGGGAATCTCAGCCATCAGCCCAAGTGCTTGTTTTATTCCAAGGCAGGGTAATCCCAGCCAACTTACTCTAACCTTTGCTGAAAACTAATCTTGATTCATTCCACTCTGACAAATCCAAAGCTGCTTCTGAGAGATAAGAGGGAAGGGGTAGAAGGAAAGGCGCCCCTTGAAATGGGAATTGAGTCTGTTAGAATTAAAAGCTTATCTCACCTCTGCTGGGGACAGGATTTGCACCAACCCCTCTCCTCACCTGCTTTGAGCAATAATCTTTTTTTTTTTTTTTTTGAGACGGAGTCTCGCTCTGTCGCCCAGGCTGGAGTGCGATAATCTTTATCAGATATTCTAAACCTAAAGGGATTCCCTTTAAACCAACTCAAGCTGACCTTTCCTATCTAGCCTACTGTTTGGCTGTACTCATGGGCTTTGGTAATATCTCCTAAAAATGAGATTTTGGTAATTTCTCCTATGCACTGGGCAACTGTGATCGTGACCATTGTGCTGTCTTGCTCCAGCCACTGCCCTGGCCTCAGCGTATCAGGGCAGCCTGTGCTGGCTGCAATACTGTGGTGCTTGGGCCACTGCCTGAGAGGAGCCAGGTTTGTGTGTGTCTGCGTGTGTGTGTGTTTGTACAGATTTGAGCAATGGCTGCAAGGAACGTGCTGTATGTAATAGAAGAAAGAAGTCCACGTTTTCGGCAGAAGTAGTGAGTCAGTGTGGAAGAGAGGTGGGGTGTGCTTTACTTTTTGATAAAGAGAAAGATGTTTACTCATCAACTCTTCAAAAGGTATTAACAAAGTGTTTACCAAACCTATTGCTTTATTTTAAAAACATAATTTGTGTTTTCTATTTGTAAGATCAGACGTTTCAAGGCAATAAAAACTTCTCAGAAAGTGGTCTGCCTTATCATTCGGTGGAACAGAGATGGCTCTTAGAAGTCCCTGCAAGACTGTCACACATTCCTGAGGCTCCTGTCTCAGGTGTAGGGAAGGGCTGGGCTGGGGCGGGGGAGTGTGAGGCTAGAGAAGCAGCAACTGTGGCCTTCCACAGGAGCATCTCACTGTTGCCAGACCGTACCATCTGGGAGGGATATTTTTTAAAGACAAGGCTGTAAAGGTTACTGTCTGCCTACATGGAGGGACTGCAACTCAACATCCAGCACATGACCCTGACCTCTCTCCACGCTGTGTATGCGCTGGAATGTGAGTGACTGCTGATGAGAGAGTCCACTGTTGTTTCTGGCTCTGCCTCAAAGGGTGGTTGAAATGTTTGTTCTCTGATTACCTCAGCCATGCACCAGCTTGCTGTGGCTGGGGCCCACGGCTCAGTCCCAGCAGCTGCAGTCCTGCGTTACCATTTTTCTTCCTAACTGTCCAACTTCCCGTTGCTCATCCCTCCCCAGTTGTGATCACCTTGTGCATGTTACTTGAATATGCTGCTACTATCTGTGTTCTGTACATTTTTTTCCCTAGAGAGTTGTACCATGCCTGTGGCATTCTAGCACTGTTATTTATTAGCAATTCTTAGCTGGGGAGGAACAACATTATGATTCTATTTTAAATGATCTAGCAAGGGACCCAAGCCTGGGCTGTTAAGAAATCTAATATCCGTAGTGTCTGCTAAATACTCTAACTATATATTTCTTTAGATCCTTAGGGACCCTGCCTTTACTAATCTGGAATCACTTTTTTTTTTTTTTTTTTTTTTGAGGCGGTGTCTCGTTCTGTCACCAGGCTGGAGTGGAATGGCACGATCTCGGCTCACTGCAACCTCCGCCTTCCTGGTTCAAGCGATTCTTCTGTCTCAGCCTCCCAAGTAGCTGGGACTACAGGCACGTGCCACCATGCCCAGCTAATTTTTGTACTTTTAGTAGAGACGGGGTTTCACCATGTTGGCCAGGATGGTCTTGATCTCTTGACCTCGTGATCTGCCTGCCTCGGCCTCCCAAAGTGCTGGGATTACAGGTGTGAGCCACCACACCCAGCCAGGGAATCACATTTCTATGACACATGCTCAGAGGACCTAAATCCTCCAAAGTTTTCATTCATTCCTTTCATAAGAGGTCTTCATGTGGATCTGCGTTCAAATGTTAACTGTCATCACTGCTTTTTTACTGCCTCCTAACAATATAGCTGGCAAGTAAAGAAAAGATAGTTCTTACCATTGAGATATTTTTCTAGATACAGTGTTCTCGGCATATGAAGCCTGGAATTTCTGCAACCAACTTTGGTACCATAAAAGAAGTCAGCCTGAGGATGCCAGCACAGGTAGGTAGCGCTGAAAGAATCGTAAAGAAATGGAGCTGAAGTCTTGATCAAACCCTTCCTGAAGCTTATCATCTTATAATTTTTCAGTTATATGAGCCAGTTATCTTTATTGTTTAAGCTAGTTTAAGGTAGGTTTTGTCCTTTCACCTAAAGAGCCTTAACTGATAAGAGAATTCCCAATGTATTTAAGTGTAAACATCAAGCTTCTTATCACACCCTTATAAGCCCCTTGCCTCCCTTTCTGACCTTTTCTTTCACTTCCTAACTCTTCACCATGCTGTGTTTACATAGTTCTTACTCCTTGAATAAGACTATTTCTACCTTCCAATTGCTGCTCCCTCCGCTCTAACAGTCTGCCCCATATCTTAAGAGACATTTAACTCCTGGGCATTCAAGTCTCAGCTCAAATCCCACCTGGACAACATAGTGAGACCCCGTCTCTTTCCACCCCCAAAAATGTTAGCTGGCTGTGGTGGTGCACACTTGTAGTCCCAGCTACTTGGGAAGCTGAGGCAGGAGGATCACTTGAGCCCAGGAAGTTGAGGCTGCAGTGAGGTGTGATTGTGCCACTGCACTCCAGCCTCGGTGACATCCAGTAAAACCCTGTCTCTAAAAAACAAAAAAATCTCATCTCCTCAGGGAGGACTTTCTGATGATCTAATTTGTGTTCCCCAATGCCCACCCCACATTCCTTCTTGACCAAAATACCTTGTGTTTGCTAGAGTTCTTATCCCTATTTGAAGTTCTTTATTTATGTGTTGGCTTGTTGATTCTGTTACCTTGACTACAATATTAAGGCCCACGGGCCAGGGGCATTTCCTGTGTCATTCATTTCTCTTTCCCAAGTGTCTGGCATGGAGAAGTACTCAACAAATATTTGCTGAAATAGCAATGGCCTTTTGGATACACACACTGCATATGAGGGTCCAGCTGGGGGAGGCCCTCTGGGTAGGGTTTAAGAGCAACTGGTTTAGTTGTCTTCTTCCCATGTCATGCAGTTGTTTCATCTATGCTGCCTAGTTCTATTTTTTTGTCTCTGCTCTCTCAAGAATCTGTTTCTTCTTTAGGAGGAAACAAGAAAGGGCACTTAGTGTTTAGCTGTGAACGCAGAATCTTGAAGGTGGGAAAAAAGAAGATTTGACTTCAAGAATACAAGAGGAATGAGCAAATGACAATAAGGAGCTGGAGGCAGCCAGGCTGACCTGTGTCTTGAGCTATTCTACTCACTATGGTGTATTCAATCAAGCATAAAGTTGTGATTCTCCTAGGGCTCAGAGGAGGCAGCCGTGCTCTTGTCTTAGCAGAGGTCAAAGTACAAGGACTGATCAGAGCAGAGGGTTTTTCTATTTATTACAAAAGTTGTTACACAAATACAGCTGACCAGAAGGTCTAAAAACAGCCCAGACTCTTCCAACCCTCATGCATCTGTAGATAGAAGGAGAGCCGTGGTCTTGCTCACACACAGGGGAGCCCTTCTTAGAAGAACTGCCTGTCCCTTGGAAGGTTCAGAGTCTTGGGTCCAGCAGCAGAGAGGAGCCCAACCTGTGTGGACAACCCCTTGAGGCAGCCCTTGGTCACAGCTGCTCTGGGTGGGCAGCAGGTTTAAGTTTCATAGTTCACATGTTCCCACCACACAAGTCAAATCAAGGCATGAAAATAAAAGGGAAAAAGGGGAAGGCTGGAAAAGGGAGCCTGGAAGAGGTTGCAGGTAGGGGAAGAAGACACAGTGGGCTTCCGAGGAGCTGGCAATTTCTTGACTTGGATGGAGTTACATAGTATTCACTTTAAAATTATTCTTTAAATTGTACAGACATGTTATATACTTTTCAGTAGGCGTATCTTTAAAGTTTAAAAATTAAAAAAAAAAAAAAGAGGCTGAAAGTGAATAAAGGGGCGGATGATGGAACAGAAAAGAAGAAATTAAAGAGGAGAGACGACGAAGGAAGAAGACGGCCAAGGTGGAAGACGAGAAAGTCCTGGAGGTGGTAATGCTGGCCTCAGTTTCTCTTCTTCTGTCTGGATACTGGTTCTACTTCTAGGTACCGGAGCCCGAACAGCATACCCAGGATGGAGAAACCTTAAATACAGAGGAAAGACTAGTGACTGACATACAAACGGCACCTTTCTTCTCTCTCTCTCCTGTGTCCACCCTCTGTACTAGCTCTAGAGCTGGGACAGTTCCTGTAGGAAGTCTAGGGTGGTTGGATGCTTACTTGCCACCATCAGGGGTGCCAGGACGCCAATCGTGGGAGCTGCGGTTCCATAGACAAACAACTCAGAGAGGAAATGCCCCAGGGCAAGGAGGAAGGTCCAGAGTGTGATGTGATAGAGCCTACAAGGAAGCAGACAGAAATGGGAACCAAAGTTACTGTTCGTTCAGAACAGTAGAAAAGTATCAGACTTGATACAGACAAATAAGAACCCAGGATGTGATTAAGGCTTAAAAGAAAGAACACTTGTTCCTGAGGAAGAGCTGGTTATTTGATCACACCAATATTCTCATCTAGGGCAAAACTGAAGGTTTCAACTGCTAAACTGAGAGGAGAATGGTTTGGGCACCCAGAATGAATGTCCAAGTCTCAGCAAAGTGGTGAACTCAGCTATAGCAAAGCAGAGCCTGAATGATGACAATCGCAGGCAGTGTAGACAACTTTGGATCCAGCACGCTTACATATTCTATTTATCCAAATTGGTTGACTCTGCAGTCTAATCCCACCTGGCAGGCATCTGGCCACGCACTTGTCAGTGTTTATATGATGGATGCCACAGAACGAACGGCCTCATGGGGAGTAAGGAGCAAGGACACCTCTGGGGCTTTTAGATGCTCTTGCAATATACGTTGGTCACTTTGTGTCTTAGCCTAGAAAAGTAGTCACATTGAGGACATGGTGACAACCTCATGGGAAGAGAACTTATTTTTCAGCTTTGACTATAAGGTAGAGAAGAGACAGGCTACTAGGTGACTGACCACTTTGTTTGCTGATATCTTTTTTTTAAGCATAAATTTTTTTAAAATTATGAAATACTTCAAACATACAAAAAATTTACTGAACACTATAATGAACACCAATGCAACCAACACCCAGCTCCCTCAGATCTTAACATCTTGACATTTTGTTTCAGACTCTTCTAATAAAAACTTACAGAGAAGAGTTAAATCATCCTGTGTATCCTTATCCTGCTCTGAGTCTGTTCTCCCTCATCTCCACAAGTAACTGGTATCTTACATTTGATTTGTATCTCTCCTGTACATGTTTTTACACTTTTTGTTTTTTTTTTTTTTTTTGAGACAGACTCTTGCTCTGTCTCTCAGGCTGGAGTGCAGTGGCACAATCTCAGCTCACTGCAACCTCCGCCTCTTGGGTCAAGCGATTCTTCTGCCTCAGCCTCCTGGAGTAGCTGGGACTACAGGTGCACGCCACCATGCCCAGCTAATTTTTGTATTTTTTAGTAAAGATGGGGTTTTGCCATGTTGGCCAGGCTGGTCTCGAACTCCTGATCTCAAGTGATCTGCCCACCTTGGCCTCCCTAAGTGCTGGGATTACAGGCGGAAGCCACCATGCCTGGCCATTGTGGAAACAATATGTATGTGTGTTGACTTTCAGTCTCTAGTTACGGAGGGAACAGGATCAGAATGCACATCAGAAGTGCATGGATCAAAGTCCTAGGCTAGAAAGGGCTAGAAACAGGAGTCAGCATTTGCAGCTGTCCTGTGTGGGGAGAGGGGAAAGTAAATGGTAACTGAGGTAAAGATAAGTCTGGGTCAGGCCGGGCACAGTGGCTCAAGCCTGTAATCCCAGCACCTTGGGAGGCCAAGCTGGGCAGATCACAAGGTCAGGAGTTCAAGACCAGCCTGGCCAACATGGTGAGAACCTGTCTCTACTAAAAATACAAACATTAGAGGGGCATGGTGGTGGGTGCCTGTAATCCCAGCTACTGGGGAGGCTGAGGCAGGAGAATGGCTTGAACCCAGGAGGCAGAGGTGGAGGTTGCAGGGAGCTGAGATTGTGCCACTGCACTACAGCTTGGGTGACAGAGCAAGACTCTGTCTCAAAAAAAAAAAAAAAAAAAAAAGAGATCAGTCTGGGTTGTCTTCGCTTACTTCAAAAGCACAACAAGCAAAAGATATATCCCTTATACTCATCAGCAATTCTTCATCGTGGTACAGGTCTTTAAAATGATTATTCAATCCTCCCTTCCTCTTAGTCACCCTGAGAGGTAGAACAGATATCTATTCTCATTTTATGGATGAAGAGGCCAAGGTGCAAGGAAGGTGAATAATGGACTTGCTACTGCAAAGCTAGTTACCAACAGAACTGGGCCCAGAACTAAACACACTGCTTCCAGAAGTATGTGTCATTCTAGGACAAGTAAACTGCAGTTTCAAGTTTGAAAAAAATAAATAAATAAAGTTGAAGAGATCAAACGGCTAATAGCTCTGCTTCAAATCTCACTTGAGTCAGTCTTTCTTTAAACTAACTGCATCTCTAATATTTAGATGTGCAAAATCAGGAATGAAAATCATGACCTCCAGGGCTGCTAAGAAAGGACTTAAGATCATGTAGATAAAAGCTCAGCATAATAAGAAGGGCTCAATAAATATTATCACCTCCTGTTTTCCCCAGATGCCAAGAGCCTGGATAAGACAGAAAAACATTTTAATGTGAAGGTGGCATTCGGATAGCCTCCCTTGGTGACCTGAACAAACTGTTTCCACCTAGTGATGATGACTCTCGCTGGGAAGAAAGCTTGAGCCCCCTCCAGTGGCCAGAGCTGGTTATGGCTTCTGATTGCCTGCAATTGTTCCACCCTGGTCTGTTTGAGTACCCAAGACAGGTAGAATTCAGGAGCCCTAGCTTCTCTTTCACCCTCACCTGCTGACGCTGCATACACATACAACAGTTTACTTGTGGGTTCCTCTTTTTTCATGGATTGTGATTTCTGTTCATTCCTGCTTCTTAAGGAGGAATGTGAGAAAGGTATGTGTGGGTGGCTATTCTAAAAAGAGCATACCACTCTACTTCTTTAGTAGAAAAAAGGCTGATTCTTTCATAAAGAAGTGGAGGGGCATGATGCAGGCCACTGGATAATGGCCTGCCAGTTTGCTATGTCAGTTCCAAAGAATTTTCAGACTTTAATGAAGACCTGTTAGGTCTATTATGTTTTCTAGGCTTGGAGGGGATGTAACCTATGAGTCTTTTATTATCCACATTCTAAGCTAATGCATTAAAATGATTAACAGTTCCCATTACTCAAGGTAACAGGTATGCCGCGCATCTGATTTCCAACAAAAGGATGCTAAAGCTCTTCCTTCCCTTACATACGTCTTGTTGTGAATGTCAATGGCACAGAGGCAGCGAATCACTGATGAGAGCAGCGTCCAGATCCCAAAGGTCCGAGCTTGGAGGCCATTCACTGTGTAGCAGAAAAAAGCAAGAGTGCTCAGAAGGGGAGACCTGGGGTTCCTTCCAAACTCCTCCTATTTCACTGGTGGTTCATGGGAGGTAGGGAGCTGGACCTGACCTCTCTGTGGCTGGGCAGGATGGAGGTCCTAGTGGCAACATGGGAACTAGAAGGAATAGAAGGAATTCCAGAATGAGAACTTCTCAGATTCTCTTCAAATGTCTACAGTTGGAAGGGAAGTTCCAAGAGTGGAAACCCACAAAGAGCCCCAGTTAGGCAAATAACTCCTAGATATAGTAATTTACCCCTTTTGTCCTGGAAGCCTAGAGGGTCTGGGTCAGGACAGGTTTTGGGGAATGTTGTAGAGACTGATCTGGAAATACAAGATGCCCAGGAGGCCAGTAGACTTTCAAGGCTGATCCAGGAGAGAACTCAGAGACACTGGGGACCAATTTAGATGTCCACATACGGTCTTTAAGATATGTGAGTACCTGGGTCTCTTACTGCATCCAGATCTATAATGTTGGATGAACCAATACCAGGCTGGTTTCCTGGTGCATGGCAGTGGGACAAAGCACTGTTTCTTTGGTGTTTGCTGGGGGCACCCTGCTCTTGGTGGCTTTGTTCTGACACTGCTGTATTAAATATCTTGTCCTGAAAGTAGGGGTCCTATTCCACCATAACAGTGGTTCTTGACTCTGGGCATTTATTACAATCAACTGAGGTAGTTTTATAAAATTACAAGGCCTGGGTACCAGACCAACTATATTGTATTCTCTGGAGGAGGGCCCCAGGCATAAGTATTTTCTAGAAACTCCCTGCTTGGGTGATTTAAATGCAAAACCATTGAGCTAAGGCATCCAGTGGCTTGGGGATGCCAAAACAGTGAAAGCAAAGATACTTCCTTTGCTGGTCTACTACCTGCTGCGTAAGATAAATTTTAAGGGACAGAATTGACAACTGAAAAGTCTACTAATGTTTACTTGGGCTTTAAGGATTTTTCCAGCCTTTGGAAAACCAGACAGCTCTCCCAAATTCACAATACCGAAGACCATTAGATGGTAGTGAGAAAAAAATTCCGTATGCTAACCAAGTATCTAGCATTAGCCCTGGATAGCTACATTCTTTATAAACCAATTTGATAGCTTTTCTCATGAGAAGACTAAGGACTTTTCTCTAGCTAAGAGTACTGAACCAGCCCTAACTAGATTAGGTATGAGGTGAAATTCTGTGGCACACTTTAGAGCACTGCTACTTTCAGAAGAGTACCATGAAGGCCCCTAGATCACAAGGGAGATGGCAGCCTCACACACACACACACATAAAGTTCTGCTCAGCTATATGCCTTTAAGTCACATGACCTCTGGACCTCTTTGCCTCAACTTTAAACTCAAAGGGCTAGACCAGATGACCTCTAAAAACCTGTGAATCAATATAGGGTTCCATGACCACCTGAGGGCAGCATTTGAAGGTGAAAAGATGGAATTATTCTGCTCACTTCCCCAGGTTCTTTACTCTTATTATATTTGAGCTTTCTTAAAATGAGCCTTAGCCTACTTAATTTCTTTCAGACACTGCAGAAAAACGAGCTAGGTCAGAGCCTGAATCTGGGTTAGCTATAAATGTGACACAGAATTGTCATCTGCTGTGAAACAGTGCTGCAGCTTAAACTACCCCACACATCAGCGTGATGAAGTGCAAGCTGAAATGGACACTCTCAGTAGAGAGGCTCAGGAAGCCAGGAAAGGCTGCCATGGACCTTCTTAAGTTTCATTTTGGGAGACCAACTTGAAGGGATTTTAAATATCTTCTCAGGGACTATGTCATGGAAGACCTTGAATTAATAACTCTCCATCTGTAACATGGAATATGAGTCATGTAAGCCCCAACCTGATTCTGAAGAGGGCTTTGAGATATATGTAAAGCTTCTTTATGGCTTTCTTGTCAGGTATCACAGAGTCACCAAGTAAGTCTATTTCCTCACTTGCCCTTATAATGCATTTTTTTTTTTTTTTAAATACACAAATTGCCCAGGGCAGTGTAAAATGAATGAAAAGTATTCAGAGAAGCTTGGGGGAAGAAGGGTCAAGTGCTCACCACAAAGTCTATTACTCCAGTAGCTGCCAAAGGCTAGCTAAGGCAGCATCAGAATCATCTGGGAAGTTTTTTAGCAACTGGATTCCTGAGCTCCACCCAGGTTCAATAAATAGGTTTGGTGAGGGAAATGGGTACCTGTGTTTGTTGAAGTTTCCTAGGTTATTCTGATGTACAGCCTGGTTTGGGAACCACAGCATAGGGCCAGTCCTATAAAGGATGCAGAAATTCTTTGATTTCTTACCAAGGTTTGGCTTGCCAGTGTAGAGCTTTTCATAGAGAAAGGTGTGGTCTCGGAAGCTCTGCAGCGTGTTCCCCATGGCTATGATGGACACCATAACCAGCCAACTTCTTAACACATTCAGGAAACGGCTCATGACTCCCCTCAAACGTGGGAGGACTTTTTGCCTTGGAAGCAAAGGCAGAGGACGTGAGACAATGAGGGCCAATCTATGTTAACCATAAGCAGGAAGGGAGGAAGAATGAAGCAGGCCAAAAAAAGATATTTAGTCACACTAATAGTGGTGAATGAACAGTATGCTTTGCAATAAGTGGCACAGTACTTATCCTTGTCTAAGCAATTTCTCCAAAATATTACCCTCAATCAGAACTCCTTTTTCTGGATTGGAATCAGTCCTCTATCTTTACTTCTATACCTTCACGTTTTCATGCCATTCCTTCGTAATGCAAACAGCTCAAAGGCGATTATAACTATACGCACAGACACCTGCCTGGCTACTGATGACGGATTCTTCCAAGCCTATGGAACTTTACACATTTGAGTGGGACTTATGGTGTGAGGTCACTATTTACATCCCTAGGTTTTCTGGTTCTCAGGTATACCATGCTCCATAAACTAGAAGAACAATCTAAAAGTTAAAAATAAACTGCTGTGTGTCAACTCAAAATAAAATCCTAAGCCCACCACGGACTGAACAGAGCCCCTCTTGGCCTAGGGGACCCCAGAGAAATCCTAAAACTGAGCTCCTGGCCATGACGAGATGGGAGGTCTGACATGCCCTGTTATATTCCTTCTGTTCTCAGGTTTAGACACAGCAACTTACCAGCATTAAAGTTAAAATAGAGATCATAAGAATGACAGAACAGATTGTTTGTGCAGTAAGATACTAAATTATAAACAAGACCTAAGGCCATGCCAGGCAATGGTTAAGTCACACCCTCCTACATTTAAAGAATAAAAGTTATATTCTGCCACAAGGGTTTTTTTCTCCAGCAGCTAGACAAACACTGGCCTTGAGATAAGCAATATTAAAACAATTACAGCTCATCCAGCTCACAGAGGCTGACTACCTGACCCCTGTTCCACCAGTTGTAACTACAGCTTTGATTGGACAAGAGACTGATTTCAGTAATTTTCTCCAGATAAGACCACCAACCGTGGACTGCTCCTGGCCAGTTTAGCAAGATCACACACTTGAGTGTCTTGGTGTCCTGAAAAGGCTTTTTGACGTATAGAGCCTAGGTGTGATAGACTTAAATGTTAGGTCTCCACTCCAAAGTGAACAGGGGTCATATGTGGTTACACACGTTTGTTCAATATGCATGTGTCAGGACCACCTTCAGGAATATTCATAGCTCCTCCTGTAACCTGTTGAATATGTATGTTTAGCCAACCTGTTCAGCATAAAGCTCTACCCCAAACCCTTCTCCTTCAAAGTAACTGTCTCTGGTCTTGGTGGGAGGCACTCTTCCTGTTGGGTGGCTGTAACCCTTTGCAAGAGATAAAGCCTCTTTCCTTTTTTTCCAAATTTATAAATTGTGCGTGTTTAAGTTAATGTGTGACTTTAGGACTAGTAAGAAAATTATACAGCGAAGGAAACAGCAATCTTGGTGTTGGGTTGCAAGATAATAATAGGTTTCAGTCACTGAGCACTTACACCATGAACTGTGCCAAGCACCTAACATATATTACCATTTAATCTTTACAATGAGGTAAGCAGGCACCATTAATATTTCCTTACAGATGAGGGTTGGAACGGAGAGGTTAAACAAGTTTCTTAAGGTCACACAGCAAAGTTGGCAGAGCTGAGATAAGAATCATGGTCCGCTGGACTGCTGCAGTGCTACCTCACTGTTTGAGACTATTTAAATGAAGTTCCCATTTTTTGAGAAAGAAAAGCATATCATATCCACTTTTGTCTTTAAGTTGTATAGAAAATACAATTAGATTACATACTTTTTGTTTTTTAATTTCTTATTTATTTATTTTTTTGAGACAGGGTCTTGCTCTGTCACACAGGCTGGAGTGCAGTGGCATGGTCATGGCTCATTGCAGCCTCGAAATCAAAGGCTTAAGTGATCCTCCCACCTCAACCTCTCCACTTGGGCTCAAGTGATCCACTCACCTTGGCCTCGCCTCCCAAATGCTGGGATTACAGGTGTGAGCTACAGCACCCAGCCTTTTTTTTTTTTTAAGGCTTAGATCAACTCTTGTTGAGTAGTAATTTCAGTTAGTCTGATTTAAATAAAACCAAAATAGATAAATAATCTAATAATGGAATGACTTTTTCCCATCCTCATTATTATTTTCTTGGTCCACGGTTTATCTGTTGTCAGGTTAACCTCTTGGGCCTGAAGTGGTAATAAACTAACAGGTTTTCTTTGTCACTTTGGCAATACAAGTTTCGGTATTGCTCTATGCTACCCAGTGAGATAGATATTAAAGTCAGCAATGGCCCAAGACAGTGTGAAACACCGCCCCCCCACCCGCCCCCACCCCAAACAAGCAATAAAGAGATCTAGAGAAGGAAGGGTGAATTGATGAGTCCTTCAGGGAGAGCTGGATCACAAAGGTGGTCTCTGTCCAAGATCAGAGACACTGAGGGTCTACTGGACATCATAGGCCATTATCACTTGGGCCAAGATCCACCTATCCTCTTTATTTTCTCACCCTCTCCCAAGAGGAGACTCCTCCGGGGTTTAGAAAAGCTGCATGGATGCACCTCTCCACTTTTCTGCACAAGTATGCCTTCCATTTCACAGAAGTGTTATCTGTTAGAAATCCCAACAGATAGCTGATGAGGACAGAGCCTGGGCACTTCTGAAGTGCTCTGCCAATTTCTCATCCTAATTTCCCTAAAGCTTAAGGGCCTCTTAGAGTGTATGCAACATCTATTTCCAAATTTTGTCCTGGCCCAGCCCAGCCAAGCCCAGCCCAGCACAGGTGTGCTGTTAAAACTTAATCTGGAGAGAGGGATTCTTATCCTGGCCCTACCACTTAGTAGCTGTGTGACCCTGGGTAAGTCATTTACACTTTTCAGTCTCGGTTTCCTCATCTGCAAAATGGAGATAGAAATATCAACCCGAAGGGCTATTGTAAGAATTATATGAGAAAAAGTGAAGGCTCTTTGTACAGTGCTAGGCTCATGGTGGCTGCTCATTCGCTCATCCATTCCTTCGTTCCTTGAATTCACCAAGCCTTCTCCATCTTCCTAGCTCCCCCTTGTCATCGCCTCTCAAACCCTTTTCCCCCGAAAAGGTTGCCTTCCAGTTATCTGCCTTCCATCCCACCTCCATTTTTCCAGACTCTCCGGATCCTCTCAATCAGAAGCAACACAGACACCTACACCCTCTTCTCCCCCATATTCTCCTTACCTGGCGACCGGACCTCCAGCACAGCAGTGGCAGCAGCAGCCGCTGCCTCAAGCAAGCTCCCCCAGGACAGCTCCAGCCCGGAGTCCACCTGAGCCATTTGTCCCCGCCCCCTCCCTCAGCCCTGCTCCAGGATTGGGCCGTTTCCGCCAGTACTCTCTCTGATTGGCTGTCCCCGTTTCGCCCGAGCAGGAGATGGGGAGTGAACCCCTTTACTGCCAATCAGCGGTTGCCGCTGCCTAAGCCTCTCCCCAGGTACGCCGCTCACGCCGTAAGCCCTCCAGTTGGACCTAGCGGAACTCCGGGTTTGGAGTCAACCTCTTAGGGGCGGAGGAAAAAACAGCGGAAAAAAAAAGAAGACTCCCTTCAGCTGAGGGCAGGGCTCTGCGCCCGCGCTGCGCGGCGGTGACGACATTCGCCCGCGTCCGCAGCTGAGCGTTATGAGCGCTTGCGCAGTGGCTCCGAGCGGGCGGTTGCTTGTTGGTTGTTGTAGTAACCGGGGAAGTAGCCGTCGGCGGCTGCCCTGAGCCTTGCTGGGGAAGGAAGAGGGAGGTAGGCGCAGAGCGCGGTCCACGCCTGCTCGCCCCGAACCATGGGAAGATGAGACAGGTAAACGCCTGCGCCCGCGCGCTTCCCTACCCTAGGGAGGAGCGTTCCCGGGTCCGGGCTGGCGCCTGCCGCAGCGCTTCCCGCTCAGAGCCCGGGAGTAGCTGCTGGCTTCCGGGCGCGCCGCGTTGAATCGCGGCTGCGGGGTCGTCCCGTCCTTCCCGGGGGGGAGCATCTGCGGACCTACGTGGGACTGGGGTAAGCTGGGGGTGGGGCTGAGAAGCAGATTCCTTTAGGGCGAGGAGTCTCCTTAGGCGAGTGTCTCTAATCTTCCGATCGACCTGTTTCTCCCCGGTCTGCAGGCAGCCTGGGAAAGGTTGGCATCCCTTCCCGTTTGGAGGTTTTGTTTGTTTAAACTTAAAGGGCTTCCCAACATTTTGGGAAAGATCAAGAAATCCCGTTGAGAATCCCCTGAAGAAAGCCATTGAAGTCGTTAGACATTGCCCATTGCGCCGAAGATCTTTGATCATTATCAGGGTCGGTTTTTTTTTTTTGTCTTACTTACAGTCTCATCGTATTTATGAACGCATGGAAAAGTTAGGAAGGATTGACAGCAAGTAATTATCGCTGAGTAATTTGCGATTATGGTCATTTAAACATGTTCCTTTTATTTGTAGTTCCTATTTCTTCTGACACACACAACGAACATGTACTTTTTTACTTTGGAAAAAATATTTTAAGTTAGAAATGCAGTGTTGGAAATTTCCTAATTGTATCGTCTATTTGAGAGTCATACCAAAGTTTGTGATTTTTAGTCAGGAAGAATAATTTTTAAGAGTGGAAGGGCATTCCCCACCTCCGCCACCTGTTTGTATGGACCTTTGATTCAAGAGAATATATTCATCTTTCTGTTCATTGTTGAATTTATTTTACTGGAAACATGATGGCATCTTGTCAGCGTGCTTGTCATAGAGTCTAAAGAAATGTTTGCAGGGGTTTTTTGTTGTTTGTTTTTTTTTTGAGACGGAGTTCACTCTTGTTGCCCAGGCTGGAGTGCAATGGCGCGATCTTGGCTCACCGCAACCTCCGCCTCCCGGGTTCAAGCGATTCTCCTGCCTCAGCCTCCCGAGTAGCTGGGATTACAGGCATGAGCCAGCACACCCAGCTAATTTTTTGTATTTTTTTTTTTTAGTAAAGATGGGGTTTCTCCATGTTAGTCAGGCTGGTCTCGAACTCCCGACCTCAGGTGATCCGCCCGCCTTGGCCTCCCAAAGTACTGGGATTACAGGCGTGAGCCACCCTGCCCGGCCTGCAAGGGTCTTAAACCTTGAGTTTTTATTTATTTATTTTTAACCCAGGCCAGGTTTGTCTAGCAAGGAATATATGTTTTAGGCAATCAGTCACCTGCCTCAAACTGCCCTGAAAGTGAAGAGTCTATCCTTTTGGTGCATATTCGATTTAGTAAATAATGAGAAACTCAAACTTAGTAACAGCTTTTCAAATATATAGAGCACAGACTGTATGTATGAAAAAAATCTTGATTTTTGCGGCATATTGAGGCACTGTTATGGAAAGTAAACTTCTAGAGGTTGAGCACTACTTAGGAATGTAGTCATTCTCATTACTTAGATTATCAGCAGTAACCAATAAATAGACAACCTCATTGTGTTTCAAGTCAATTGATCCGATCAAGTTGATTTCTTGCAGGAATCTGTGCCATCCAAATTGCTTGATCCAGTGAATCTGCTAGGAAAGGTCTCTGAGGCCCCCGTCTACTGACTGCATGACAAACCCTAAAGGAAATGCCAGTCGTGATGGCCCGGGACCTGGAGGAAACAGCATCATCCTCAGAAGAAGAGGAGGTCATAAGTCAAGAGTAAGTAATAGCAAGCCTGCTTTTGACCTGTGCTTTATACCTTTCACTTATATACTCTTATATACTCTTTTACTATATACTCTTCTCTTTTACTTGTATACTCTTTTATCTAGTGTCATTCCTTGGGGATTATCTAACTCTGGTTTTAGCTTCTATCCATAATGTCATTTAAGGTCTTGTTACTCAGTCCCTATCAGCTATGAGAAATGAGATAAGGCTCTCTTTCTGGGCTCATAAGTGAACATCAGCTCTAGATGTTGTAAAATGCAAGTAGTAGCTCTTGTTGAACTCTTGCTCAGAGCTCCCAACAGAAGATTTTGAAATGTTTAAGTATTGAAGAAAAGCATGTCCAAACTCTATGACATTAGTTACGTTTGCTAATTTTCTCAAAAGCCTTTACAATGATAAAATGGTGGTAATATAGAGAGGTCAGGTAACTTACCATAGTAACTCTGAGGCAGGATATTAGAGTTCTATAGCCTGTGCTGTGTCTATTGACCCACATTGCTTTCCTGAGTTCTTTTACTTAAGAGTCCAATTTCATGATTACTGGATCATCACAATAAGAATGAATAATAGCCAGGCGTGTTGGCTTATGCCTGTAATCCCAGCACTTTGGGTAGCCGAGGTGAGTGGATCACCTGAGGTCAGGAGTTCAAGACCATCCTGGCCAACATGGTGAAACCCCATCTCTACTAAAAAAACAAAAATCAGCTGGGCGTGGTGGTGGGTATCTGTAATCTCAGCTACCCGGGAGGCTGAGGCAGGAGAATGGCTTGAACCTGGGAGGTGGAAGTTGCAGTGAGCTGAGATCGCACCATTGCACTCCAGCCTGGGCGACAAGAGTGAACCTCTATCTCAAAAAACAAACAAACAAAAAAAAGAATGATAATGATAAATATAGCTACTACAGATGATGATAAAGGCTTTATCTCATGTATATCTTATATCTTTTTAAATCTGAAGGTGTTACTATTTTCATTTTTTTAAACTCAGTCTTATCGGGAAATTTCCTCAGTGACCCATAGAGAGTAAGTGATGCATTGAGGTTTGGACTTGGCTTTTCTGGATTTTGATCACTTTGCTTTTTTGCCTCCTTTAGTTATTACTTGACACAGAGTAAAGACAGAATCTGGTTTAAAGGTAAAATTCATTTTTAAGATTCTCCCTGAGTCCTTTTGGATTTGTGTGTGCTGTGTAACCTGAAAAGTAGAGATAATTTCTCCCAGGCTATTTTGTAGGGGGTCTGGTTAGACTCAAATAGAATAATGTATGTGAAATTACTTTGTAAGTGCTAACAAATGTGAGGCATTATTCTTACTGGTTTTAATATTGAATTTATGGTGGGCTTCTTATAAGATAGAAGATTACTTGTAATTTGAAAAAAATTGTTGAAGCATTAAGAAAGCTTTGAGGAAACGTTTCTTATCACTGTTAGGTCATAGAAACTAATAGAGATTTGAAAGTATATTTGGGTCATTCTTGTTCAGGATAATTAAATGGATAATTCCCTCTGGTTACTTTCCCTTCTTCTGACTTTTTGCTTTCAGTGTGCTGCCTCTTACCCATTCCATAAAACTTTTAACTTCTGCTGCAAGTATCAGTCTTTCCCTTTTTAAAGGTTGTTCTTTTACTCCATTACTGTCTCTCTTATTAGTGGGTTTACAGATTGGGCCTGACAAATGTTAGATTGAACTACATGAAACTGCCATTTTGGTAGGTCAGAAACAGTCAAATACTGACGATTGCAGATAGTTTGACCTAATATTATAGTAGGTACTTAGTAAATTCTTGCTGACTGAATAACAAAATGAAGGAATAAATGAAGGCTTTATACCTAAATTACCTTAGATCAGAGTCATTAACTTTTTTATGCCATGGATTCCTTACCAGAATAATATTTTTAAGGCTTAAAATAAAATACATATCATTACAAAGAGTACTAATTACATTCAAATGCAGTTATTAAAACACATTGGTAACATAGTAATATGTGCTGTTTTACTAGTACATTAAATAATAAGATCATTTAAAATCTGGAAAGTTAAATTTTGTTTTCTAAAGACAACAACCTGAAGACTGTTTTTGTTTAGTTTGTGTAAGATCAGTACACTGGGAGGGTGGTCTTTGATTAACAATCGTAGGTGGGGGGTACTGGGAAGCAGCATAGATGTCTGGGTCGCCAATGTGAGGTGTCATCATTTAGTGACTGAATGATTATTAGGAGGAGAGTTGCCCAATTGTTGTCCAACCTCATCACACTGGCATTTAGATAGAAAGACCATGATCACATGTGATCTAGGGGTGAGTCTTAAACTACTGTAACTTAGAAGTAGTGACAAATGTAATACCTGTAATTGGCCAGGTGCAGTGGCTCACGCCTGTAATCCCAGCACTTTGGGAGGCCGAGGTGGGCGGATCACTTGCAGTCAGGAGTTTGAGACCAGGCTGGCCAATATGGTGAAACCCTGTCTCTACTAAAATACAAAAATTAGCCGGGTGTTGTTGCGGGTAATCCCAGCTACTAGGGAGGCTGAGGCAGGAGAATTGCTTGAACCTGGAATGCAGAGGTTGCAGTGAGCCGAGATTGTGCCACTGTGCTCCAGCCTGGGAGACAGAGTGAGACTCCGTCTCAAACAAAACAAAACAAAAAAACTGCTGTAATTTTAGATAACGTCAAAGGCACAGATAATGCTAATATTACTATGGTTCGTTGCCTATATTCATAATTAAGAAATACTGAATTTCTAGTAAAAGTTAGTGAAAATAAAGGTATAATTTTCCCTCTGCTCCCATCCAAATTTATGGACCACTTCTTCCTTTCAGACTCTACTGTTGATTTTTAACTGTTAATCTTGTTTCATCAGCTTATGTCTTGTCTATCAGACACTTACTTTTTACATTAGGAAGCTTAAATCAATCTTGTTCACACCTGAAGCAGCAGGCTTACATTTTAAAAGTTGATTTAGAAGTTTGAAGGCCATAAATCATCTGAAGATGTTGACTTGATCCAAAGATGTATATCCATGGACATCTGTTAGATCTGCTCAGATACCTAGGCTGTGTTAAAGTATTAATTCCTTGCAATCCTGGACTTCAGGAATAGAAACTGCCCAGGCAGTCTTCTTTTGCATGGTATTATTTCAAATAGAAAATGTAAAGAGGCTATTTTTCTATATTTTGCTTGGGGATCCCAAATAGAACTCTGTATGTAGACATAGAAACTTTCATATAAGAACGTGATGTAAGATTTCTTTGGTCACTGAAAAAATGTCAACTTTAATTGCTATTGTAAAAGGCTGGCTTTATATCAGTTAAAAAGATCGTTAACAATCAATTATAAAGTGGGTGCTATAGGAGTTCAGAGAAGGAGGTATAATAGGCTGAAGGAGCTGGGGAAGGCTGCCTGAAGGTGGTGAGACTTCAGGTAGGCCTTGGAGAGAGGGCTTAGATAAACAGAGAAGTGGGGAAGGCATTTCTAATAGGGGTAGTGGTATGAAGACAGCCTAGAAGCAAGAATGCAAAAGCTGCTTACAGCTCCATCTTTGAGTTATGTAGGCTGGGTCCCAGGAGATAATGATGTCTATTTCTCATGAAATTACTCCCGGAAAACCAAAATGTTTTTAGGCTTTCAATAAAGTGAATCATAAAACTGATCTGCTTCGGTAATTATTCAAATCCTTTATTTTTCCATGCCTATAAAAGTGGATTTTAATATATACCAGTTTCTGATGTGAATGAAAATGTAGAGTCCCAATTTTCAGTTTCCTAATCATTCTGAATTTTTTCCTTTTAGCACCACTTGGTGGGAATATGTTTTTCATGACAATTTTGCATATTCCTTAAGTGTTTTTTTTTTTAGCTGACCTTACTGTTTACTCTCTCTTTTATCTTTCCATAGGTTGGAAGTGAAAAGATTTCTCTGTTAGAGACTTGGCTTTCTACAGATAGTACAGTTAGGGCCTGGGCTATTCTCAGCTGTGTATCTGTTGATTGTGCTCCCCTTGTCAGGCATTTTTAAATTGGAGCAGCAATCCATTGTTTATAAATGCTAAGGCATAGTGGTGCCAGCTGGTAGCTAGTGCTAGATTGACAGAGAACTTTGGATAGTTTCCAGAGTTCCTGTCTGAGACTTTGTAGTTTAGGCTGCCTGTTTTTTTTCTGTACTTGCTGATTTAGAAATATAGTGGAAAAATTAAGGTTGGAAGAGATCATAGGAATCACCTGGCTTCATGCCTACATTTTACAGGTGTTAAAGATGAAGAAGCAAGCAAGCTACAAAAAAATCCTTCCTGCTAAAAAAGGTACCCTATCAGCACCGTTTCTCACAAGTGGGTACTGTCACCAAGTCAAAGAATAAGAACAATAAGCATCCACATGCCATTTCTAGAAAACGGGGAATAAACTAGGTATGCTGTTCTTTGCTTTCTTCACTAGAAAGCAGTTGGCAGCTTGTCCCAAGTCTAAAGACTGCCTCACTCCTAAGATTGGGAGCCTTACAGACTGTGCATTCAGAGTGTGGATCTTTTTATGTTTTTTTTTTTTTCTTTTATTGAGACGGAGTCTTGCTCTGTTGCCAGGCTGGAATGTAGTGGCGCGATCTTGGCTCACTGCAACCTCTGCCTCCCAGGTTCAACTGATTCTCCTGCCTCAGCCTCCCGAGTAGCTGGGACTACAGGTGCGTGCCACCACACCCAGCTAATTTTTGTATTTTTAGTAGAGATGGGGTTTCACCATGTTGGCCAGGATGGTCTCAATCTCTTGACCTCGTGATCTACCTGCCTCGGCCTCCCAAAGTGCTGGGATTACAGGCGTGAGCCACCGTGTCTGGCCCGAGTGTGGATCTTTTTAAAGTTGGATTGGGAGGGGCTGACTTGGCCCCAAGATTTGTGGTATGACCTTTGTTAAGGGATGTGGTTATGTGAGTTTTTAAGAGTCGCGTGAATCTTGGCCAAGTGGATTGTATTGCATTTAAGGAATTATCAGCTTAAGTTCCCAAATAATTGAATTCAAGGTATCCAATATATAGAACTTTGCTGAAATGCAATTAGGGAGGCAAACAGTAGAAAGAATACAGATGTTGGGTTCAAATACCTCATCCCTTACTTAACCGGCTGTATGACTTTAGGCAGGTTACTTAACCTTTCTGAGACAGTTTTTCTGCAGTTCATAGTATGGGCAGGGGGATTAAGTGAGATGTGAAAGCTCTTAGTTTAAATCCTGGCACATGGTAGGGACTCAGTTCATTTAATTTTATTTCTCTTCCTACCTCCCTGCCCTAATGAGGGTGAAGGTTTTTCTAATCTGTGAGTAAATATTCATCAGCCTAAAATTAAGCTGAGATTTCCTGAGGATAGGGAAAGAGAATAAAGTCAGAGGTCTTTTTCTCTCCTGTGGTTTTATACTGGAGGAAAATATATATTGTTCCATTTAGCATGGGCTTCCTTTAAAATACGTGATTTTAATTGGGATACTTGTATTAATTTAGAGTTCCTGGTTCAGAGTCTTAGGACGCATCATCAAATTGGCTTGAAAATGGACTATAGCATGTAAAAGGAGTATGTAAATTATTGTGAACTCATCAGTTAGGTTCTTTATGTGTGCGAAGGATTACAACATAATCCAAATGGTCCTAAGTAATAAAGAGAATATGTTCACTCATATTCAGGCATATCTTCATTCTGAAAATCCCACTTTATCTCTTCAGTCAACCTCCCGCTGACTTTCTCCTTCACCAACAGCTACAGGCTCTTCTTTCAAGGTGACAAAATGGTTGTTGCCCTTCCAGACTTCTCATTCTCATCCTATACCATCAAGAGGAAGACAGGCTATCATCTGTAGCCATTATAGAAGAGAAAGAAACCATCGCTTTCTCACAGAGTCCAGAACATGTCTCCTTAAACTCATGGGCTCCAATTGGTTTATGTGCCTATCTCTGAACCACTAACTATACTGAATGGTGAAATATCTTGATTGGCTGAAACCAATCAAGGCCCATCCCTGGACCAGGGATAGAGTTAATTTTAAACACACAGCTAAGAATGAGAGATGTGATTTCCCACAGGATATTTGGGATTTGTATTCCAGAAGGAAGGGGAAACTTGCTAAGCAACAAACCATAGTAATCTGCATCAGCAGTTCAGGTTTTGAGTTGTAAATTAATGAAGGCTTTGTTGTCGTTATAGGGATCATCCATGCATCATGTGGACTGGAGGCTGCAGGAGAATTCCAGTTTTGGTATTCCATGCCGACGCTATTCTTACAAAGGACAACAATATTAGAGTAATTGGAGGTGGGTATAACCTCTCCCACAGAGGACGGAGCTGGGCATGGCCCGGACATCCTTGTCTTAAAGAAGTTGATATGACATATATATAGGGAAAGGGCCTTGGCCATGAGAAAAATCAATTGAGTTGTTATACTTCAAATATTATCATTTCTTAAATTGTTTTCTGCTTATGTTTTTCCTCTGATTTTTTTTCCAGAATAATGTGTACATGTGTTTATTTTTTTTAAGTGGTAAAATACACATAACAAAATTTACCATTTTAACCCTTTTAGAGTGTACAAGTCATTGTTGTTTAGTACATTTACAGTTATGTGCAACCGTCACCACTGTCTAGTTCCAGAACGTTTTCATCATCCCCAAAGTACAGCCGATACCCATTAAGCAGGTATCCCCAGCCCCCATACCACCAGTCCCTGGCAACCACTCATCTATTTTCTGTTTTTATAGATTCCCATATTCTGGATGTTTTATATAAATGGAGTCATGTGATATGCGGCCTTTTTTGGTGGGCTTCTTTTCACTTAGCATAATGTTTTCGAGGTTCATCCATGTTGCAGTATGTATCAGTCCTTCATTCCTTTTTATAGCTGAATAACATTCCATTGTATATGCTAATGAATGCATTCCAATGATACACCACATTTTGTTTATTCAGTCATCAGTTGATGTACTTTTTTTTGTTTCCACCTTGTTTTTTTAATTTTATTTTTAAAATTTATTTATTTTTTAGATACAGGATCTCACTGTGTTGCCTATGTTGGTCTCAAGCTCCTGGCCTTAAGCAATCCAGCCTTGGTTACATGCATAATCCACTGTACCTGGCCTGTTTCCACCTTTTGTCTGTTGTGAATTGTGCTGCCATGAATGTTCATGGAAAAGTCATTTGGACACTTATCTTCAGTTCTTTGGGGCATACCTAGGAATGGAATTGCTAGGCCATATGGTAATTCTGTGTTTAACTTATTCCATATCAAACTGTTTTCCATAGCAGCTGTACCATTTTACATGCCCATCAACAATGTGTAGGGGTTCCAGTTTCTCCACATCCTCACTAACATTTGTTATTTTCTGTTTCTTAGATTACAGCCATACCAGTGAATGTGATGTGGTATCTGGCTGTGGTTTTGATTTGCATTTCCCTAATGAGTAATTTGAATATCTTTTTATGTATTTTTTGGCCACTTGTGTATTTTCTTTGGAGAAAGGCCTCTTCAAATCCTTTGTACATTTTAAAAATTGGGTTGTCTTTATTGTTGTTGAATTATAAGAGTTTTATGTGTTATGGATATTAGACAAGATATATGATTTACAAATATTCTTACTCTGTGAATTGTCTTTCATTCTCTGGTTAGTGTTCTTTCATGAGCAAAAGTTTTTTGTTTTGATGACATCCAGTTTATCTAATTTTTCTTTTGTTGCTTATATTCTTTGTGTCATATCTAAGAAACCATTGCATAACCCAAGGTCATGATCCCTGTGCTTTTTTCTAAGAGTTTTATAGGTTAAGCTCTTATATTTAGGGCTCAATAGTCTTTGATCCATTTTGAGTTAAATTTTTCATATAGGGTTATGTAAGGGTTCACCTTCATTCTTTTGCATTTGGATATCCAGTTGTCTCAGCAAAATTAGTGGAAGAGACTATTCTTTTCCCCACTGAATGGTCTTGGCACTATTTTTGAAAATCAGTAGACCATAGATGTATGGGTTTACTTATGGACTTTTAATATTTCATTGAACTATACATTTATCCTTATGCTAGTAACATACTCTTTTGATTACCGTACCTTTGTATTAAGTTTTGAAATTGCAGATTGTAAGTCCTCTAATATAGTTCTTTTTCAAGATCTCTGGCTATTCAGGGTCCCTTGCAATTCCATATGAATGTTAGGATCAGCTTTTCCATTTCTTCAAAAATGGCTGTTGGGATGTTGATAGGGAGTGCATTGAATCTATAAATCACTTCTGAGAGTGTTGCCATCTTAATGATGTTAAGTCTTCTATGAACATGGGATGTCTTTCCAATTTTTTGGGCTTCTTTAATTTGTTTCATCACAGTTTTATAGTTTTCTGTGTACAAGTCTTGTACCACCTTGTTTAAATTTATTCCTAAATATTTTATTCTTTTTGATGTTATTGTAAATAGAATTGTTTTCTCAATTTCATTTTTGGGTTATTCACTGCTAGTGTATAGAAGTACACCTGAGTTCTGTATATTGATCTTGTATCCTGAAACCTTGCTGCACTCATTTATTAGCTCTAATAGTTTTTATGTTTAGGTTTGTCTGCATGTAATATGTTATCTGTAAATACAGAGAATTTTAGTTCTTCCTGTCCAACCTGGATACCTTTTATTTCTTTTTCTTTCCTAATTGTTCTGGCTAGAATTTCTAGTACAATGCTGAATAGAAAGAGGGTGTCTTTGTCTTGTTTTTGATCATGGGAAGAAAGCTTTCTGTTTTCTCTCATTACGTATGATATTAGTTGTGGGTTTTCGTAAATGTCCTTTGTCATGTTGAGAAAGTTTGCTTCTATTCCTAGTTTGTTGGGTGTTTTTATCATGAAAAGGTGTTAGTCAAATGCTTTTTCCACATCAACTGAAATGATATTTCCCCCTTCAGCCTATTAATGTGGTACATTACATTGACTGACTTTTTGTATGTTGAACCTCCCTTATATTCCTGAGATAAATCCCACTTTGTCAGAGTGTAATTGCTAGTATTTTATTTTATTATTTTATTTTATATTTTATTTTATGTTATGTTATCTTATCTTATCTTATTTTATCTTATTTTATTTTATTTTTTTGAGACAGAGTCTCGCTCTGTCACCCAGGCTGGAGTGCAGTGGTGCAATCTCAGCTCACTGCAACCTCCTCCTCCTGAGTTCAAGCAATTCTCTGCCTCAGCCTCCTGAGTAGCTGGGATTATAGGCGTCCGCCACCATGCCCGGCTAATTTTTGTATTTTTAGTAAAGATGGGGTTTCACCATGTTGGCAGGCTGGTTTTGAACTCCTGACCCCATGATCCACCCGCCTCGGCCTCCCAAAGTGCTGGGATTATAGGCATGAGCCACCATGCCCGGCCTAATTGCTAGTATTTTGTTGAACATTTTTTGTCTGTATTTATAAGGGATATTGATTTATAGTTTTCTTCTGATGCCTTTGTCTGGCTTTGGTATCAGGGTAATGCTGGCCTCATAGAATGGGTTCCCTTCAACCTCTGCTTGCTTTAGGTCTATTCATATTTTCTATTTCTTCTTGAGTCAGTTTTGGTAGTTTATGTGTTTCTAGGTATTTGTCCATTTTATTTAGCTTATCTAACTTGTTTGCATACAATTGTTCATAGTATTCTTTTATAATCCTTTTAATTTCTGTAAGGTCTGTAATAATGTCCCCACTTTCACTTCTGATTTTAGTTATTTCAGTCTTTTCTCTTTTTTCCTTAGTCTAGCTGGAGGTTTGTCAATTTCGTTGATCATTTTTATTTTATTTTTTTTTAGCGACAAAGTCTCACTCTGTCACCCATGCTGGAGTGCAGTGGTGCAATCCTAGCTCACTGCAGCCTCAAACTTCTAGGCTCAAGTGATCTTCCTGCCCCAGCCTCCTTAGTAGCTAGGTCTAGGTCTGTGGGTGTACACCACCATGGCTAGCTAATTAAAAAAAAAAAAAAAAAAGCTTTCTGTAGAGATGGGGGTCTCACTATGTTTCCCAGGCTGCTCTTGAACTCCTGGCCTCAAGCAGTCCTCTCAGCTCAGTCTCCTAAAGTGTTGGGATTATAGGTATGAGAATTTGCACGTGGCTTTGTTGATAATTTTAAAGACCCAACTTTAAAAATCCAACTTTTGCTTTCTCTTGTTTTCTGCATTGTTTGTATTTTATCAATTTCACTTATCTCTGCTCCTAATGGATTTTAAGCAGTGCTCTGAACCCTGGTGTTAGTCTGTAGCCATCTTCAAAGGTTATATCACTGTGGATCAGAACTGTCTTGTGGTATAGTGGAAAGAGTGTACACTTGGGTTCTCAGCCATTGGTTCAAATCCCAGCTTTGGTATTTCTTAGCTGTGAGTCTTGGGCAAGTGACTTAGACTCTCTTAACCAGTTTCATTATTAGTAAAATCTTAACCAGTTTCATTATTAGTAAAATTATTAGTAAAATGGAGAGAATATGATATTGTGAGGATTACATGAGGTCATTTAATGTCTGACACATAGTAGGCACTCAAAACTTGTGCTGCTTATTTTACTGATTGAATAAGATCTACTCTACTTGGAAATGACTTTTGTCTTGTCCCTTAGTAAGTCAGGAGTTCAGAGGACTGTTAGCATTGCTTCTGGGATTTGAATCCTCCTTCCTGCCCAAGGATCCTTGTGTTCTAATCCCCTCAGCAAGTTGCTAAGTTACCATTTAAAGGGATATGGTTCATTCATGTTCTCTGAAGCCTGAGTAGCTGAAGACCCCTTGCTGAGAAACTCCCTCTAAATATGATTTGAGCCAAAATGTTAAAAGGTGGATAAAAACAAATATTCCCCCCAAACATACTTCTTTTGGTCTGCTTGTCACATAAAGTAATTGATGTATTCTATGGCAATAGGCAGACCCTTCTTTTTTAGAATATCTAACATTTATTGGAAAATAATATCCATCAATGTCAGCTATTTAAGCAATTACTATTTTTTAGGATCCATAAGTCTTTTTCTTTACACATTCCTGTGATTAAAGAAAAAACTGCTAAACTTTTCTCAAATTCTGTGTTTTTGAGTTTTCTGTATCTTTCCCAGTTCCTTGTGGCTTAATAATTTTCTTCACCTTCCTTAATTAAAAGAACAATTTGAATGACTTTTGCTAGTTGCTGCCTCAGTTTTCTGTATTGTTAAATACTCTCAGTCTGCAACTTTTTTTTTTTTCTTTTTGGCTCTTAAATAGCTGACACAGATCTGTTCAGATCATAAGCCTGTGGTTAAATCCCCCTGAGAAGTGTATCTGGGGCAATAGTTACCTTCTGTTGATCTCATTGTGTTAGTTGCCAGCTGTGTTTTTTCTCTTTATGACATGTTTCACTGAATTCACTATTAATATTTTTGGTACAATATGATTTCTCATGTTTTATTTGTGAAATATTCCAGGAATGTGGCTTTTCTTCCTTATAACCTTGTTTTTTTCCCAAATTGTATGTACTTTAAAAGTGTAAATTGGATTGTATTTTAGAGACAACATAGGTATTTTCAGCTTAAAGTAAACTTTAGAAGTTTTTTTAGAAGCAATTTTCTGTAATTTGTCCCTGAATGTATTTATTTAGTAAGTTTGTATTTGTATATACTAGCAATAGATGTATGATGCAAGCTATATATGTGATTTGAAATTTTCTAGTAGGAAATTATTTTTAAAAGTAAAAGGAAACAGGTAGGTGAAATTAATTTTAATAATATATTTTATTTAACCCAATATATTCCAGAATATTATGATTTCCACATTTACTCAATATAAAAAATCATTAATATTTTATATCTAGTGTTTATTTTAACATAACAGAGCATCTCAATTTGCTGCAAAATTTTCATTGGAAATATTAGGTCTATATTTAGATTTTATAACTTTTATAGTTGAAAAAGTAAATTCATATACTCAATTGTTTCTTCCCCTCCCCACAGGCAAATTGTTTAAAACAGGATTTCCAGTAACTGAATCAAGTATTCATTCTTAAATTTAACTAAAGTTAAATAAGGACATTTCAAGTGCTTATTAGTCACACACATTCGACAGCACAGATATCCTAATCTTAATTCTAGGTAACCTAATTTTCTGATACTAGGGCACAGCTACACTGTGTTGCCATTAAGGGAGTTATTTTTGTGTTCTACAAGTCAAAAATGTCAGTTTTATCTTTATCCTGATTTCCCATGCTATTTTTGTTTAAACCCTTTAAGGCATTTCATTACTCTCTAGGTACTTCTCTGTGTTGACAGTTAGATTATTGGTTTGTTTTCATTTGCTCTGCTGTGGTTAGTCCTGGAACTTGCTAGGGGTCCTAGCACTTCAAGTTGCCTCTAGGGGCACATGTAAGTGGTTGGAGAAGAGGAAATTCTGTGGTCTCTTCTATGGTGGAATTGATGTGATGCATGTTAAGAGGCTTAGAAATGGGATATTTGGCAGTTTGCTAGTAGTCAAGGAGGACCATGCTCTGCCTCGTGTTTTTATACAGAAGAAAACATGGGATGAGGTGGTTCTTTCTTAGGCAGTTGGGTAGCTTCAGTTTACAGTTGCAATCTTCCATTTGACTCTTGTCATGGGAGAGAAAGCCTAGGCATATTAGTCAGAGTTCTTGTTGCGGGAGAGAAAGCCCAGGTACATATTAGTCAGAGTGTTCCAGAGAAATAGAACCAATAGGATACAAGGAGACAGGGAGGGGGAAGGGAGGAATGAATGTTGTTATAAGGTTATTGGTTTATGTAATTATGTCAGCTAAAAAGTCCCATTATCTACCATCTGCAAGTTGGAGACCCTGGGAAGCTGGTGGTCCAGTTTGAAAGCCTGTGAGCCAGAGAGCCAGTGGTATAGATTCCACTCTGAGTCTGAATTCCTGAGAATCAGGAGTGTCGAGGGTAGAGAAGATCTATGTCCCAGCTCAACCAGTCAGGCAGAGAGAGAGCTCAACCAATCATCCTTTTGTTCTGTTCTTGCCCTCAATGGATTAGATGATGCCCACCCACATTTGGGAGGGCAATCTACTTTATTCAGTCCCTATATTTAAATGCTCATCTCTTTTGGAGACACCCTCACAGACACCTATAAGTAACATTTAACCAGGTATCTGGGCATCCTGTGGCCCAGTCAAGTTGACACATAAAAATAACCATCATTACCAGGTTCCTTTTTTTTTTTTTTGAGGAGGAGTCTCGCTCTTTCACCCAGGCTGGAGTGCAGTGGCGCTATCTTGGCTCACTGCAGACTCCGCCCCCCCGGGGTTCACGCCATTCTCCTGCCTCAGCCTCCCGCGCAGCTGGGACTACAGGCGCCCGCCACCTCGCCCGGCTAATTTTTTGTATTTTTAGTAGAGACGGGGTTTCACCATGTTAGCCAGGATGGTCTCGATCTCCCGACCTCGTGATCCGCCCACCTCGGCCTCCCAAAGTGCTGGGATTACAGGCGTGAGCCACCACGCCCAACTACTAGGTTTCTTAAGAGAAGCCCAGAAATCTAGATTTTTATATGAATTTTTCCAATTTTCAATGGCTTAGCAGCTAATTTAGTTTTATTTTGAAGCGTCATGAGTGACAAACCACATCTGCAGGCTGAGTCTGGTTCTTGGGTCACCAATTTATAACCTCTAGTCTAAAATATACTACCCACCAGCCTTATTGCACACAGAGGGCTACTGGACACGGAGTGTATATGAACTGAAAATCCCCAGCAGTGATGTTTGCATTCTGTCATTCCACCCTTCTTTTTTTGCACTACTCTTTTGGAAAATGTTCAGTGTATCTGAGTTGGGTTATAGTTAGGTGATATGGATTGGAAGTGGCTTGTCACTGCTTACTACTTACATATTGTAAGAATTGGATTTGTCACTGAGTGTGGTGGCAGTTGTATTTTTCTTTTATATTAGGAGGAGTAGGAGAAATAATATTGATAGCATTTTACTTTTTTTTTTTTTTCTGAAACAGGGTCTTGCTCTGTCACCCACGCTGAAGTGCAGTGGCGTGATTACAACTCACTACAGCCTTGACCTGCTGGGCTCAAGCAACTCTCTTGCCTCAGCCTCCTGAGTAGCTTGGACTAGAGACATGTACCACCATGTCTGGCTAATTTTTTAATTTTTGTGGAGACAGGTTCTCCTGTGTTGCTCAGGCTGGACTCAAATTTCTGGCCTCAAGCAGCCCTCCCACCTCGGCCTCCCAAAGTGCTGGGATTACAGGCATGAGCCACTACGCCTGGCCCATTTTAATTTTTTAATTTGCTATATAAAATGTATAATTATGTACAGTGCATATACTGACTATTTTACTATGTATTTTTTTACTGTATAAAAATAATTTATACTATGTAGAATAATTGTTTCATAGCTTTACATGTATTAACTGATTTAGTGCTTACAGTTACTCTATGCAGTAACTACTGTTATTATCAACTCCATTTTACAGGTGAGGAAATTGATCACAGAGAAATTAAACAATTTATTGAAGGCTACAGGGAGGAGTGGTAGAATCAGGGTTTGAACCCTAGTTTGACTCTAGAGACATACTGATTCTCTTTCTCTCTGTCTCTCTCTTTTTTTTTTTTTTTTTTTTGAGACAGGGTCTCACTCTGTCGCTCAGGCTGGAGTGCAGTGGCCTGATCATGACTCACTGCAGCCTCAACCTTTCAAGGCTCAGGTGATCCTCCTGCCTCAGCCTCCCAGGTAGCTGGGGCTACAGGCACACACCACCATGCCTGGCTAAATTTTGTGTTTTTAGTAGAGATGGGGTTTCACCATGTTTCCCAGGCTGGTTTCTCTGTCTCTTTTTTTAAGAGACAGGGTCTTGCTCTGCCACCTGGGCTGGAGTACAATGGTGTGATCATAGCTCACTCTAACTTTGAACTCCTGGGCTCAAGCAGTCCTCTTACATCAGCCTCCTGAGTAGCTAAGACTACAGGCGCCCACCCGTACACCTGGCTAATTAAAAAAAAAAAAATTTTTTTTTTTTTGGTAGTGACGAAGTCTCTCTATGTTGCCCTGGCTGATCTTGAACTGCTGGTCTCAAGCAGCCCTCCAGCTCCAGCCTCCCATCATACTGGGATTACAGGCATGAGCCACCATGCCCAGACTTGTTATTATTCCCCCTTGTCTCTTATTCCCCATGTAACTGTTCTCTATTTTCTCACACACCTTACTGATCACCTCCCCTGTGGCTGGGCACTGAGGGGCAAGCACTGCAGAACATGTGCAGAATTGGGTTCAGTCCTTATTTCTAGCAGTCACTGTGTAGCTGATGATGCTTTGACTTTTCATGTGCAAAAATGTTAGTGATCATGGTTATAATGAAAGGACCGGATATTTTTTCATCTTTGTACACGTTTTATTTAGAAAAATTAAAAACCTTCAGACAAGTTACAAAAATAGTACAATGAACGCATATAGTCTTTCCCTAGAATCACCAATTACTTACATTTTGCCATATTTGCTTCTCTCTTTCTGAACCATTTGAGAATTAGTAAAATATTACATGCCCTAATACATTATTCAGCTTGTGACTCCTGAGAATAAGGGCATATTCTATATAAGCACAATAATCTGTCACTGGCAAAATATTATTATCTAATCCATAGATCTAATCTATGCAGATTTCCCCATTGTTCCAATTTAGTCTTCTATAGTGTTTTTTTGTTTTTCTATTCAGGATCCAATCAAATATTACATTTCGTTGTCATATTTCTTTAGTCTACTGTACAGCCATTTCCTAGACTTTTTTTGTCTTCCATGACATTGACATTTTTAAATATTCTAGACTGCGTGTTTTACAGATATCCTTAAATTTGATTGTTATCCATGTTTGATGGTTCCTACATGTTTAGATTCCGATTTTTAAAAATCTGCAGTAATATTGCTTAGTGAAACTGTATCCCCAGTGTATAACATTTGGGAGTATGTGATGCCATTATTTTGCAGTATTGGTGATGGCACATTTGATCATTTGGTTAAGACTGTGTTCACCAGATGGCTTCATTGTAAAGGTCCCTTTTCCCTTTGCTATAAGCATTCTCTGGTAAGATATTTTGAGATGTATGCGTGTCCTTTTCCCTAATAACCTCTCCCCATTGGTATCTACTGATTCTTGTTTGAATCACTTACTCTTATAGTTTTTGTAAAATGGTGATTTTTCTTTCTATCTTTCCTTCTACATTTATTAGCTGGATTCTCTGTGAATAATAGCTTTCTCTTATGTGGTAGGCAGAATAATGGTCCCTTAAAGATGTCTACCTTCTAATTTCCAGAATCTGTGAATATGTTATCTTACATGGCATAGGGTGAATTAAGGTTGTAGATGGAATTAAAGTTGCTAATCAACTGGCCTTAAGATAAGGAGATAATCCTGGACTATCCAAGTGGGCCCAGTGTAATCACAAGGGTTTTTTAGTGGGAGAAGGAAGTAGAAGAGGCCAGAGTATTGTGATGTGAAAAAGACTACACCCAACCATGGTTGACTTCAAAGATAGAGGAAGGGGATCATAAGCCATAAGCCAAGGAATGGAAAAGGGAAGGAAACAAATCCTACCCAGAGCCCACAGAAAGGAACACAGCTCTGCCAATTCCTTGGTTTTAGCCTGGTGAGACCCGTGTTCGACTTCTGATGCACAGAGCTGTAAGACAATAAATTTGCCTTACAACAACAAATGTGTCGTAATTTGTCACAGCAGCAAAAGAAAACTAATATTCCCTCTCAACTCCTTATCAGTGTGGATACGTGGATTCTTTTATAAGAGTACATTATAATCTATCTCTGTCACTATTCATTTTTATGTTCAAATTGTCTTAAACTTGGCCCTCGAGAGCCCTTTTAAGCTTTTAGCGACATGTCCCTAATCAGTTTTTGAGTATTTCCCTTTTTTGACATTGCAAGATATTCTTAGCCTATCTTGTCATTCCCACACATGATTCTGCAGTGTTTCTTATGATGATACTGCAAAGACAAAGTAATAGTGACTGATCATTGGGATAACACTGTTACTTGGCTTTGAAAGTCTGCCCACAAGAATGAAAAGGACGAAGTGATTGACATTTTAAATGTTAATCCTCCTGTGTCTGCGTTGCATGGTGTTCCTGCCAGTGCTGAGTAAGTAGCAGCAGAGATTTATGAATATCTTCACATGAACTTGAAAAAGAAATTGTTGTCTTTGACTACAGAGGCTGAATATTGTTCTAGAATCTGCCCATGAGTGTCTGTATCATTCAGAATTGTTCAATTCAGAAACTGTTCAATATGAAGTCCTCTAAAAAAATTCTTCAGCAGAATTCTTAGCTAACTTTTTCAATTAGTAGTGGTGCATAGAAAGAGATTGAATTCAGTGGTCCAGAGTAAATATATTGAAATCTCACATGGTTTCAGACTTTGCTCTCCCATCGTGGTCACAAGCACACATGCTTACTTGGCCCTGGCAGGAAATGTGATTGAGTGAAGCAGGCCGGGTCCTGTGCTGAACTGAAGAGTGTGGCCTGTCCTAAACGGGGCAGTTGCAGTTCTCCAGCTGATTCTTGCCATTGGAGAAGAAAGCCCAGGTTTCCATGTTTTTTAAGAGACGCCTAGAAATCTAGAGTTTCTGTGAATTCTTTCCATTTCAGAAGCTAAGCAATGAATTCAATTTTATTTTTAGAGCACCATGAGAAACAAACCAACCATGTCTACAGGCTGGATTTCATCCTTGGGCTACCAGTTTCTAACCTCTGGTCTAAGATGTACTGGTAATCAGCATTATAGGATACAGAGGGCTATCTAGAGCAGGGACTTTTTTTTTTTTTTTTGAGATGAAGTCTCGCTCTTGTCCCCAGGCTGGAGTGCAGTGGCAGGATCTCGGCTCACTGCAACATCCGCCTCCCGGGTTCAAGCGATTCTCCTGCCTCAGCCTCCCAAGTAGTTGGGATTACAGGTGCGTACCACCACACCCAGCTAATTTTTTGTATTTTTAAGTAGAGATGGGATTTCACCATATTGGCCAGGCTGGTCTCGAATTCCTGACCTCAGGTGATCCGCCCACCTTGGCCACCCAAAGTGCTGGGATTACAAGCGTGAGCTACCGTGCCCAGCCTAGAGCAGGGGTTTTTAACCTTTTTGGTACAATAGATCCCTTTGGCAGTCTGGAGAAGCCCATGGGCCTCTTCGCAGAAGAATGTTTTAAAATAGATTTTTAAAAAGTATGTAATTACAAAGCAAATACATTGTATTGAAATATAGTAATCAGAATATTTTTTAAGAAATTGTGACATGTGCTTTTTTATTAGTGTATTAAATAACACAATCTAGTGAAGGTCTATTAACTACTATAATTTTTAAATACTATGAGAATAAGTGATATTTTGAGATAATTATACTGTAAAATAATATTTAAATATCTGATGTTTGTTGGTGGCAGGGTCACAGATAATGTTAATACTGCCTGTTTTGTTGCTTAAAATCCTAATTAAAGCCATTGTTAAATTTCAGCTAGAAAGTAGTGAAAACCAAGGTGTAATTTTTCCCCCATCCATGTCTAATGACCTCCAAAGAGTCTCATGGTCCAAAATATGTTCAACTTATTTATAATCGTTTTAATGGTAGCATGTAATGTTATTGAGTATAATTAAGCCACCATGTTACAGTTTATTTTTGTTTTTACAGTTAACTTTCTAGTTACTGAACTTGATTCTGTTTTTCTTTAGAACGTTATCATTTGTCTTATAAGATTGTACGAACGGACAGTCGCCTAGTACGCAGCATTCTGACAGCCCATGGATTTCATGAAGTAAGTTTATTTTTACTACCTCACCTGATCTGCTCATAAGCTGAAAATCCTAGCCACCTAACTGACTTTACCAGTTAACAGAGCCAGCTCTAGGAAGTACATGGGACCAATGCTTAGTGATGGTCCAGAACTCAGACTGAATTTCGGAGTGGCTTTACCAGTTTCTGCTTGCAATACGTGGAAAACGTTTCCAGATGATTTTAGAAAAAAATTTTTTCTTGCTATGTTCTTGGGCTTGGACTAGGGGCACAGTTGCCCATAAGGAATTGTCTGATACCCAGTTAAGGTTCTTTGATTGCAGGCAACTGAACGGACTTTGCTTACCGTGAAATGGCGGGTGGATCACAAGGTCAGGAGATCGAGACCATCCTGGCCAACATGGTGAAACCCTGTCTCTACTAAAAATACAAAAATTAGCCAGGTGTGGTGATGTGCAGCTGTAGTCCCAGATACTCAGGAGCCTGAGGCAGGAGAATCGCTTGAACTTGGGAGGTGGAGGTTGTAGTGAGCCGAGATCGCGCCACTGCACTCCATCCTGGGTGGCAGAGACTCCGTCGCAAAAAAAAAAAAAAAAAAAAAACCCCAAAAGGGATTTGTCAGAATGATATGCAGAGGGGACTAGCAGAATCAGAGAAAAAGCTGAAAAGGCAGGCCTTTGGAAGGAGAGAGACCAGGACAGCCCCAGGGATCTAGGAACAGGAATCTTCAGGATCGTCTTCTCAAGGCACTGCCATGGGCGTGGCTGGACTCCATTCATTGTCCTTTTGCCTTTCCTTGCTCAAAAATCACATTCCAGAGATAGAATGATTGGCCTAGCTTGGGTTTGGATCCACTCCTTGCAGGAGGGGATGGATGGGTGATTGGCAGGTTCTTGAAAACCAAGGAGTAAGTCATTCTCCAAAGAAAGTTGGAAGATTGGAATGTAAACATCAAAAAGGACAGGCAAAAAGGCTGAACAGACACTTCCACTATAGATACTTTGTGACAATTGATAAAAGTCTGGTTCCTAGCTTGAGATTTGTAAGAGACATTTTGAGGAAGTTTTTTTTTTTTTTAATTTTTTTATTTTTAGAGATGGAGTCTCACTGAGTTACCCAGGCAGAGCAGTAGCATGATCATAGCTCACTGTAGCCTTGAACTCCTGGGCTCAAGTGATTCGTCTGCCTCGGCCTCCCAAGTGGTTGGTACTACAGGTGCATGGCACCACTCCTGGCTAATTAAAAAAAAATTTTTTTTGTAGAGACAGGGTCTTAATATGTTGCTAGGCTAGTCTCAAACTCCTGAGCTCAAGCGATCCTCCTGCCTCGGCCTCCCAAAGTGATGAGATTACAGGCATGAGCCACTGCACTTGTCCATGAGGGAAGTTCTGATACCAGTTTGTATCCTGTCTTGTTGCTCTTTTATTTCTGGCACTTAACATGGTGCCTCATTGTTGAATTAATGGACAAAAGAATTTTAATGGATGACTGAGTGAATTCTAAATTGGTTTGCTACTATAAGGTTTATCTCTGATCAGCACTTCATACTCAGTTTCTGCAAGGATAAGGATAGCCTGAGAAAGAAATGCAAGAATATTAAGAGACATCATGGGCTTCTATAGAAGGGTTAATTTATTTTAGTTTCTGCATCTGGGATTTGCCCAGCCCTCCCATTCTTTGAACTTGTGATACACCGCTTTTGTCTCACTAGGCTCACGTACTAATTGGGCCACCCCCGTGAGTACACTATGGATGAAAAAATCACTGTGGCTTTTTCTACCATTGCTTTTCTTGGAGAAGGGGTATCTCTGATTTTTTTTGCCTTCTTGCCTTTCTGTCTTCCCTCAGGTTCACCCAAGCAGCACTGACTATAACCTAATGTGGACAGGATCCCACCTGAAGCCCTTCTTACTGCGCACCCTCTCTGAAGCACAAAAAGTTAATCACTTTCCCAGGTAATGCTCTTTGTAGCTGCTTTGCTTCATTTAAAGGCACATGACATTGGGGCATGTAGCCAGCAGAGGTAATTAATGTCCTTAAAGAAGAGGAAGAAGAAAATGAAGAAGAAGAAGGGCTTTTTTTTTTTTTTGAGATGAGTATCGCTCTGTCACCCAGGCTGGAGTGCAGTGGCATGATCTTGGCTCACTATAACCTCTGCCTCCTGAGTTCAAGCAATTCTCCTGCCTCAGCCTCCCCAGTAGCTGGGAATACAAGCTTGCACCACCATGCCCGGCTAATTTTTGTATCTTCGGGAGAGACGAGGTTTTGCCATGTTGGCCAGGCTGTTCTCAAACTCCTGACGTCAAGTGACCTGCCTGCCTTGGCCTCCCAAAGTGCTGGGATTACAGTCATGAGCCACCACGCCCGGCCAGAAGAAGAAATTTTTCTGGTACAGAACAGCACTCTGCAAATCCAACTGTTGTGTTCATATCCCTGAGCATGAATGAACACTTTCTAAGGGCTATATAGACATGAATGGTTTTAAAGGAGATAGTTTCTGGTTCTCTTTCCTAAAATTGAGCTGCTTGGGGAATACCTCATGATGATGGGTTTGCCTTTCTTACTTCCCCTTCACAGTTACTGTTTTTTCACTTTTATTAAAGAATGGCTCACCTAGAATCCTAGTCTGGTATATTGTCCTTAGGTGTAGAAATTTTCAGGGTTCCAAAGAAAGGTAGAAAAAAATTGGTGTCTAATTGAATTCTAGTAATAGCATAACAAATCCTTGTTGCATGATGGTAGTTTCTATTTGTTTGTTTTTAAAATAATTGAAGGATGATATAATGTAGCTATTAGCTGATAGATCATTAAACATAGTTTTAGTGACAGATCATTTTGTGATTTTTGATGTATAATTAGGAAGAAGTTCACAGAATTGAGTGTCATTGGTGTTTGGATGAATTGTACACTACAATACTTGCAATGATAGTCATGTATATATAAACAGTTATAGCCTTATGATCACAGGCAATTAAAAATATTATATGTCAGGCCGGGCGCGGTGGCTCACGCTTGTAATCCCAGCACTTTGGGAGGCCGAGGCGGGCGGATCACGAGGTCAAGAGATCGAGATCACGGTGAAACCCCGTCTTTACTAAGAAATACAAAAAAAAAATTAGCCGGGCGTGGTGGCGGGCGCCTGTAGTCCCAGCTGCTCGGAGAGGCTGAGGCAGGAGAATGGCGTGAACCCGGGAGGTGGAGCTTGCAGTGAGCCTCGACTGCGCCACTGCACTCCAGCCTGGGCGACAGAGCGAGACTCCGTCTCAAAAAAAAAAAAAAAAAATTATATGTCAATTCCTATGTATAATTTTGCTGTAGAGAAGATATATGATGTAAAAGACAAGTATTAAATATGTTAGGTTGACCTGTTGTTTGTGGGAAATGAAATGGAAGAATTAAAAACAAGAGTGACTGGGGGATAGCGTCTGTGTGGGGGTCTGAGGGAGGCTTTTCTGGCATGCTGGGAATGTTCTATACACAACCTGAGTGGTGGCTACACAGGTGTGTTCACTTTGTAAAAATTCATTATGCCCTGCCGTGTACTTTGTATACTTTTCTGTACATACGTTAACTTCATTAAAAAGCATATTTTAAACAGTGAAAATTTTACTGACAGAAAGAGCTTTTCCTTTAATAACATTTTAAAAATGAGCTATTGAATCATGATGTTGTTTAGGTTCCCTTCAATATACTTAAAAGCGTGGTGTTGGCTAGGTGCAGCGGCTCATGTCTGTGATCCCAGCACTTTGGGAGGCCAAGGCAGACAGATCGCTTGAGCCCCAGGAGTTGGAGACCAGCCTGGGCAACATTGCAAAACCCTGGCTCTAAAAAAAACAAAAAATTTAGCTGGGCATGGTGGCATGTGCTTAGCAACTTGGGATGCTGAGGTGGGAGGATCACCTGAGTTTGGGGTGGTCAGGGCTTCAGTGAGCTATGATTGTGCCACTGCACTCCAGCCTGGGCAACACAGAGAGACCCTGTCTCAAAAAAAAAAAAAAAAAGAAAAAAAGGTGGTGTTATAATTTTGTCTTAATGTAATATTTACCATTCATCACATTCTTTGGAACAATTTAAATTTATGATGAAAAATCTTACATGCCAGCTTAAACATGCAAGAGGATATATAGTTTCCCCAAATTCTTCTAGGATGTACCAAGCAAAGAAGTTTGAAAACCACTGATGTGGGGCATCTGTAGGAGAGTGCTTTCTTTTTCTTAGCCTCTGGTTCAGTGTTTATAATTCCCTAATGATAAGAATTACCTAGGGTACTTTTGCAAAATATACATTCTCAGGTCCCATTGCAGATTCATGGAAGTTACCATCTCCAGAGAACGTGTATATTTAAGCACTTTCTAGTTACCTTACCTTTCCAGGTAAATATGTACCTAGAAAGCTATATATTTAAAAAGCATTGAGGTAATTTGTAACAGGGAAGTTTGGAAATTACTGTTGTAGATTAAATCAGCAGTTGGTGTGGGTCCTGGACCATCTGTATCAGAATCTTCTGGGGTACTTGTTTAAAATGCAGAATCCTGGGCTTCATCCCAGAATTTTGAGAGGTGAGACCCAGGAACATGCATTTTTTAGGAAGTTCTCTAGGTGATTCTTATGTACACTAAAAATTGAGTACCTCTCCTCTGGATTTCAGAAGAGGGCCATAGATAAGAAAGAGAGATATTTGTGGTACCTAGATTTGACAAAGCAGTTTCTGAAATCATGGAAAGAAATTTGAACTGTGGAACAGGTTGAATAAGTTTTTAATGATTACTGCAAATATTCTTAGTTGGTTTTGAAGGAGTGGAACAAATCATAGACCATGAGTCCAGTCGAGGCTAACCAAAGTGCCTTTTTGGAGTACTGTACAGAAGAATGTACCCCTGATATAATAGTAATTATTACCCTGGTTTTAAGGTACTAATTTCCCTGATTTTCTTTATAACTTTGCCTCTTCTGTATCCATCTCTTAATGATGTAGTTAAGTTCTCAACGGGGTTCCTAACCTGGTCTTTACTGTAATAGGATCATTATACTCTAAAGTTAAGGCCTGTCTTGGGTCCCATCCGGGAGGGTCATTTCAGGCCCATGGTGCTAGTGATGATAAGAGTTCTACATAGTTACATGAGAGGTTGGGCAGTTACTGCTGTGGCAATAGATTTATAAATATGGATTAGATAACCATGTGTTTGATTTTCCTGGACAGTTGTTTTTAAAAATATGCTAAATGCTTTCCCCCCTAAAAACAAATTAAGAGAACATCTCAGAAATTCTGATGTTTTAGTAGCTATTCTTTCTCAATTTACATTCTACTTAGAATTAACTCAGGTTTGTTTTTTTTTTTTTTTTTTTTGCCATGCTATGTTTCTCAGAAGGTCACATCTGTAGATACCTGTGGTATAAAAACTTCCAGAATTCTTTGGTCTGGGAGCTTGCTTTTAGTTGGAGTACTGGTGTTTTTTTCACTATCTGAGTAATCCAGATGATTTTATACTATTAGAGAATCATGATTCCATTAAAGTAAAACACACAGGGGTCCTAAAATATTTTATAATGATTTATAATAGTGAACAGCACAGACTCTGTTGAAGCTTTTGAAGCTAGAATTTCTTTCACAGGTTCGGTTTTTATAGCCTGAAATTTTGGGTATATTTATCAACAGTCAACCTTTTTTTTTTGTTGTTTACTTATATTTGAAATCTGTTTTAGAATAGGTTTTTATACTTGTGAATCAATTTTTAAAAACCCATTTGAAATAAGGGTCAAAGACCTAAAAATAAAACATAAACTGTAAAACTTATAGAAGAAAACATAGAGAAGATCTTTGCAACCTTGTGTTAGACAAAGGATTCCTAGATACAACAATAAAAGCACAGTCATAAAAGGAAAAAATTGATAAATTTGACTTTTTAAAAATTAAAAATATCTGCTCTTTGAAAGACACTGTTAAGAAAATGAAAAAACAAGCTATGGACTGGAGAAAATATTTGCAAAACACGTAACTGATAAAGAATTTGTGTCCAGAATATGTAGCAAACTCTTAAAACTCAATCATAAGGAAACAAACAACTTTATTTTTCAAAATGGGTAAAATATCTGAATGGATGCCTCACCAAAGAAGATACAGGGATGGCAAGTCAAAGATGCTCACGAAAAGATGCTCAATAGCATTAGTAATTAATGGAATACAAATTAAAACTATACAAAGTATCAATATACCTGTTAGAATGGCTAAAAAGAAAAACCAGAAAACACCAAGTGTGGGCCAGGATGCATGGCAACTGGAACACTTTTGCTGGCGGGAATGCAGAGTGGTATAGCCACTCTGGATAACTGTGATCTTGTGAAATATGTAGTTAGTCTTCCTCGTGTTTCCTAACATATAACTCCTTGACTCCTTGGAATCTCCAGAGTGAGAAATGTCCTTTTATATACTAATGACTTAACTGGTGCCTGGCAGTCCCTAGGTAGCTTCAGGATGGGGACTGGTTACAAGAAAAGATCAAGGCATGATTAGAGGGTTACGACTTCCAGCCCACCCCTCAGCCTCCAGGAAGGGAAGAGGGGCTGCAAGTTAAATTAGTCACCAGTGTCCTGTCAATTATGCCTGTGTAATGAAGCTTCCATAAAAATCCCAAAGGACTGGGTTTGGAGAGCTTCTGGGTAACAGAACACATGGAGATTCTTGGCCAATAGTGTGCCTGGAGAGCGCATAGAGGTTCTGCGCTTCTTTTCTCATACCTCGCCCGTGCATCTCTTCCTCTATGTCCTTTGTAATATCCTTTTTAATAAACCAGTAAACATAAGTGTTTCTGTGAGCTGCTCTACCAAATTAACTGAACCCAAGGAGGGAGTCATAGGGACCCCTGTTTATAGCCAGGTGGTTAGAAGCACAGGTAAAACAACTTGGGGCTTGGTATTGGCATTGGAAGTGGGAGGCAGTTTTGTGGGACTGAGCCTTCAACTTACGGGAACTGACACTATCTCCAGGTAGGTAGGGTCAAAATTGAGTTGAATTAGAGGACACCCAGTGCAAGATTGCTTGCTTTGTGTGTGGGGAAACCCCCTACACATTTGTGTCTAAAGTGTTGAGTGATTATGTTGAATTGAGAGTAGAGAGTAGGAAAAACACTTTGTTTTTTCCTCAATATCTCAGAATATAGCAGGAGAAACGGAGCTTGTTTTTCCAATATCCTCAGAATAACCATTTGGCAGTTTATTATAAAGTTTAACATATACTTATGTGGTGATTATAAAATGTGTCCATAAATTCTTTGACATTGCTTTCAAAAGGTTGAACTTAATTTTTCTGTTCTTGAGTGTTGACTGGATTTAGTGACTTGCCTCTAACTAGTGCAATATGACAGAAGTGACTGTTGCTTCTGAGACTAGATTGTAAAAGACATTACAGCTTCTTACTCACTTTCTTGGATCACTTGATCTGGGAGAAACCAGTTATCATGTCATAAAGGCAGTTGGCCTTATGAAAAAGTTCATATGGGGAGGAACTGAGGCCTCCTGCCAGCAGGCAGCCCCATATGAGTGATGAGTCATCTGGAAGTTGGGTTTTCCATCCCCTTTTGAGCCTGATGAACTGCAGTGCTGGCCAGTATCTTGACTGTAACCTCATAAAGGACCTTGGGACAGAACCACCTAGCTCTCTCACTCCCACATTCCTGGCCCCAGAAACTATGAAGTCATAAATATATACTGTTATTTTAAGCTGCTGTGTTTTAGCGTAATTTGTTGCACAGCAATAAATAACTAAAACAACTTACTGAACAACCAAGCAGTCCCACCTCTAGAGAAATAAAAACTTATGTTTACAGTAAAACTTATGAAAACATACATTCATATAAAAATCTATATGGAAATGCTTTATAGCAACTTTATTCATAATCTCCAAAAACTAAACAACCCAAATGGCTTCAACTGGTGAATGGATAACCGTGGTACATCTATACAGTGGATTACTACTGAGCAAGAAAAGGGACAGAATACTGATACATGCAACAATGATAAATTTCAAATGAGTTGTGCTCAGTGAAAGAAGCTAGTCTCAAAAGGATACACACTGTCTGATTCCACTTATTTGACTTTCTGGAAAAGGCAAAATTATAAGGACAGAAAACAAATGAATGTTTCCCCAGGGGCTGGAGGTGATTGGGAGGGTCCACTACAGGGGGACTTGAGGTAACTTTTTGGGATGTTGAAACTGTTGTTTATCTTGATTGTGGTGGTGGTTACATAATTGTATGTGTTTGTCCAAGCTCATAGAATTACACATTAAAAAGGGCAAATTTTACTGTATGGAGATTTTATCGTAATGAAAAAAATCTGACCAAAAAACCCATTTGATAAAAATGATTAATAAGCCCTTTGGATTAACAGCGATATGTTTAGGATATAATACTATCTTCACTAACTGGTCTAGGACTGTGAACTATAACTCTTTAGAATGTGATAACACAGGAAAATTCTGAGTCATAGTTTACTGAATGGAAATACTTTTTTGATTTTTTAGGTCTTATGAACTTACCCGGAAGGACCGACTGTATAAAAACATTATTCGAATGCAGCATACACATGGATTCAAGGCTTTTCACATCCTCCCCCAGACCTTCCTCCTGCCAGCTGAGTACGCGGAATTTTGTAGTAAGTGCCTGACAGAGAATGCCCCAGTCCCCAGCAACTGAACCTGGGGAATATTTACCCCAAAAGCCGCCTCAAGGTGTCAACCAATCGGGGCTTTCCAAATCCTTAGACAACTGAGACTCTTTAGTAAAACAGTTGCAGAGGTAACTTTAAAAACTATTTTTATTCTGATATGCTCAGTAAACTGTCAGTATCATTTATGTAAGGGCACATTGGCATCATATAAGCATGCCCCTGTCTTAATGTATTTTTTGCTTGAATGTCCCTTCTCTCCATTGATACTTAGTGCCTATGTAAGGATTTTTTTTTTCTTTTTTATTTTTTTTTAAGAGACAGAATTTCCCTCTGTAGCCTAGAACCACAGTGGCATGATCACAGCTCACTGCACCCTCTGCTTCCTGGGCTCAAGTGATCCTTCCTCCTCAACCTCCGAAGTGGCTGGGAATACAGGCATGCACCACCAGGCTCAGCTAATTTTTAAATTTTTTGTAGAGATGGGATCTCACTCTTTGCCCAGGCTGGTCTTGAACACCTGGGCTCAAAGGATCCTCCCCTCTTGGCTTCACAAAATTCTGAGATGACAGGCATGATCCACCTCACCTGGCCTGTAAGGATACTTTATATTCCTGCATATGAATTATACATGCTTCCTTTTCAGTATCCCTTTTTCCCTTGCCATTTAAGAAACATTCTTTCAGCCTTGATTTCTAGTCTTATGTAATTTATGTTCTTTGGGGGTAGAGATATCACATATCTTTGGATGTTAGGGTTTGGAGCTACAAGTTAGTCACATTCTCTCCCCTTTGAGTTCAGACTAATAAAAAAAATACACATGGGAGCCAAATAGGCATCTAAGTGTCAGCTGTATGGCTGGTAAAGTGACACAGAAACACATGGCCTGGATCCAGATCTAAAATGGGCTTCTTACTTCTTTTGCATCATTGTGAACTTACCCACCCAGGCCAGGCAGAGGCACTGGGCTCGTTTCAGGCTTTCCTCCACAGGGGCAGAGCCTGACTCCGTAGGCTTAATGCACAGAAGAGGCATGAGTACAGATGAGATGTGAGGTAGGTCTCTTGTGAAAGTCCAAATTACGGTGGTAATAGCTAACACTTACTGAATGTTTACTTTCTAGTAGGCACCTCTACTCTGGTAGTACTTTAGATGAGGTGACTAAGGTACAGTTTGGTTAAGAAACTTTCCATGAGTTATGCAGCTTGCAAATGCAGAGTTAGGGTTCAAACTGGCAGCTTGGCTTCAGAGGCCATGCTCTTTGTCTCTGTGCTTCATTGCTAATGGCACTGGGCAGCATACGTGCAATGACCATTCCCCAGTAGCATCAGTGTGAGAGAAGTCACTTCTCCCATGAGGAACATCAGGTGAGACACACAGAGAGGACAGTTTTCCTCCCAAGAAGTCCAAGAAAGAGACTATTTCTGTTTTATGGATAGATGAAGTAGCATGGGGAGAAGAGAGAGTTATCTCTAGACTTCCTGACTTTTGATTCTTTTAACCTGTTAGGCTTGCCAGTCTCTCTGAGTCACCTAGTGGGTTGTTCATCTTTTGGCAGAGGAGGCCAGCAGTTCATCAGGAATGCCTGCTTCACCGTTTATCTAATAGCATTTGTTGCCCTAGCTGGGGCCATTGGTTGGCAATTCATTGTTTGTCCACAGATGGCTCTGCAGTGGGTCACATAGAGGTCTAATTAAATGAATCAACTTCAGAGCTTCAATGCACTCAAAGCTGCAAATTTGTAGTTAAGAAATTTTTTGCTATGTGACTTTAGCCAAGTTACTCCAACTTCTGTGTGCCTTAATGTCCCCATCTATAAAATGAGAGTATTGCTGGTGCTGACCTTATAAAGTTGTCAAGATATTTAAGTAGGTTAGTATGTGGAGAGCACTTGGGATGGTGCCTGATAGGAGTGGCTTGATAAATGTTTAATACTATTTCCTATTTCAGGCTGTGTTTGTATTAGTAGTAGTTATGTTTACTGACTATACTAATACTACTATGTTTTTACTGTGTTTTACTATTTTACTTTTAGTATGTTATGTTTAACTACCAACTAAAGTTGTAGTTATGTTATTAATAACTACTATTAATTAGCATTAGTTAAGCATAATACTAATTAATAGTATTATGTTCTGGCCCTCCAGTGCTTGAGTGTGGCAATAGGAAATTTTCTTGGAAGGAAAGGGACACCATAAACAGACTGGCCTTTAGAAAAATAACTATGTGAAATGAGTCGGCAGAAGCAGAGAGAAGAAACTGGTGGTCTCTTTGAAGGTTATTGCAGTGATGTGGATAAAATGGATAGGTATGAGTAGAAAGAGTGCAAGAACAAACATTACTGCCTGTGTATGGGGAGCGAGGCAGGGGTCAAAGAGGCATCCTAAGGTTTGAGTCTGAGAAGCTAGGAAGACCATTGGGTTTTTAACCAGGGAATGTAACCAGGAAGGCAAAGGAGGAGCTGTTAAAGGGGTAGAGGAATGTTACATTTTGGACAAGGTATGGATTTGGATGTCTGTGGGGCATCCAGGTAGTGTGTTTTGCAGGCAGTTGTAAGAGCAGCTTTGAGTTCTGGCCAGAGATGTAGATTCTGGAAGCTGCAGGTATGGAGATGAATGTGATTACTAAGGGAGAGAAAAACAGAAGCAGCACCACAGAGAATCAGAGAGGAAAGGGAGATTGAAGAGGAACAAGGAAATGAGGTCTCAGAGGAGGCAGGAGAGGGTTAAATCAAGAACCCAAGTAGAAGGGTGAGCATTAGAAAGAGAAGTGGGCATGTGTCTCCTGAAAGAGGAGAAGGAAGAAGGCTAAGTTGATGACCCAGATAACGTTTTAGATGCAGAGGAAAGCAGGTAAATAGGTTTATGTTACAAATTCCTAGCCTTCTTGGTGAACAGGTTGATGAGGTCTTATGCCAGGAGTGAGGGGCCTAGGGATGGGTGGGTGTCTAAAAAGGCAGAAAGGGGTTGGAATAGCCTCTGCAGGGCCTTTGAAAGAGAACTGATAAGGATTGGACATGAGGATTGCTTAAAAACACTAGAGACACCAGCCAAGGTGATTTCATGAATTTATAGTTTTTTGTTCTAATAAGAGAAAACCTGTAAAGATACAGCCTAGAGACCAAGCACTGTCTCCAGAGATGTGAAAGCCTGGGTACTCCCCAAACTGTTCTCAGTAATTTGAGTGTAGGGGTTGGAATACATGGCACACTGGTCTATGTAGGGTCCTGTCATCACTGCCAGTTACAGTATTTAGTAGAATAGAATTAGAGGTCTATGACCCTGAAGACCGTGACTAAGGATCTGTTGCCAACTCCAGCCATTTCCCTCAAGGGGACAGCTTTCTAAGCAGAAGGAAGAAAGAAGCAACAAAGAAGAAGATGGGGTGGTACCAGTATCAGAAAAGCAAAACTTTCCCCAGAATTGGGCTCTATGGCCATCTCTAGTTGTAAGAGAGACTGAGAAATGATTCTAACGTGAATTTTCATGTCTGCCAACTAATTACAGATGACTAGATTTCAAAGCAATGGGTAAATTTGTAGAATTACAGTTTTAGAATTATAAAAGATCTTAGCAAATCAGGCTAAATTTTACAAATCTCATTTTAAAGATAAGACTAGAGTCATATACTCCAATAGCCAGAATTACAACTCAGATCTTTCTACTCCAGGTTCATTGCTGTTTCTGTTAGACCAAGCCTGCTGCCACTGTAGGAACTGGAAAGCACTTGAAAGAACTGGGGAGCCTGTTTAGTACATCTTCATCCTGAAGCAGAGTTTCCTGAGCGAGACTGCCTGGCCTTTACCTCTGATTTTTCTTGCTTCCTACGCACACATTTAGAACCTGTAAAAGAGAACAATCCTTGTTCTGAAAATACCACAAATCAAGGAGAAAAGCCTAGCATGAAAGACAGTCTTTGATATTTAGAATTTCAAGAACATTTAGGATTTCAATCATAGTGAAACACCAGAAGAAGCATTAACTTCTTTTTTTTTTTTGAGACAGTCTTACTCTGTCGCCCAGGCTGGAGTGCAATGGTGTGATCTTGGCTCACTGCAACCTCTGCCTCCTGGGTTCAAGCAATTCTTCTGCCTCAACCTCCTGAGTAGCTGGGATTACAGATGTGCACCAAGCCTGGCTAATTTTTGTGTTTTTAGCAGAGACGGGGTTTCACCATGTTGGCCAGGCTGGTCTCAAACTCCTGACTTCAGGTGATCTGCCCGCCTGGGCCTCCCAAAGTGCTGGGATTACAGGCATAAGCCACTGTGCCCAGCCAGATGTTGTGGGAAGTCAGGGACCCCGAATGGAGGGACCAGCTGAAGCCATGGCAGAGTAACATAAATTGTGAAGATTTCATGGACATTTATTAGTTCCCCAAATTAATACTTTTATAATTTCTTATGCCTATCTTTACTGCAATCTCTGAACATAAATTGTGAAGATTTCATGGACATTTATCACTTCCCTAATCAATATTCTTGTGATTTCCTATGCCTGTCTTTACTTTAATCTCTTAATCCCGTCATCTTCATAAGCTGAGGACGTACATCACCTCAGGACCCTGTGATAATTGCATTAACTGCACAAATTATTCATAAAGCATGTGTTTAAACAACATGAAATCTGGGCACCTTGAAAAAAGAACAGGATAACAGTGATGTTCATGGAACAAGGGAGATAACCGTTAGGTGTGACTGCCTGAGAGCCAGGCGGAACAGAGCCATATTTCTCTTCTTAAAAAAGCGAATAGGAGAAATATCGCTGAATTCTTTTTCTCAGCAAGGAACAGCCCTGAGAAAGAGAATGCATTCCTGGGGGAAGGTCTCTAAAATGGCCACTCTAGGAATGTCTGTCTTACACGATTGCAGATAAGGGCTGAAATAAGCCCTGGTCTCCCATAGCGCTCCCAGGCCTATTAGGATGAGGAAATTCCTGCCTAGTAAATTTTAGTCAGACTGGTTGTCTGCTCTCAAACCCTGTCTCCTGATAAGATGTTATCAATGACAATGCGTGCCCAGTGGGACATGAAACTTCATTAGCAATTTTAATTTCGCCTGGTCCTGTGATCTGACTCTGCCCCCATTTGCCTTGTGATATTTTATTGCCTTGGGAAGCATGTGATCTCTGTGACCCACACCCTATTCGTACACTCCCTCCCCTTTAAAAATCACTGATAAAAATTTGCTGGTTTTGTGGCTCAGGGGGCATCATGGAACCTGCCAACATGTGATGTCTCCCCCGGACACCCAGCTTTAAAATTTCTCTCTTTTGTACCCTTTCCCTTTATTTCTCAGACCAGCCGACACTTAGGGAAATAGAAAAGAACCTACGTTGAAATATTGGGGGTGGTTCCCCCGATAGCCAGAAGCATTAACTTCTGATAAGCCTAGTTCACAAAGTAGAGGGTACTGTCTCCAGACAGCTTTGATCCCTTCCCTTCCCTGCCCTCCCCTCCCCTCCCCCACTTCCCTCCCCTACCTTCCCCCCGCTGCCTTTCCCCCTTCCCTCCCCTCTCCTTCCCTCCCTTCCCCTTCCCTCCTCTCCCTCCCCAGGGTCTTGTTCTCTCACCCAGGCTGTGGTGATCATAGCTCACCGTAACCTCAAATTCCTAGGCTCAAGTAATCTGCCCACCTCAGCCTTAGAAGTAGCTAGGACTACAGCCACACACGACCATGCCTGGCTAATTTTTTTATTTTCCATAGAGACAGTCTCAGTATGTTGGCCAGCCTGGTCTCGAACTCCTGGCCTCAAGGGATCCTCCTGCCCCAGTCTCCCAAAGCACTGGGATTACAGGTGTGAGTTAGCCTGTTAATAACTAGCCTGGTCGTTTTCTTAGACATTTCTGTAGAACCTTGTACTTCCTTTTTATAACTCTCATTGCTTGTAATTACTTGTTCAATGTCTGTTTTTTCGGCTAGTCTAATCTTCATGATGGTAAAGACTGTATTTTTCAATACTGTGTGCCCCACACCTAGCAAACTGATGGACACAGATTAGATACTTAGAGGTATTGAATGAGTGATGTTTGGAAAGTTTTGTTATTTTTTGTTTTGCTTTAATATTAATAGCCTCTTGCTCAGGCATTCTGTTCAGTCTGCTCAGTATCTGGGGAAAATGGCAAAGTGAAAAAATATATAAACTGAATACACATACATATATGCAGTGGCCTCACTTTATGGAAATTTAATTTTTTGTCATATATAACTATAAATATGTCTTCTATAGCAGGACTTATAAATTATATTTTTTGAAAGGTAATATATTCCCATGGTACAAAAGAAATTCCAAAACAGTCATCAGTGAAAAGACTCTTTGCTCCTCTTGTTCCTCAGTCATCCCGTTTTCCTCCCCAGAGATGATCAGTGTTACTAGTTTTTTACATACCCTCTAGAGATATTCTTTGCATTTACTAGCAAATAACGTGTGCGTATATGAACGGATGGGCGTATATAACATACCTTGCCCTGCACTTTCTGTTTTTTTCATTTAACAGGCTATCTTCAAGATCATTCCTTATCAGTTCATTAATAACATTCTTGTTTTGTGTGTCTGCTTAATATTTCGTTGTGTAGATTAGATGTCTGCAAACTATATCCCTTGAGTGAAATTGGTCTTCTGCCAGTTTTTATGTGTCCCACAAGCTAAGGACCATTTTTAAATGGTTGGAAAGAAAAGAAGAATAAAATTTTGTGGCATGTAGAAATCATATGAAATTCAGTGTTCATACATAAAATTTTATGTAAACAGCCACACCCCTTTGCTTACATATTGTTTATGGCTACTTTCAAGCTACAATTGCAGAGTTAGGTAACTGCCACAGAAACTGCATGGCCTGCAAAGCCTAAAATATTTATTCTCTGGCTTTTTACAAAAATAGTTTGCCGACCCTTCATATAGATGCATTGTAGTATATTTAATTAATATTTTGCTGTTATAACACAGCATTGAAAATCTTATATGTAATATTTTACACGTGTGAGTAGAACTAGAGGATATACTTCTAGAAGTAGAATTGCTCACAGAGTTTTAAATTCTGTGCGGCACATTAAATTTTTTCTAATTCTGTTAATTCTGCATCAAGGGAAAAGGCAGGGGAGGATGGGGGAGAGTGGACAAAAGATCTCTTTCTTTCCTCCTGCTGAAATGGTTTGTGGCATTGACAAAGTCAAGTTTGTGTGGGAGGCCTTGAAGAGACTGGCTCATGTCAGAGGGAGAGGAAAGAAAAGGAGACAAGTAGTTGCTGGCAAGTCATCTGGGAAAAGGAGCTGAGCCTAGAGAGCTCCTTCTGAAGGCCTGCCTGGTATAGGCCCAAATGCAGGGTGGAGGGAAGTGTGCAAAACTTCAGGACTCCAGTATCTGAAAGTCTTGTTCTGATACTGGAGCCCTAGAAAAGGACTTGCCTCTTAATAGGTCCAACCAGAGGAACAGAAACCATAGGGAACTTTCTTAGGTTTATGCTGTTGTATTCTAGATAAACTGGGACTGATGTCTTGGCGCACAGCAACCTAGGCAATTTGGAAAAAGGAAGTCTTTGTGAGATCTGCTCAGAAACATTTGCATTTGCTTGATTTATTTCCCCACACTATTCCTTCCCGTTCTCTCTTCCTTCATTGAAGAAAAATAGCAAAAACAAAAAAATTCTCTCAATTTTTACCTTTCATCCCATCTCTGCTTTGAAACAGTACTGACTGCTGCCACCTGACGTATTTCATCAAAAGTGGAAGAGGCACAGTTGGGACCAGTGCTCTCTCTCCAGTCCGGGATGTGAGAATCAGCAGCACTGAGAGCTGTAGCCTGCTTCTCTCCCCTGACTTCTGACACTCCCTAAGTGGAAGACAGAGCTGCTTTTCCTCAGACCACTTGCGAGCCTCTGGGAGGCTTAGTGTCAGTTGTCTGCTTTCTCTTTTCATGATCCAAAGGGATTTAAAGTGTAAAGCTGAACCTGGGAAAGGAACAGGACAAATGGCACCTTTTAATCACTTGTAAATGATTGTCCTTCCTCTCCAGTGGTACATTGCTTGATTTACAGTGAATTTTTTTTTTATAAGCTCAAGGAAATATTTAAGGCAAGTAGCTGTATTATAAGATCTAGATTTTGGCTTACATTGACACTGTTTGCCTGAGGTCCTTTAGTTTACAGACGTAAGCATTTCAAAGATTCATGATGATTCTTTGTGACAGTAATAGACTAACATCCAGATATTTGCCTTATTTTGTTTTCATCTTTTCATTCAAGAAAGAGGGGAGGCCGGGCATGGTGGCTTATGCCTGTAATTCTGGTGCTTTGGGAGGCTGAGGTGGGAGGATTGCTTGAGGCCAGGAGTTCAAGACCAGCCTGGGCAACATAGAGAAACCCTGTCTCTACAAAAAGTTAAAAACAATTAGCTGGGCATGGTGGCCCATGCCTGTAATCCCATCAACTCAGGAGGCTGAGGTGGGAGGACTGTTTGAGCCCCAGAATTTGAGGCTGCAATAAGCTATGGAAGCACCACTGTGCTCCAGCCTGGTCAACAGAGCAAGACCCTGCCTTAAAAAAATAAAAAAAAGAAAAAGAGGGGAAATGGTGGAAGAAATTACTATGGGAGTGATTTTGCTGTCCTCTTTTCTCCTCCCTCCTTCCCTCGCTCTATTTTTATTTTTAAGGCAAGTCCAAAAATATAGGTAATTTTAGTTACTGCCCAACACTTAGAAATTCGTAAGATTTTTGGGTTCCCTGAGTAGATAACCCTTGTTGAAAGTTGATATAATAAACTCAAGTTCATTCTTTTTCTTTGTTTCCTCTGTTTTTTATCTCCCAATATTTTGAGCAGATTCATATTCGAAGGATCGGGGACCTTGGATAGTAAAACCAGTGGCATCTTCTAGGGGGCGAGGCGTCTACCTGATCAACAATGTAAGTATGCAGCAGATGGCAAACCTCTTTCCTCGCTTGTTCTTTCCTCCTTCACCCTTTGTATTGGTTACTAATATAGTTCCATTTCATTAAGAGCAGGTGTGCTCTTCTTAAATCTGCATTCAGAAGTGAGTTAAGGGTAGGTATGACTTGACTTGTTTGCCTTACTGGCAGGAATCTTCTGCACCAGCAGTTACTCCATGGCTAAAAAGACACTCGATCAGATTTTGGGGGAGGGCAACCTGTTGTGTCAGCAGAAAAGAGGTACCTTTTCTGCTTTTAGCATATTGTGATGTTAATTCCTACACACCAAGTATTAATTGATAGCGTACGTGTTTAGCGTCTGTTGTGAGCAGAACTGTGAGTTCTGTTCTCAAGGTTATCAAACAAGTGAGCCTTAATTTGGTATGGCATCCTCGCTACTGCTGCTGCTTCTCCTTTCTCCTCCTTCCTTCCTCTTTCCTTTCCTCTTTCTGCCCTTCTTCCTCTCATTTCTCCTCTTCTTTTTTCAAAAGCCAGCAATATCTTGATTCTTTGCAAAATTCTCATTAAAAGTTGTCTTAAATTGAATACACATACGTGGTAAATAAAATCCCTACTGGTCTCACTCCCTAGACTTATAATAGTAGTTAGTAACTTTAGTTGATTTATATGTCTTCCATTGACATTACATTGTATTTGTTTATTCCCAGTTTGGCATTTATTGCATTTACATCATGTCCCATCCTCCCTTGCACATTTGTTTGATTAGTTTTTATGTGTATGTTTTAAACATTAATAACAGAGTCTCTTCAATAACTATGATTCAGTTTCTTTATTTTATCTATAAGTTGAGTAAAACATTTAAACTCAGTGGAAACAAACTCTTGGACTCCTGAAGGGAGAAATGTTAGGATAGGTAGCTAGGCAGACATGAGCCGGGCATGAGAGGGCCGCCGCTACCACCAAGGAGTGTCAGGTGATCATCAGGTGATGGTCAGGCGGTTGTTAAACTGGTCTCTCTAAAATAATAATTGGTAGCAGCAGATGCCAGGGAAAGGCAGGCTCCCAACAAATAGAAAACACCTGAAGCTGTTGATCAGCCATTTCCCAGTAAGATCTCAGGAGTTGGGCGAGTAGGCTCAAGCATGTGCACTAAGAAGCAAAATGATGGAGTTTAACTGGTATATGACCTTCCTCTAGGAACACTCGACTGGTAAGGCAAAAACACTTCAAATGAGCACGTGCACAGTTGCAGCCAACACACTGTGCATGAGGCCCCTCTCAAGTGCTGGCAGGCCACTGCACATGCAGACAGCTTACCCCATGGAAAAATCAAGGGAGGAGAGATGCAAAACCCCGGAAGCATGCCAACATATGAAACCCCAAGTCTAAGGTCAAACAGGCACTTGGATCTCTCAAGTTGTCTGCTTGGCCTTCTCCCACGTGTACTTTACTTCCTTTCATTTGTGCTCTAAAACTTTTCAATAAATGTTCACTCCTGCTCTAAAACTTGCCTTGGTCTCTCACTCTGCCTTATGCCCCTCAGACAAATTCTTTCCTGCAAGGAGGCAATAAGTGAGTTGCTGCAGACCCACCCATATGAATTTGCTGCTGCTGCTGACAGACTTTGGGATTCTGAAATTTAACCAGGATTTAGGCCTGGACCTGTTTTTTATTCTTCCTCCTGGACATTTGGCAGGCACTTTCAGTCTGGAAACTGGTGTTTTTCTTTAAGGAAAGTTATTTTCTTATTTGTCTCCGCTTTTAGAACTCTTTTTTGAGGCATTCTGGATCTTTCCTTCATGTTAACTTTTCTCTCATTTTTAATTCTTTTCCCATCTTCTAGATCACAGGTTGAGGTTTATCCATTTTATTATTTATTCATCTACTGTATTTTTATATTGGGTATCATAGGTTGATTTCCAGAAACTCATATTCTGATTTGCTTTATTTTTATTTACAAATAACAACCTTTTGTTGCATAATGGATGCAGTTTGCCTGCCTGTCCTTCTGAGGATACCAATGGAAATTTTTGTAAAGTGCTCTTCTGTCCTTGAATTTTATTGGGATTGTCTTTTCCCCTGCTATTGGATTTTCTCAGTTTTGATGATCCTTACGTGTTGGGCCATATTTATGAACAAAAGACTAGACTGAATGAAACTGGCAGCTGGTCTGGGTTTCTACTGTGGTTGTGTAGGACTCTTTTCCTAATATCTTCTTCTCCCTGGAAGAAGCTGACTGTGAATTTTGTGTAAGGGCAAAACATGTTGACTCTCAGGCTTTACTTTAGGTGGACATGGTGAGAAGCACTCCCCTTCCACCTTGCCAAAATAGAGTGGGCCATATTGTGAATGTAGAGGAAGATTTTGGTGATTTCCCTCTTGGGCAGAGCTACCTTTCTTTTCCTTTTTGTGTATACTGGGGATAAGGTAGCCTCAAGTTCTACTCTTCTCTATCAGATTTCTGCACCCACACGTCTCCTGGCCTCACTGTTCCAAATGCTGTTTGTTAATTATCTGATTCTGATTCCTTGGCTGATCCCTGATCTTCATGTTTGTTGACTACAAGCTTGGAAATTTGCAAGTGCCTCCTTGGGAAGATCACTCTTATCTCTTTTGGACTTTTCTGGCTTTTACTTTTTCCTAGCTTTGATATCATTTCATTCTTTTGAAAATATTCTTTCTGTCCTTCCACTGGAACTCTGGAAGGGCAGGGGTAGGTGGATATGTTGTATGTGGGACCAGAACCCTATCTTAAATTCCCCACTTGTCTTTTCACATTGAGCTGTTTGCCATATGTGTAGAAACTAACTTTCTGAGGGATCTTTCACGTTGGAAAGTCCTTAAATTCAGTCTGGACTCAAAACAGTACCATAAACAATGATGGCCAGACCCTTCATGCCAAAGAAATATAGGATCTGGTTTTGATAGAGCAACTGCTACAGCCCCAGGCATTGGCTGCAACTTCTGTTACCTGGCCTAGGCCACTCTGGAGGCCTTTTACCCTGAGTCTCCTGTGACATAAGGCCATGGTCATATGCCTTGGCTCTGTCTCCTCTTGTCTCTGCTCTGACCTTGGTGTTGAAGGCCCCTCTCCAACAGCTTTTCCTTCAGCTCTGTGCCAGGAGCTCCAGTGTTGTTTGAATCTCATAGACGGCACTAGTTTGGGTTTAGGTTTTAGCTGCCAAATGGAATTGCTATTGAAAGTCAGCTATGGTACAAGTTTGCTTTTTATTTTCTTAGATATGAGTCAAAAAGAATAGGATCTATTCCCAGCTCATCTGGGACTTTTTTCTTTTGGAATGCTCTTTTGCCCTAGTGATTTGTTATTTTAAAGCTACCATCATAAAGGATAGAAAAGTTAAACGTTCCTTGGTGGAGCCGAGAACCCTGCGCCCTAACTCTTCCCTGGATGCCGAATCTCAACGGGGTGACATGTGTTTAGAGAATGTGTTTGGCAGGCTATGTAAGATTCTTCTTCTCCCTCCCACCTCTCCCTAGGCTGAATCCCTTGAGACCCCCTGCATAGATCAAAGTACTTGGCAGGACCTTTTGCCTTCCCCCTCCCTCTTTGTGAAGCTTTGGAATGAGTCTGATTCTTTTAGGTATTTAGTGGAAGTGCCAGACAGAAGCCTGGGAAGCTGCCAGGAGGCATGAGGGGAGCTGGCAACATGCGGACATAATGGGAAAATACTCCTGTTTTACCCCAAAACTGGAATTTTACCACCTTTTACCCAGACCTGCAAACCATGTTGTTAATACTCTTCCCTCTCCTTACACAAAAGGCATAACCATCCCCTCTTTTCCATGCCTGGATCCTTTCCCATGGAATATGTGACCCATTAGCCAACTGGATGAAGTAACTCTTTCCAAGGCTGCTGCCTGCTTTCCTTTTAGATTTAAGCAGGAGGGTGAGGAGAGGGAATGCTGAGGCGGAGGGTCTGGGAGCAGAACTAATGTGAGTGAGTGAGGGATTTAGGCAGTGGGGATGGAGTTGGTGTGAGGGCCAAATGAAAATATCTTCCCCTCTCTTCCAACTGGAGTGAGTGAGCCACTTACTAAAACTTCCCTATAGTAGTCATAACCTTTTGGAAACTCTCTGCAAATAGCAACTTTTACCATTACGAGAATGAGATAAAGGATAGCAAAAGCATCACTTTTATGTAACACTGAAAAGAGAAGTGTGGACCACAGATGGAAGCATCTCGGTTGGCTAACGTGGTCTCGTAAGGATGTGCTCTTTAGAAATAACAGCATAAAGGAACAAAGCTGTGTTTGCTCTACTCCTTCAATAACCATGACTAAATGCCCTATTTTCCCAATTTAGTATATTCAAATCAAGGAGAGGAAAGAATGGGTGTTTTCTGATTAAGGTATGAATTTGATTATGGAAGTCAAGTTTAGTCATTCTTGTCTCACACATGATCCATGGGAAATACAGTATTGATACATTCTCTGAGACTTTCACATGTTAGGAGAGTGTTAGGTCACTCTAGTCCCTCCTATATTTGTGAATGTAATTCTGTACTCTCTTGTTTCTGTTTGTTTATATGTTTTTATTTTAGGTTCTCTTTGTTTTTCTCATTGCTCAACAAGTATTTCAGGAGTGCCTACTGTGTTGTCACTCCTTAAAAGCTTTTGAGAAATTCTCGTAATTATTATGTATCTCCTAATTTTCATAATAGTACCACTCAGTACTCTGAGTAGAATGGCATGCAGCAGGTAGTGATGAATGCTGTTGAGCTGTGGTACTTTGTAATTAGAACCACATATATTCTGTTAAATTTGCAGTAATAATAACTAATGTTTATTGAGCCTACCACTGTCCTTTCTAAACATAATCTCTCTTAATCCATATATGAACCCTATGAGGTAGTTATTATTTCCTTAGTAAGTGGTAGAGTCAAGGTTGTAACTCAGGTCCAGATGATTCCAGCATAGACACTCTTAACCACTATACCATTCTCCTTTACAATGACTTAACAGATACCATGAGCTTTAACTTTAAGGTCCGTTTAGAAAGATACGTTTCCGGCCAGGCGCAGTGGCTCATGCCTGTAATCCCAGCACTTTGGGAGGCCGAGGCGGGCATATCACTTGAGGCCAGGAGTTTGAGACCAGCCTGGTCAACATGGTGAAACCCCGTCTCTACTAAAAATACAAAAATTAGCTGGGTACGGTGGCACTTGTCTGTAATCCCAGCTACTGGGGAGGCTGAGGCAGGACAGTTGCTTGAACCTGGGAAGTGGAGGTTGCAGTGAGCTAAAATCACACCATTGGACTCCAGCCTGGGCGAAGAAATGAGATGCTGTCTTAGAAAAGAAGATGCGTTTCCAACTTTCCCAACAATTCAGATCCTACTTTCGCATTCTTTGGGAGGCAGTTTGAGCTTTAAATTGGAATAATTTGAAATGAGTTAACTGGGGATTGATGAAAGGAAACAGGCTTGAAGATATCAAAAAGTTTTTCTTAGTTGCTCTTCAGTCTGTAACGCTGTGCAAAGAAACTATACCCAAACCTTTCTTTTCTTCTGGGAGTCTACAGTTTAATTCCCAATGCAGTTAGTAGTGAGGGATAAAGACAATAGAACACATAGTAAAGTTACCTAAATATTGTAAGGGTTTATGTTATGTGTAACTCAAAGGATAAATGTGTATGGTGAGCAAGGGAGGAGAGGAAATGGGCATGGGCATTAGATGTGTCACGGAATGATGACCACTATCAGCATATTCTCTGCTATGGAGAAAAATTGGGTGAGTAGATATTTATTATAGCCTATAGGTTCTACTCAGTAGGAAGAGAGCTGCGATTGTTTGATTTTACGTTTACAACATAGCCTGCAGCTGTACAGTGATTGCATCAATTCTCATTGAGCAGATTCAAAATGGAGATAATACTTATGAGAAGCTGATCAAGAAATGTAAGGGAGTCAGGAAATGGTCTGGATGATGAAGTTCATTAGGGATGAATCAGTAATGATGTCATTGTGTTCCTATGATGCGTAGAGATGGGTTGTGAAAGCTGTGTTCTGACTTTGAGATAGCAGCAGTGGGAAATAAGAGAGGAATCTCATTCTGACTTCAGAGCTGCTCATAGTGGTTGTGTATAATGTTATAGGTCACAAAATTATCATATGAAAAACAGTAGTATTGCGGGTAGGAAATGCATTATTATAAAGACAAACTTTTGAATTTGGGGGACAATTAAATTTGAGAGCAGAATATTGGGAAGAGGTAAGAATAATGCCTAAAAGCGAAGCCTGTGAGGAAGACTCCCTGGATTCCATTGCTGCTCTATTGCTTATTAGCTCCGTGACTTTGAGCAGGTCCCTAACCCACTCTGATTCTTTTTTAATCTATAGAATGTGGATGGTGATATACCTGCCTCATGGGGTTGGGTGAGGATTAAATGAAATAATCCTGTGAACAGACTTAGAACAGCACTTGGCACATCCACGTGTTTAGTACATCTGTTAAATTTCGTTTCTGCAAATGTTGATGGTTATTTCTGTTGCCTTTACTGTAGCTATTATCAACCTAATTATTATCACTACCACTTCCCTTTTGGAGCCCTTTTGTCCTACATGGATTGTGGTGACTTCCAGCTTCATCTAATCACACGTGAAGGTTTTTTTTTTTTCTCTCAGATATTTTAATCTTGCTGTTTCCTTAATCTAGAATCCACAGTAATTTCCTGCTTCCCACCATGCTAAATATAAACTCCCTTTGCCACGAGTTCAAATCCCTTTGCCAGTGGGGTACCTCCCTCCTCATTGTTTAACCATGTCTTTCATAATTTCCCAGTTCAGTCTTTTAGCCCCAGGTCTGTGAATCGGCCCACCCTGCTTTCTACTGGGCTTGGTGCATGCCATCTTCCCATGATGGGCTCCTTTCTTCTCCACTGTGTGCTTCCCAGCCTTCACCGCTCATTTCTGCATCTACTCTTCTGGGACAAGTCTTCCCTGACTGGTCCCACCTGGTTGGTCTGCACTTTAACTTTGTAACCTGACATCTTGTATTTATAGAAATGCTGCTTTGTGTTCTTTTAAATTCTATATTTTGCTGTTCCTCTACCTAAATATTAAACTTTTCAGGGATAGGGATTTACTGAATCTTAAATCTGCCAGGCAGAGATTATATGTGTTATATTCGTCATGGTATCCCCAGTGCCATATGCAGTGTTCACAGTACTTTTCTATTTATTGTATAAACAACTGTTTTTCATTGAAGAAATCTTTTAAAGATCTTAAATTCACTCTTTGCATACAGTTGCTTAGCAAATACCCTTAAGTGAATCAATTAAACACCTATCTCATTTTACAGAGGAAATGCTAGGATCCATTGTGGATCTGTAAGTTCTCTAAACATGTTAATGAAAGCCTTCATTTAAGAATAGTAGTAGTATTTTTAAATTTCCATTATACTTTAGGGAGAAAGCAAGTTTTCATTTATTTTTAAAGTGGCTTATATTTTCTTGGCATGTAACTATTTAATATCATGTATATCATCTTTAAGGCTGTCTTATTTATTTATTTATTATTTATTATGTGAGAGGTACTGTGTAAATTTATTTTTCCTGCATCGTAATTGGATGCCTATAGTGTTATAGAAGTGATAGTATATGGCCAACTGAATATATGGGTACCTTGGAGGAAACTTTAACCAGAATTTTAGTTTTCCACCTTACCATTTCTTTAAAGGTTAAGAACTTTGCTCCCTTATTGTAAATTAGGATTCCTGTGTATTTCTATTCTTTCATTCTTTCTCTTTACTCAATAGCCAAACCAGATTTCCCTGGAAGAGAACATTCTGGTCTCTCGTTACATTAACAACCCCCTGCTCATAGATGGTGAGTTGCGATTAGGCCCTTGACCAAATTGGGCCAGATTTTTGCTAAACTTTTTAAGCTTTTCATAGCCTTCTCTAGTAAGTCTTTATTATACTGTTGTGAAAGTCTTGACATGTGTGGCTCCAGAAAGGCAGCAGGTTCCTTACCTATCTCATGGGATTTATTTGAAGGTGAAATGAGACAATATAAGAGAAAATACTTTATAGGTTATATAGTAATATATGGGTGAAAATTGTACAGTAATTAATATATATGAAAATGATGTACACATATGCATTTTATATACATTACAGTTATATTAATGTATATATACATTATACTGTTTTTATTATGTACTATATACATAATATGTGTATGGTACAATTATGTAGTATAATTATTAGTTATCCTCCAAAGTCAAGGTGTGTGAGCAGTGTATGTTTCATCTGGAGAGGAGGAATGTTCTTTCTTTCATGTTTCTTGGTTTCGTTGTTTATTCTGTAACAGGAAACAAATGAACTTAGTTTTTTTGTGAATACAAACTTTTTTTTTTAGATTTCAAGTTTGACGTGCGCCTCTATGTGCTCGTGACTTCCTATGATCCTCTTGTCATCTATCTCTATGAAGAAGGATTGGCTAGGTAAGAAGCTGTTTGGGGGTGAAGGGGTTGGGTGGGTGTATTAAGAGTGGACCCATTAACAAGTTTATTAAATCAGATCATGCTATTTTCACTTGTCATTACTGCTTACAGATGCAATCCACCTCCTCAACTGCTGTGCTCTATAACATCAAAGCCACTATGCCTAAAAAGAACTTCAGAAATTAGGCTTATTTGTCTGTAGTCTCACTGCATGTCCACACATAAGGTGCGTAAACATCTTCCCCAGCACTGATCCAGGATCATATGGTATTTTCCTGCAGTGACAATTGTTATGAAGCTCCTAGGATATTAAGATAATTTGCCGTTGTTCTTCAGGATAGATGTAGAAAGAAAAATAAAATCCTACCTTTATTTTCATATTATATGCCAGGCATTTATTTTCATCCTCGCAACAACCTTTTAGTTGATGCATTTTTGCAGTTGAGGAAACAGATTTAGAGGTGGGAGAAGTGGAATGGGAATTTGACCTCATGGATCTGACTCTAGAGCTCAGGGCTCAGACAATTTCATGCCCTCTCGTATTTAGAAGGTATTAATTGAGGTTTTTTTTTCTTTCTTAACATGCAAGTTACTTTACAGTGGTTGTACATACATTGTTCTCTTTTTGTTAAGGTGCTTTTTGTTTGTTTGTTTTTGAGATGGCGTGATCTCGGCTCACTGCAAGCTCCGCCTCCTGGGTTCACGCCATTCTCCTGCCTCAGCCTCCTGAGTAGCTGGGACTACAGGTGCCCCCCACCATGCCTGGCTAATTTTTTGTATTTTTAGTAGAGACGAGGTTTCACCATGTTAGCCAGGATGGTCTCGATCTCCTGACCTCGTGATCCGCCTGCCCCAGCCTCCCAAAGTACTGGGATTACAGGTATGGGCCACCACACCTGGCCTGTTGAGGTGCTTTCTAAGTTTTAAGGTAATGTGACTTACGAGATTAAGTTCAAGTTGTTATATTTTGAAGTTTTGTTTCCTATAGCCACAGAATTTTACAGGTAATTGTTTTCATAAACCCTTTAAATTGTTTAAAATATGTAACTACTATGCCATGTTCTTCCCCCCAACAAAACTAAATTTTTGTATTAGCCAACTAGTTTGCCCTGAAGTTCTTTTTATGTGTAGTGCCTTTGATATAGAGCAGGGGTGTCCAATCTTTTGGCTTCCCTGGGCCACATTGGAAGAAGAATTGCCTTGGGCCACACATAAAATACACTAACAATAGCTGATGAGCTTAAAAAAAATTGCAAAAAACTCATAATATTTTAAGAAAGCTTATAAATTTGTGTTGGGCCACATTCAAAGTTGTCCTGGGCTGTATGCAGCCTGTGGGCCTCAGGTTGGACAAGCTTGTTATAAAGCATAGCAGTTTAGGAGGTGATTTGCATCTGTGAGTGGTCACGACAAGCTAAAAAAGCCTGGTCTGTGTATGTTTCTGTATTTTAGAAAATGCAATTGGAAGATGGGAAATACCATGGATAAAAGAAGCCTACCTATTTATGTACAGGTGTTTTGACAAATGTTATTGTACTCTGACAACTATTATTTTAGAATGGTCTTTTAATGATTTTAGAGACTTAGTTTTTTTAAATGTATCCTATGACTTGAAATCAGTGAGAGCAGACTAACCAAACCTTCTCACTGGTGGAGCTCTATGTTCTGTTCGCCTCTAGGTGGCAGTGACAGCATTTATAAGTCCTGTCATATTCTTAACTGAGATTTTGAGTTTGAGCCCTGGGAACATTGGAGACTACCAAAACTCCCTAGTTCTGGCCTCTTGTTCCTTGAAAACTGAGAAAGGGAAGAACTGAAACATCTCGCAGTTATTAGATAAAGGGCTGGACCAGGCATCTGAACATGAGCTGACTACTAGCTCTAATCAGGTTTTTATACGAAAGAAATTGTCGATAATGTTTGTAGACACATGTGCTCTCACGCTTTGAAGTATCACTATACAAAATTAGGTATGAAAGCCTATTCCTGGCCAGGCGTGGTGGCTCACACCTGTAATTGTAGCACTTTGGGAGGCTGAGATGGGAGGATTGCCTGAGGCCAGGAGTTCAAGACCAGCTTGGTCAACATTGCGAGACCCCCATCTCATTAAAAAAAAAAAAAAAAGCCTATTCCCTATATTATTTAGAACAAAATGATGGTAAAATACACTCCTGACTTCTCAGATATGCAAGGTGCTGAGGATTTTCAGCTTTATAATTTGAGACTTCAGAGCTTTCTCTCTTTTGTGTTATGAGTTTCATCATTCTCCTTCCTCTGTTCATCCTCACCTTAACTTCTCTCCTGTGTCAAGTTTTAGAAACTGATTATGTCCTGCCAAAAATTGGACTTTGGGAATACAGAAAGAGAGGGAGGTTGTGCTTCACTGTTTCTCAAGGATGTCATACCAACATGTTTTGCTTAATATTCCAAAGATATTTTCACCTACAATATTAACAACCCTCTCTATGGGTAAAATTTGGCATAATTTTAAGACCTTTCTGGTTCAGAGCACAACATGAGAACAACAGTACCAATGTTTATTATAGAATTTACTGCAAATATGCAAGTGTTTGGCTACTGGTTGTGTGTTGGAAGTCAGAATCTACTGAATTAAGTATAACCCTTTTGCTTCCAGCAGAAACAAAAAAATTTATACACACACACACACACACAATGGATTTTTTTTCTCAGAATAATTAGAAAAACAGCTTTTAAAAAACTCAGACCAAGTAGAACCAGAAAGCCACATGAATTTTCAGGGCTTTGGTTAGGTTTACCTGAAAGTGTAGGTGAATATAAAAGCTTTATCAAAGCTTTACAAAAGCATGATGCATGGCAATATGATGCGCTATTTGCAGTAGTCCTGCGAGGGCACGTTGTTCTGTGCAGTAATTTCAATGTGCCTAAGTTCTTGTGTCTTCACTCATTATATATCTTGACATTCACTTGCTTTGTTGTAACCCTCAGAGTCTGTTCAACTACGTCGATAGTCCGTAGCATCTCCAGATCTGCAGCTTTTAGTTATCTTGGGCTACATGTATTTTATGTAGACGTAACTGAAGATAATCAGTTTGGGATGAGCTTATTGGGTTATGTTGAGGCTCAACAAGAAAAACCATAATCTTTCCTAAAGAGACGGAACAGGAGGCAAATACAATTCATTTCCTTCTTTAGAAATGAATTCCCTTACACCCTATCACTTCTGTTTTGGACCTCAAATTAATGCTAGGCGACAGAAAGATTAAGTTCATTTCACAAGACAGTTTTGTGATATAAGCTATTTTGTGTAAAATTTTTTACACAAAATTAAATTTGCGAAAACTCTGGTTTCTGTATAGATGAGTGTTTTCAGTTGTCCTTATTGTTTTATTAACGTAAGAAGTGGGAGAGCTCTCACTGTTTTCTTATGTGTGGGTATAGTATTGAAGAAGTGTTACAATTGTCTCCCTGGTATTTGGGTGCAGCTTTTTGTGATTCTCACAGTAGCCTTCAGAGGTCCCCTGTGCTTTTGAATTTTACTTGCGTGTTGCTGTTTTGCACCACCAGGGGACACTCAGTTTCCACAGAGGGGTGCTATGCTCTACCAAAATGGTGCAGATTCTTTTTCCTGTCAGGGGTGGAATCCAAAAAGATTTTGTCCTGGATTTTACAGCTTTAGGTGGATCCAGTATTGGGTTTAGATGAGTTGACAGAGCCCTTTCTGAGATGAAGCTAATAGCCAGATTTTCACTGAAACAGGAATAATGAAAAGTTGAAAAAAAATTAAAACAAAATGGAGTTAAAAACCAAATATGTTGCCAGAGACCCAAAGATAGGCAGCTCTAGCAACTTGGGGGGCATGCGAGTACCCATCCAGGGAGCTGAGTTCCACCCGTGTGGCGGAGGTGGGAAGAGAGGATTCTGGGAAGGTCCCGGTTGGAACAGCCTTTTTTCTGCCTCAGCCATATTATTCAGTGGAAATTCAGAAAAGACCCCAAAACATTTGTACTGCCTTTCCCTTTCTCCCCACCCCCAGTTCCTTCTTCAGTAGCCTTCCTTGCTAATTAACACTGGCTCCGCAGGGATATTTACCTTTTCTCTGCTGGATTCCTGTGGTTTTGAAAGAATTCAGGTACTTGCTGGTTGCCAAGGAATTCAGATTACCTCACAGGCTGCACACTATCCAGAATCTGCCACAGCAGCAAGTAGGGGGAAGAGACACCAACAAGGGGGAGAAAACGCTTTCCAGTGCTCATTGTCACCCTCCCTGGCAGGCCCTTGCTGTTTGTGAAGTTTGAGTCATTTCTGGCTCTAAAGACAAGGGATCAGCCTGGTAATCCCCTCCCAGACGGCTCTGTAGGGCGCTGCCTAGTCACTGCAGCGCTTTGGCAGTCTCCCGGCTGCAGCTGGTTGACAGCAGATCAGAGAGCTCTTGGGCCTCTTGTTCTCTTCCATAAGATTTTTCTGGGTCAGGCCAGGATGAAACCCAGTGGCTCCTGGCAAGGCTGCCTGAGGTGCTGTCTCTTCATCGTCCAGGCCTCCCTGGCTCAAAATGCCTACACCTGTTGATGGATAACTCATGTGCCACAGCGAGGGGCTCCTCGAGGCTGGCCTTCTCTTTTCTTTGTACATTCGTAGTGAGTGTTTGTCAGAAAATATAACTACCAAAGAGGATGTTAAGCTTCTACGTCTAGAATGCCTGTGACTCTGACCATAAGAAGATATTGGTATCAAAAAAAAAGTTTTTAAGAAAACAGCAGGACAGAAAAAAAAAAAAAGAACATGTGGGGTCATATGCTTAGAAGAACAAACTAGTTTTTGAATAGGGGAAGAGAGTTTAAAAGATCCCACTAACTCTCTGCTTTCCTTCTTGTTTTGGTCCCATATTGGTAAAGATCTTGGAGCAAGCAACTCCAGTGCAGTTTCAGTTAATGTTTGCCAAGTCCCTACCATATGCGAAACATTGAAATCTTTTCTTCACACAGACATTCAGACTTTTAGACAAATTATTACCATTGTCTTGATTCTCAGTGAGAAACATTAGAAAGCGAAAAGGAAATGTAACTTATGATTTAAAAATTTATTGTCAAAATAAAGATATTGTCCAGAACAATTCATATTTGTTTTCAGTGTGGTTAAAAAAGGCGGAGGGGGTGGCAAATAGTTCTATATCCATAATAGGCTGCAAAATAGTACCTAGGGTTTCAAATTTAGCAAAGAAAGTAGGAACTCCCTCACCTTTTGTTAGCTTTAAAGGTCAAGGCCTTAAAGGTCTGTTGTGAGAACTTTGCTAAATCTTGATCTCATTAAGAGGGAGATTCAAGACTCCATCGTGTCTGCATTAGGATAAGTGTGGTCATGTAGTCATGTGCTTTATAACAATGGGCAAGGAAGGACCACAGATACTATGGTTGTCCCATAAGATTGTAATGGGACAACGATCTTAATCTGAAAAATTTCTGTCACCTAGTGACATTGTAACATCATAACACAATGTATTACTTTTTCTATGTTTGGATACACAAATACTTAACGTTGTGTTCCAGTTGCCTACAGTATTCAGTATAGTACAATGCTGTACAGGTTTGTAGCCTACGAGCAAGAGGCTATACTATCTATCTTAGGTGTGTAGTAGGCTATACCATCCAGGTTTGTGTAAGTACACTCTATTATGTTCACACAACGATGAAATTGGCCTATCAATGCATTTCTCAAAACATATCCCCATTGTTAAGTGACGAATGGTTGTATGTCCAAACTTGGTCCTGGGGTACCTAGTAAATAGTGCTCTTTTAGGTTATTGTTAATAGAGAAATTGTGTTGAAACTTCAGACCTAGAGAAGATGAAATTTCATAATATGTAATGGTCCAAATCAAAGGTCACTAACATAAATGCTCACAAGTACATTCGCTGAAGGAAGAGTGGAGACTGGAGAATGGAGAGTACATGTCCCATCTAAACGCATTTACTATTTAGTGCCAGCAGCTGATACTGGTATTGCCAGATCTGGTTTGTTAAGTGAGGCTTGAACATGTAGATTTTTATTGTGAAACAAACCACTTTTTTATACTTTTAATTTTGAAACCATTTTGAACTTACAGAGTTGTAAGAGCTGGAAGAATTATATGAAAAATTGCCTTTTACCCTATGTCTAGAGATCTCATTCCAATTCTGCCAATTGTCCTAAGATTTTTTTTTTTTTTTTTTAATTACAAAAGGATCCCAATCAAGGATCACATGTTGTGTTTAGCCTTCGGGTCTCTTCAGTCTCCTTCAGTCTGAAACAGTTCCTTAGTCTTTCTTTGACTTTCATGATCTCAGCATTTTTGAAGATTACAGGCCAATCATTTTGTGGATTGTCCCTCAATTTGGGCTTGTCTGATATTTTCTCATGAAGAGACCTAGGTAATGCATTTGGGGCCAGAATACCACAAAAGTGATACTAATTCTTGTCATTGCGTTATATCTGATGGCCCATGCTAGTCATTTAGTGGTGTTTGACCACTTGCTTTAGGTGATATCTACTAGATTCTTCCACTGTAAAGTTTTTTGGTCTTACCCTTTGTAATTAGTAAGTGTTTTATAAGGAGATACTTTAAATCATGTAAAATTTCATTCTTCATCTCATTTCTCATTTTTAAGAAAAACCTATTGATTTTTCTTGCCTTAATGAATTATTGCTATAATAGTTGCCACATGATGATTTTCTAATTCCATCATAATTTTTACTTTTATTTTTTGGCATTTTTCTGTAAGGAAGAGCTTTATCTTCTCATTTATTTATTCATGTATTTATACCAATGCAGACTCAAGTGCTCCTGTTTTATTTAATGGGTTATAATTCTTTACTATCATAATTTATTTTGATGCTCAAATTGTCCCAGATTTGGCCAGTGGGAGACCTCTCAAGCTGGCTTTGTGTCCTTTTGACATATCTTTATCATTCTTTGAGCACAAGATGTTTCAGGCTCATCTTGTTCTTTCTCTATTCTAGCGCTGGAATCAACCATTTCTCCAAGGAGCACTGATTGCTTTTTCATGGAGTATAGTATTTAGAAATCAATATCTGGGTGCTAGATGTGCTCATTGTTCTGGGGCATTTCTGCTTTCAGATCCTGGCCATGAACAGAGTTAGGAAATTATGTATATATGTACATATGCACATGTACGTCTGTATTTCTATATCTATCTCTAATGTATTGTTGAAAAACAGAAGTTTATACTAGTACCCACAATTCTAGTTCAAAACTGCAGAGTTCCTTCTCGTTTTTTGCTTTTCATATTTTAAAATCTCTTCTCCAACAGCAGGAAATCTGGCTCCCAGTATCTTTAACATATTTATTTATTTGCTCAATTCCTTTGTATGTGGCCAGTTTCCTGACCCCACTGGGCCACTGTCCCACTCAGATGCCGTTTTTATATGGATTTAGACCCTTATTTGGTGGCCACCCTGCCTAGAAAACCTCCTTCTGCTTCTGGCTGACTTCCCATCCTACTCACCATCTTCCTTTTTTTTTTTTTTGTTACTCACCATCTTCCTCATGTGGGCTCTGGCTACCACTGGGCTGCAAGAAGGGAGGTCTGATTTTTATATGTTGTTCAGGTAATTAAAGTTTAAAAGAAAAAACAAAGCTTTTGTAGGTTAATCAGAACTTGACCAGTAGGTCAGATTCAAGACTAATGTGACCTCTAGTCTAGACAATAAAAAAGAAAATAGTGATCAGATGATGATGATGGCTTATTTAATATGGATTTTAGTGAGCGCTATAAGCTCTTACTGGGGTAGGAGGAAAGATGAGCACACACACCTTTTCTCTCCATAGTGTATGCTCCCCACTAGACTGAGGGAGATATGGAGTGGAGCACTTTCACCTTTCGGGGGAACTTTTCCTTTAAGCTTTTTTGTTTCACTTTAATTTTTGCTTCTTCTGCTCCATACACTCAGTTGAGGATTCCACGCTTTGATATTAGAAATCTTATCCTTGCTGGGGTTCAGAATGAAATGCTCCAGTGAAAAGGAAGATTAGGAAGAAGAAACATGATTTTTTTTTTTTTTGATGTGCAGCCCTCTTGAAAAAAAGAATATAGGAATGACAAATGTGTTGGTACCCGATTCCAGCTCACCACAGACTTTTTGTCAGGCTTTTCATGTTGACTAAGTTAGATCAGGTACTTGTTGTAACTACAAGAGATGAAAAGCCTCTTTTTCTGAAGCAGAAGCTTTCCCCTCCTTCTAACTCATTATTCTTTGAGGGGAGAGGATGACAGGAGGGATGTCACCTTGAGGTAATGTCTGGCTGAGGCAGGCAGCCTCTGTGGGGCCAGCACGGGGCCCCTTTGCATCTCACAAGAATTCAGAGAATGACTGTCTTCCTCTTGCTTGGACAATCTATCAGAGGAAGATTGGGATGCATAGGCAAGGGTTACTCACCAGGGCACTGGGATGTGACATAGCTATGAGTTAAGTGATAACTACTGGAAGATGGAAGTTTCTAGAAAATCTGGGGTCTCAAGCACAGATGTAATAATGCTCATCAAACTCTTGTCTTTTAGCCTAGTCATCATTTTCTCTTTGTCCACATCCTTTTTCCTAGCCTCATGTTTATTTATTTTAGTTTTTTGGGTTTGGTTTTTTTTTTTCTTTTCACTTTTCTTTCTTTGGCTCTTGTATATTTCTGGTACAGGGAATTAGGGAGTGGAGATAGTGGGTGGATGAGAAGAAACAGAGAAGAGGAAAATTTTTTAATGCTGACCTTTAATGTGGTGAAAATTCATGTTGACTTCATAGTCTGAGTAAGCATATGTAAATAATTTGTAAGTCATATGAAAATAAACTTGTGGCCTTCTTTTTTTTTCACACACTTGGATATGCCTCTTGGGAAAACCACTCTAGTGAAGGGTGATATGGCTACAGTGGTATGTAAACAGGGGTTGATACTTACCATAACCATTCGCCTTGAGTGTCCTTTTGTTGATACTGAGCATCCTTTTGTTGATATTGAGCATCACTGGAAAGTTCTCTCTTTCCCTGGTTACTTCCTTCAGAGGCACATACATTTTATACTTTGTTCTTCTTTTGACAACAGTCCTGGGTATCAAATTGCTACCCTGTTTTCAGTGGGCTCCATGTTTAATTCCTCTTTCTTTTGCCTTCATTTCAAATTCAGGACTAAGTCTCTTGCACTGTGCCCATATTTATGCCGTTTTGCTTTGTCTGCTGTTAATGCTGTCATTATCATTCTTTTTAAATGAGTATTATGGATCAGTTCTATTCTTTCTATGGATGTCAGCTGTAAGCCTATATATAGCTGTGCTGTCCTTTTTTCTTTTTGCTTAATTTTTTTTCATTGAATGCTGTAGTACCAGGCACTGTGTGGGCACTCAGTAGGTGTTTCTGTTGCCTAGGCTGGAGTGTAGTGGTGCGATCACAGCTCACTGCAGCCTCTGTCTCCTGGGCTCAAGCAGTCTTCTCACCTTGGCCTCCCAAGTAGCTGGGACTACAGGTGCACACTACCGCACCTGCTTAATTTTTAAATTTTTTGTAGAGATAGGGTCTTGCAGTGTTGCCTAGGCTGGTCTCCAACTCCTGGGCTCAAGCAGTCCTCCTGCCTCGGCCTCCCAAAGTGTTGAGATTACAGGCATGAGCCACCATGCCCAGCCAGTTGTTATTTCTTGACCAGCTAATGCTGCATCTTTCACAGTATCCTACACACAATTTCCCAGGTTGTAAATAGCTGTATTTTCAATTTTCATTCTTCCTATTGGTGTAATGTTCTATATAAGGGAAGCAATGTCTTGTTGTGATTAAGTCCATGGGTTTTGGAGTTGGTGTGATCTTGAACAAGTTATTTAATAGACCACATTTAGTTTTCACATCTGTTTTTCAACTTGGATACAATATTATCTACTTCATAGGGTTGCTTTAAGGATTGAATTAAGTATGACATTATAAAACACTTAGAATGGGAGTTAGCACTTAGTAGGCACTCGGTATTTGTTAGGTAATGATATTACCCTCCTTTATTATTATCTCATTGATCCTCAGTTCCAGCCTATATTTCCTTGAAACTCTATTCCTGGCATTTAACCTGTTTCCCTTCTATCAGGTTTGCAACTGTGCGATATGATCAAGGAGCCAAGAACATTCGGAACCAGTTCATGCATCTGACAAACTACAGTGTGAACAAGAAGAGTGAAGACTACGTCAGGTACTGGCTGTGTCTGAGCCAGAAGTCAGAGGTGTCAGTCTCAGATGTGGGTGTTGTAGGGGTGGAAAGGTAACATGTGGCACTGGAGGACAACTTTACATTAATGTCCATGTACCATTTATGGAAATCTGTCAGTCATATAACAGTGTTGAGGCATATCTCCTTCTGCTTCTCCGTTGCCTCCCCAGTTAACAGTGTCACCTTTCTCTACCAAAATGTACCTTCACAAGTTTTTCTTCCTCACTGCCTTCCCTCACTTGACTTAGGAATGGGAATTTAATGGGCATATGGAACGTTTTAGAAGTTAAGAAATGAGGTCATTTCAGCGCTTGGCAAACATATCAAAAGCTTAAAAAATGTCTGTACCCTTTGACCCCACGGTTCCATTTCTAGGAAGTTAACCTTAAGAGATAAAAGATGTACACGCAGTATCAGTGATAAGAATGTTCATTACCGTATATTTGTAGGTGGAAAAAGCAGGTTATCTGATAGCATGTGCAACTTTCCTGCTTGAATATGAGATATCTAAAGCTGCTTATTTTTGCTGAGGGGGGAGGAAAAAAAGACCAGAAGTAATACCGAAGTGTTAATTTAGCTTAACTATAGTGGGTAGGATTGTGAGTGGGTGATTTTTATTTTCTTCTTTCTGCTATTATGTATTTTCTAAATTTTTCTAAAATAAATACTTGTATGATCAAGAAAAAGAAAAGGAAAAAATTAAAGAAAGAAAGAAAGAAATGAGGCCGTCTCAGAAAAGGATTCAGTGGAAGGGAGTACTAGCCCAGCTGTGTGGAAATACTCTTTTTGCTCTGTTTTCTTTCATCCCGATAATTTTGCCAGAAAGTGGAAAAGTGGAAAAGAGACCCAAATAGTTACTTTCTACTCAGACTAAAAATAGGTTCCTAGCAGGTCCAAGGAAAGAAAGAAAGGAATCTGGAAGTGATAGAATAGTTGCTGAAGCTATATAGGTTTCGTCGAATATCCTGTGAGCAGTGTTTGCGTTGACTGAAGAGATCATACCTCCACTGTGAAAGATGAGCAAAGGCACAATCGGTGGAGAGTGGGATGGTGGTAGGGAGTGAGGGGACAGCTGCAAAACACAGGTTCCAGATTGCAGGGCTCTTCCAACATTCATGAGAGGCTGTGCCATTGGCCACTCCGCTGCCATAGCAATAGTATACCTCCTCACTCTTACTGTCACTGCAGTGCACTCTCCCTTCAGTGTTAACTCAAAAAATATCAGGAAAAGCTATATCTACTGCCAAAGAGAAGGGAACCTGCTTCAGATGCCAAAGCAATTCTGTGTGGGGTTATTTCATTAGCATGCTGCACCAGAATAACTCACTCGCCCATCCCAACTCAGTTCTGGTCTGAAAATGGCATCACAGGTTGTTTAGTGGACTCAGGTGACATTCACCTCAAAGGTTAATTGTCTGTTAACTTGTAACCATTCTTAAATTTGTTTGCCTTCTTTCACACATTGCTTTCACTCTTTCTTGATGCATAATTGTTTGGTTAAGAAAGAATTTGCCGCCTTCTTCCCCACCCTCTTGAAAAAGGCAAACTATACATTTTCATTTCCATTGAAGAAATTGGTATGAAAGGATATATGACAAAAAGGACCAAGAAAAAGTGAGTAACTGGAAGTCAGCAAAGTGAATTTAAAAAAAAAAAAAACTTTTTAAAAAGACAAGAAGGCTGTTTGCAAAGAGTCTTGTTATTATAGCCAAGCCTAGTTACATATGTGACTTTGATTTATTAATTTGTTTTAGTTGTGATGATCCAGAAGTGGAGGATTATGGAAACAAATGGAGCATGAGTGCTATGCTTAGGTACCTGAAACAAGAAGGCAGAGATACAACCGGTGAGTACTGGGCCTTTTTCCTTCTTGACTTCTCTTCTTTGGATAACTATCATTGTCTCTTGCCAGGAATCATTCTCTGTTGCTTTGATAGTGTTGCTGAGACGGGATGATTGTCCTTGGTGTTACTTTTTCCTGCAACTGACAAGCTGGGGAACAGGTTTTCCATTACCCTCAAAATCCCTTTTCTTGTTTCTGGTCTGAAAGGCATAACTTTTTCCTTTTAATCCTTAGTGAATTTACCCTTCTTGAATGTTGAACTGCTGACTAAAATATGGTCAGCTTTTTATATAACAAATTGCCTGTCTCCATATTGGCCCCAAGTTTCGAGTTTTCTAAGTTAATCTCTCTCATTCATGTTGCTGAGTTGGAGAATGGGCACTGTTTGAGCACAGGGCTTCAAATCAAAATGGACACAATTGCTGAGCCTTGAACAGAATGGGAAACTGTGTGCCAAAAGAGACTGTTTCAGTTCACAAGGGAAAGGGTCATAGGGGAAGTGTGAGATGGGAAGTGAGGCTCCTATTCCATTATGTGTCTGTCTTTTGTCATAAGAGGCCACCTGAGGGTATCCCTTGGCACCTACATTCTTGACTGTATTGATCTGTTCACAGATATGCTTGCCTCCACAGTACCCATTCAGAAGTCTGCCATATAGAGGCTTTTTTGAATGAGCACACATGCTTTTATAGTTATATTGTTATCTGGAATCCAGTTCATAATCCATGTATTTTGATATTGAGTCTGAAATTTAAAAATTTTTGTTTGCAGCATTGATGGCCCATGTAGAAGACCTGATCATTAAGACCATAATCTCTGCTGAACTAGCTATTGCTACTGCCTGTAAAACCTTTGTTCCTCATCGCAGCAGTTGTTTTGGTAAGGAGACTCAAGAAGCTTAACATGTTTTGTGAAGAGGATCTTGGGAAGTTGGATGGGATTCTAGGGTAGAGAGGCTTAGTGATTCTATAGCAGTAAGAGGTATGTGATGGACTTTTCTTTCCAAGCTCATGTAGCATATGAAGAGCCTACTAAGAGGCCAATAGTGAGCTTGGTCAGAAGTCCCCTGAGGAGTAACTAGCTTTCTGTGTGGGAAGCAGGGATTGGAACGAACGTGTTGGTCTTTCTGTCAGAGTGCAGTCAGAAAAAGTCTGCAACGGACTGTACAGGAATCCAACTCTAACAAATATATTCCAGAGCTCCTTGGCAGCCAGACTGGGAACAGTTCCAAGAAGCTCTGGCTGGTACCAGTATGTGCTTTCTCCCATTTTCCGATGACTGCTCCTTTTTGTTTTAGTCTTCTTTCTAGTGTGTTCCTCCCCCTCCTCTCTTTCTCCCATACCTCTTCCACTTTCTTTTCTCTTTCTCTTCCTCTTCTCCTCCCCTTCCACTCCACCCCCAACTCCTTGACTGTACAGAGAAGGAATAAGCAGTTCACAATTACAGAATCAGGAAATGTTACCTACTGACCCACTAGCTATAATGGTAGCACTGAGGGTGCCTATGGACATTGCTTCCTATGTGGAAATGAACGGGTTTGTGATTGCCCATGTGAATGTGTTTAAAGTCACATGGGCTTTTGGCAGTGTTAGGCTTTGTTAGTAAAATACACTAGGGTCTTTGATGGGGAGGATGATTAAAGTGTGGTGTGGAGTAATACAGGTAGTAAGGATATGAGAGTTATGGCTTGGTTAGAAGGCAGGGTAACAGGGAAATAAAGAATATGGGTTTTAGAGTCTGACAGCCTTAGTTTGTAACCATGTATATCCCTATCTAGTTTTGTGATTTTCAGCAAGTTACTCTAATCCTGTTTCCTCAACTATAAAATGGCAGTAATGGTGGTGTCTACCTCCTGAGAATACCATAAAGATCAAATGAGATGATGCACGCAAAGCACTTGACAATGTCTGGCCCTTACATTGTTCTCAATAAAAATTATTTGTTATTTTTATAATTAGACATAATAATTCCTGATCTCTTTAACAGATTATCATAACAGGCTATATTTGTGGGGCAGTAAACAAAGGGAATTGTTGAGATTGAATAGAAGATGGTAGATAAATCAGGACCTAAAATTTTATGGGAAAAGAAGAGGTTGTAATATATTTTTAAAAATACATATCTGATCATGTCTTCTGAAATCCTTAAATGGTTCCCTAGGCTTAAATTGTATAATAGAAACTTGATATGACCTGAAAGCCTTCTAAGGTAACAAAGGTAACTCTTCTAGAATTCCATTTCCCCTCATATACCTTATAATCCAGCTGTACTATACTATACTTCTAAGCACTCTGTGCTTTTGTGCCACTGTATGAGTTCTGCTGTTTGGCCTAAAAACTCTCCTTCTGTCTCTGCCTTGCATGCTCACATTTCTTTTCTAAGATTTAGTTCTCCACATTGCCTCCTACCTCATGCTGTTCTTTTTTTTTGAGACAAGGTCTTGCTCTGTTGCCCAGGGTGGAGTACAGTGGCATGATCACCGTTCACTGCAGCCTTCACCTCCTGGGCCCAAGTGATCCTCCCACCTTAGCCTCCTGAGTAGTTGGGACTATAGGCATGTGTCATCATGCATGGCTAATTGTTTAAAAAACGTTTTGTAGAAATGTGACCTCACTATGCATTATGCTTTTCTGTGCTTGTTTGATCATTCTCTTTTCCTGTCACATCATGATGTTTTGTTTATACATACACTTCCTCAGCCGTGTCTGAGTTTATTTTCTTGAATTCATAGTAGCCAGTGTGTCCTTTCTTCCCATTTCACCCTATTTCTGCCAAACCAGAGCTTTCAACATTTCTCTTTTCCCCTTTTTAAATTTTTTTTTTTTAGTTTTGTATTAGAGACAGGGTCTCGCTGTTGCCTAGGCTAGAGTGCAATGGCGCAATCGTATTTAGCTCACTGCAGCCTTGAACTCATGGTCTCAAGTGATCCTCCTGCCTTGGCTTCCCCAAATACTGGGCTTACAGGCGTGAGCTACCAAACCTGGTCCTTTTGTCGCTTGCTACCTCTGCACCTGTTTTACCTTGTGTCTGAAATACCTTTCTTGTGTTACTTTACCTAATAAATTACGGACATTTTTCAAGACAAAGTCAAGTGTCACTTCTTCGGTGATGTTTTTTTCTAATGCTCCCAGAGTTAGCCTGCCCTGCCCCTATACCCCCAGCACTCTGTTTGTTTGTAACTCTACAATAGTATCTGTATGTTGTCTGGTAGTTATGTGTGTATTTGTCTCCTGTAGCCGACTAGAAACTCTTTGAGGACAGTAAGAATATCTCCGTCAGTTTTGCCCCCACCATGCATGGCAGCACTTTTTTTTAAATTGAGACAGTATCTCACTATGTTGCCCAGTCTGGCCTTGAACTCCTGGGCTCAAAGGATCCACTTGCCTCAGCCTCCCAAGTAGCTAGGACTATAGGTGTGTGCCACCATACCCAGTTGCATGTCGGCATCTTTTGCTCTTGGAGAATGTTCAGGAAATGTTTCTTGAATGAATGATTGGCACTTGCTTTAATTGCTTTTTGGTGGCCTGACAGTAGACTTCCCAGTGGATCTGGTTTGGTAATGGCCTAGAACTCTTAGAATTATTGCAGACTGTTTGAAGATGGGGATGAGGGGTTGGGACTAGGAGCGTAACTCCAACTTCCAAAACCTCATTAGATTTAAATAATAAATAAAGGTTTATTTTTCTACATCTACTTGGCTCTTATATGAGGGTAAATTTCTGATATCCCTGCTGTAAAAATCTTTGTTCTAAATAGTTAATTATAAAACCTTTTCTGAATGTTTCCTTTTGTTTGTTTGTTTGTTTTATAATTTGATTGCCTTTCGGAAGCTTGGGAGCTTCATTATTGAACTTACTGGCAATAGAATGTTCTGACGTGAAAGAAGCTGTGACTTTCTCTGACTCAGTGAAATACCCCTTAAGTCCATTTCATCAGCCATGGGTCTCCTTTCTTCCTCCCTACTTGTGTTCAGTTTTAATAAACTGAGCGCATCTGGAGTTTTTTTAAGTTGTTGACTATCTTCTTGGCTTTTGTGGTTCTAATTCCACTTCCTGTCAGCCCTGGGATTTTGTGTGCTTCATTAACCTCATCCCATCAGATATGATTTTGTATACGTATGTGTATTTGTATGAGCCTCTGCCTCCCACTAACTCCTGACTTCCCCTGGGGTTTAAGTTACAAGGAATAAGCTAGTTTTGTTTTGTTTTTTTCCATTTATTTTAGAGTAAACAGGAATTGAAAGCTTCCCAGAAGATTTTGGCTTAAACAGAGCATTGGTGCTTTTAGGGGAAACCAACAGACCAGACATGGGGTTCACTATATTCTTTTAGTGGTTGTTCCTGTCCTTCCATCTTATGGATCTCTGCCAGGGGCATTCCCTTACTATCTCAGTGTTTGTATCCTATGATTTCTTTCCCATCCTACCACCTGTAATGTTCAACTATGTTTCCAGGTATCTTCGATATCCCATCCTATTTATTTATACATTTAATTTTTCTTCAGTTCCTGCTGTGAGCAAGTCATAGGTTAGCCTTTCAGCAGTGTATTACCATCAAGTTTGTTCCTCTCAAACCAAATTTTATGTAGGATGAGATATAGACATAGATATATATATATATATATATACCTCCATTGCACTATTAGTGTTTAAAGGTAGACTTGAGAACATATACAAACTACCTGAAACTTTGTCATTTAGTGCTTTTTCCTAGATTTGCACATCTGGTAAGGACCTTAGAGAATAATTAGTTCAGATATAGAAATTGAAACCCTGAGAAATTAACTCTTGTTCCAGGTTCTAGAGTTAGTGAGTGAAATAACTCAGGTCAAAATGACTCAGCTTGGATCTCTGGGGCTTCAGAAGATGGGTTTTGGCAATCAGATAATCTTGATCATAAGACTTTTGATTTATAGAATTTTTTATGCCTCCCTCAATAAGACAGATTTTTTACAATCTAATTTTTACTGCCTTCCAAGATCATGAAAATATGGTACCATGTGAAATAATATGCTTAAACAGCAATCCTTTAAATATGCCTAGGAAATTGGCATTGTGAGATACAACTGGCTATGAGAATAGCTTTTTGACCAATTGAAGAAAAACAGCCAAAAACAACAGGATGTTCGCTGTTCTTAAAGATTTTGCTGCTGACAGTGGTTTTATCTCTGTGTATTAGCATAGCTGAAGTCATGGGTTGTGACCCAGGCCTGGGATCATGGGGACAAGTTGTGGGGCCACTTGTAGGACTGATCAGCCTGGCCTTGTTCTGATCAGAGCCCAGTGACGTGTTTGCTCCGCACCAACCATGCCCAGTACACCTCTGTGTTGACGATATCTGGTTTGGTTTTCTATTGCTACCATTCTTGACCATTTCACAGGGTAGCCTGAGGTTCTTATAGGGAGGATGTCCATAAATAATTGTTGGAGGAATGAAAGCAGGCAGTGTACATTCTCCAACAATGTAAACTACTTGGCCACCCACAGAAAAATAATGAGAGTCATCAATCTCTTCACTTTTTGAGATAATCTTCTTTTTTGGTTTATCATATGCTCCTGTTTAGATGAGAAAGGAAGTTTACTACAGAAGAAACTTATGTAGGAAGTATCTACTGTTTATCAAGCAAACATTGGTTATTTCCTTTAATTTAGTTTCACTGGTTATTTCTTTTTAGTCTTCAACAATTTTGGTTGGTATTATCTGTGTTTTATAGACATGGAAAAAAGATTCAGAAAGGTTAAATAAGTTGTCCTAGGTCATGCAGCTAATAAATGGCAAAGCCAAATTTGGGAGCCAGGTCTCTGGCTCTTTCTCCACCCACATAAAGACATGTCCTTATGAGTCCGGCCACTTTTGGCATGCCCCATATCCTGGATTCTCCCTCTGCTCTCCCGTAACTAGATACTCAGGAAAAATGATATCATCCTTTCTAGCAGATCAGGCCTAAAAACGACACTCCTTTTGCTCTAGTTAAGCGTACCTAGTCCTAAATACTCCTTTCAAATCTACCTTTACATCTGGTAACCAGATAGCATATTGATTTCTTGGACTAGTTAACCAGTTGGCTGTGGGCATTTTCTTTTCATTTTCTTGTGGGTCTGCTATTTTCCAAAATTCTCCTTCTGGACCCCATATAAAGACTTCCTCTTTAGCTTTTTCAATTTGAATCCAAAGCCAAGGTAAAAAGAATTTCCTTCATACAATAGCATTTCAGTGACAGTGAGTTCTAGCTAATGTCAGCACTTTCCATTGCCTCAGGGACCACAGCTTCAGCTGGGGCTTTATTTCTGGGGAGAGTTAGTGGATTGATCCAAAATTAGTGGTGTGACATGTTTAGTAATCTATTAGGCCTTGGATGGATTATTATTTTCTTGAGAACATCTTTTTTTCCCCCTCTCTCCCTGAACTATCTTTTATCCGGTTTTTTTCTTAATACAGCTTTAATATGTAAAGTTCTTCCTAAGAATCTCTCTTATTTTCTTTATGATTGGCGGCTTTATTATAAATATTTCAAGTCTTGTGATCAGGGTTATTTTGTAGGAAGTGGCTGCCAATTATTTTGTCTTTCTCAAAAACTATGCATTGTTTTTCACTTAAAATATATTTTCTTCATTCAGTATTTCTGAAGTATTTCCTATGTGCTAGTTATGGTGCAGGCTACTTGTAATACAACAATGAACGAAACATGGACCCTGCCCTCAAGTGATAGGGAGGAGCAGACATGAAATGATAAATGACATTACAAGTAGTATAAGTGACTCAGGTGCTCTAGGAATATACAAGATTTACTGGCTGTGCCTGGGGATCCACAGAAAGCCATTTTTAACAGCAGGAATGTAGTATGCAACATACAGTGTCATGGCAGGATGTGATATTTTTTGAAATGGTAAGAAGTATGACGAGATATAGCGTGCATAGAATGGGGGAATAGAAGATAGGGTTATAGAGGTGGATTTGGGCAAGAATATAAAGAATTGACAAGTTTAAATTCATCTTGTAGCTAACAGCCACTGGAAGTTTTTGAGCAGGGGAGCGATATGATTATTATTATTTTTCTTTAACTTTTATCATAATTTAATCCAAAGCTTAGGATGACAGAATTACAATAAAGGGAATACGGTACAATATTACTGCAGTGACTGACTTAAAATCTTCTAGGAACCAAGCTGACATTAGTGTCTATTGTTGGACCAGTTCACTGCCTATCTCTATGTGACTGTTAAGTTTGTTTTTTTAAGAAAAGTGTAATTCTCATGGCCTTGAAGAATGGACTACAATTGGGAGAGGCAAATGCTTGGGAAATGACTAAGGTGGTAAGAGGTGTGCAATGATAATATATACTTACCATATGACCCAGCAGTCCCACTCATAGGTATTGTCCCAGAAGAACCGAAACCATATGTTTATACGAATACCTGTATACAAATGTTTATAGCAGCTTTATTAATAATTGCCAAAAATTGGAAACAATCCAAATGTCCATCAACTGTTGAATGGGTAAATAAACTGGTATGTCCATATAATGGAATACTACTCAGCTATAAAAAGGAACGAACTATATTATTGGTATGTGTAACAACATAGATAAATCTCAAAAGCACAATGCTAAGTGAAAGAAGCCGGTTTCAAGAAACTACATATTACATTAATTTCATTTATTTGACTTTCTGGAAAAGGCAGAAAGCAGACAAAAATAAGATCAGTGGTTGCTGAGGGTGGGAGTGCGACTGGAGAGGGGCACAAGGGAATGTTTGTTAAAATTGTCCTATGTCTTGTGGTGGTGTTAGACAACTGCATATATTTGTCAAAACTCACCAAAATGTATACTTTAAAAGGGTGAATTTATTGTATGTAAATTAGACTTTGATAAATCTGCCTGAAAACAAAAAGCAATGATAGATGGATGAACCTCAGAAACATGGTAGATGAAAGAAACCAGACTCAAAAGAGTATATACCATATGATTCCATTTATGTGAAATTCTAGAATAAGCAAAACTAATCTGTGGTGAAAGAAATAAGACTAGTCGTTGTCAGGGATGGGGGAAAGGGCAGGATACTTACCAGGAAGTAGCACAAGGGGTCCTTTTGGGGTGATGGAAACATTCTGTGTGGAGTGATGGAAACATTCTGTGTGGGCTGATAGGCATGTGGGTTACATGGATATGTCCAATTGTCAAGACTTATCAAGTTGTACACTTAGATCTAACTATTTCATCATATGTAAATTATACCTCAAAAGGGAATAGAGAAGATTAAAGAGATTAAAGAGGAAGAAACTGGCTGGGCACAGTGGCTCACGCCTGTAATCCCAGCACGTTGGGAGGCCAAGGAGGGTGGATCACCTGAGGTCAGGAGTTCGAGACCAGCCTAGCCAACATGGTAAAACCCCATCTCTACTAAAAATACAGAAGTTAGCCAGGCATGGTGGCAGGTGCCTATAATCCTAGCTACTTGGAAGGCTGAGGCAAGAGAATTGCTTGAACCTGGGAGGTGGAGATTGCAGCGAGCCGAGATCGCACCATTGCACTCTAGCCTGGGAGACAAGAGCAAAACTCCATCTCAGAAAAAAAAAAAAAAAAAAAAAAAAGAGAAAAAGAAACTAAAGAGAAAGATTAAAGACAAGAAGGAGAGATAGAGATTTGGTGATATCTTGTATTTGGGAGGTGGTAAGAGTGTTTTTAGTTTGGAGCCTGGTGGATGGGGTACCATTCTCCAAGATGAAGAATAATAGCAAACCAAACAGTTTTGGGGAAAGAAAACAAGGGCTATTTTGTTGAGTGTTGAATACCTATGGAATATCCTAGTGAAGATGTCCAAAAGGCAAGTTGAATTATGGATTTGGTGTCCAGGAGACACTTGGCTAAAGATGTGATTTGAATATTATCATCATCATCATCATCGTCATATTAATTGTGGCCATGAGAATACATGAGATTGCCTAAGGAGAAAACTAGAATTGAGAAGGAAGGAGACCTGAGAGTGTCACCCTGAGCAAACCTACCATTGAATATCTGGGTAGAAGAGAAGGAAGGAGAGGAGGAGTGGAAAGGGGAGAATCAGAAGAGAGCAGTGTCCTGGAACCCAAGGGAGAAGAAAGCTCCAATAAGTCAGGGGTGGTCATCAGTTTCAGATGTTTGGGCTTAGCAATAAAGTAGTCTTTGGTGATCATATTGAGAATAGTCAGTTATTAGAGAGGGAGCAGAAGCAAATTCTTAGGGCTGGGAATAAATAGGTATTAAGAAGTTCAGACTGCTAAGTGTAGATTGCTTTTTCAAGGAACCATATTAAAGAGGTAGGAAGCTAAGTTTGCTTTGGTTTGGCTAGAGGCTGAAGGAAATATTTCTCACTAAGGAAAATTGTCCTGGGGAAATGTTCCATAAGGCATGCAATAGTCCTTTGAAAACACTTGCTTTTCTGTCATGATAAAGACAACACAGAAAGAGGAGCTCTCAGAACTGGAAAAGCCCAGCTAGCTCGCACCCATTCATGACAGGAAAGTTGGTGTATCTCATTGTGGATACTGAGTTTTTGAAATTCTCGTTACTGCTGCCAAAACACTCAACATTAAAAGATGAGGAAGTTGATTATGCTCAGCATAACCTACTCTTTACCTTTTAAAATCTTTAATGTCCATAGAAAATACCAAATACCAATAGTAAGTTTAAAAGGTTCTTATAAGGACTCTAGTAGTGTGCCAAGGACCCAAATTATTTTTCTTAAGCTGAATTGATGGTGTTCAAAGAGGAAAACCTGATACAGAAGTGATCTTTCCACCCCATTCCCCTCCCCTAATGCCAGCCTTTGAGGTGAGCTGGGTTTTGCACTGTTATAATGCTGTCACATACCAATATAGATTTCTTCTCCAGCTCTTAAATGATAGTAGGTTCAAACCTGGTACGTGTACAGATGTAGTTAGATTCGAGGCTTGATTTTTTTTAGTTTGGGCGCCCTCTCCATAGAGGTTGTTTAGCAGTAACAGGATTTAGTCATCCAAATGAAAATTAATTTAGCTTTGTGAAGGATGTTTTCTCTCTAGGTCATTTTCCCCCCTCATATTTCCCAGAATATTGGTTCTCAGCCTGTCAACTGAGCTTCTTGGAATTTGCCTCTGATTTGGGGAAATGGTTAAGTAAACCTGTAGCTGCTTGATGCAAGATACTTAAATAGTGGGTTTCATTGATTGTTAATCTGATTTGAATTTGTCTTCATTTGTAGCTGATTCTGCAAACCTGATCAATATGTGCATCAATCATTAATTTCACCCTGTTCTTCTTAGTTTTAATAATATTACCACTTTATGAAACAGTTGAATCCTGTGCTTCAGCTTTTAAACAAGGAAGAGAATATTCTTTTTCTTCAATCAAATGTTGTGTTCTCTCTTGCTTATATAAAATGTTAATGTAGACTTGTAGATTTTGCAAGTAGATTTTTCCTTTTAAATGCCTTATTTAGTGCTATATCACGAATGATTTTTCTCAGGTTAAAGGGGCAATATTCTAAAAGATTACTGAAGATTAGATGAGCTATTCAGAAGAATGTATTAGCTGTTAAAAGCTATGAATTCATTACAAAAAGAAGATAAGTGAAAGAGCTTCCTTTTCTTCACATTTTAACGTATAGGCAATATAAAAACTTTGTATAGTTACTTGAAGGTGATCCCATCTCAAACTCTTGTATAGTTTGTGATGATTTTTGCAAATTAAATGGAATCCCATACAATTACTATGGAAGCCAACTCATTCATGGAAACTTTTCCCTAGAGGATTTAGAATATGCATGTCTAACTGAGTTCATACTGCCATATATATGTAAATAGCATCCAGATATTGACGGTGATTAATAAAGAGGCTAAAGGAAACCAAATGATGCCAAAGAAATTTCAGAGAGAGAAATGATTTCCCCAAGTTCCACAGTGTAGAATCATGGGGACAACTAAGGTCTCTAGATTCCCATTCTAGGATTCTTTTTTTTTTTTCACCCAAGCTGGAGTGCAGTGGTGCGATCTCAGCTCATTTCAACCTCCACCTTCCGGTTTCAAGCGATTCTCCTGCCTCAGCCTCCCGAGTAGCTGGGATTACAGGCGCCCGCCACCACACCCAGCTAATTTTTGTATTTTTAGTAGAGACGGGGTTTCACCGTGTTGGCCAGGGTGGTCTCAAACTCCTGAACTCGTGATCTGCCTGCCTCGGGCTCCCAAAGTGCTGGGATTATAGGCATGAGCCACCACACTCGGCCTCATTCTAGGATTCTTAATACATCACGTAACTTCAGACTTCCTGTGTTCTAGAAGAGAGTTTTGGGGGCCATCTTTTTAGAGTCTGTTTTTTTGTTTTCTGAGAGTATTGAGAAATTTAAAAATCCTTCTTGAAGCAAGGAAATTTGTATCGGAATTAATTTCTGGAAAATACTTGGTTGTGTTCTGTGGGTATGAGCTCTGGTCTGTGACCTCTGATCAAACAGTAAGGAAGTAGTGTGGTGGTGTTTACTTCTAGAGAAAAAATATAAGCAGTTTTTTTGAGGGTCACAGGATGGGATGTTTAGGAGTGATTTTTCATATATATATATATATAGATATAGCTATAAATATATACATATACATACACACACACACACACACACACACACACACACACACACACAAAGGACTGTACATTACCGTGATTTTTGTAGAGAAAGTCTCATTAATAATAAGAAGGGTTCCAAAGTTAACCTCTCATCCCTGAACTTGTTAAATGAAACCAGGCATTGTGGAAAGAACACTTGCTTCTGGGTCTTGCTTTCTCTTTGCAACAGTTGGGAAGGTAGAGAAAGAGAATCAATACAGAATCCATAAACTTGATCTCTGGCTCCTACCCTTCTTAAATAATATTAGTGGTGCAAGATACCTTGTCACACCTGTGCTCTGCTACCACTGGCTTTCTCTTTTCTTGTCTGTCTTTCGGTTCATGTTGGGCTAGTGTGTTTTATTTTCTGTCTTCAAAGGGAAATTGAAACTGTAGGAGAGGGGAAAGAATAAATACATTTATATGTCTTCTTGACCTAGGTTGCAAAAGCAATATCTTGGTTTAAGAAAATGTGATGGAAGGATTCTAGAGAAATGCCTTTAGGAGATGTTTCTGTTTTCAAAGTTGGCAGGGAGGGATTGGGGAAGGGAAATTTCAGAGCAGGCCTAAAGCAGTGTTGGTGTTGGTTGTGCTTGTTTCATTCCTTTCCCCCACTCTTTTCTTTTTGCGCCCATAAGCACAGCAGAATTGTGCTTGTTAACTATTCTAGAGTCAGTCAATTTCTATGTAGGATTTAGGAACATCAATAGACACTGCATGATAAAAACAGTGGAATTTTGTAGCATTGTTTTCTTATTCCTAGAACTTGATTAATTTCTCTTGAACTTGAAAGATTCTTGAAAGATTCTCTACTTCTACTTCCACTTGCTACGTATACTCAGTGAGTTTCTAGGCCTGAGAGTTAATGGGATTGAGTCTTCTAGATCTTTGTGTGGTTGTGACGTGGAAAATGATCTTGTGTGTTGTGTTGTGTTGTATTTCTAGAACTCTACGGCTTTGACGTGCTCATAGATTCTACTCTGAAGCCATGGTTGTTGGAAGTGAATCTCTCTCCTTCTTTGGCCTGGTAAGTCAGTTCCATCAACTACAAAAGGACAAATCTTCAAGTAGTACTTAAAGCACTTTTTTTTTTTTTGATCATTTCTCTTGGCACTAGAAGACTGTTTTTTTCCTAGTTATTAGGTGGAGATAACCAGACTTTCTTAAATTAGCTGGTTTATGGCATAATATCAAAGTGCGTATGACAACCATGGATCTCTGTCTTCCTAGTCAATTTACAATTATATGATTCCTGTTTATTAGGTTTCTAAGGGATGATTCTTGCATTCAGTTTTATCCTTGTAGTTTTTTTAATAGTAGGTCTTTTATTAAGGGTAAAGAAATATATAAGGTATTTCCTTCATTACCAAAAGTTTTACAGGTTCAAATCCACATATACTGTAAAGGTATAAACCTGGATCTAGGGCCATGTGGATAATATGTGGTCCTTTTACCCTGTCTCATGTTTAAAGTCATCCAAGTTTAAAGTCAAAAACTTCAAACAACTTAAAAATCTTTTTTTTACTAACCTATTGTTTAGAAGAAGAAAAGAAACATATTTTTCAATACCAGGGAAGATTCTTACTATATTTGCAGCTACAGCCAGAATTTCCGTTCACTTGTACACTTCTCTAAACTGAGAACTGTAGAGATTTATGCCAAAGACCACCCAGCTGCTGAGTTTTTAAGGTTGCGAGATATTGGCAAAATGCCAAGGAATCAAATAAAGACAGATTGACTACTTTTGGAGTGGGAGTTTGGCTTAACCTCCATAGTAAGGTGTAGAGCTAGATATTACAGATGCTTCAGATGTTATGCAACTTTCGTCAAGTCAGCCTTTTGCAGGTTGCCCAGTAAAGTATATTATACTATACTTTAAAAGTTAGAAATCCCCAGAATGGGGCACTGAGTATAGCAGCCAGAATAGTTTGGTTCATGGAGGAACACCTCAGCACTGAAGTCACTGTGGCCGTCATTGCCGCAGGGAGGCCTCTTGCTTTTGGTCGATGTTGTTTTTGTTTTCATGTGGGTTCCTGCCCATCTGGTGAGATTTTGGTATAAATTGTATTTTTTTTTTTTTGCCCTATTTGCAAGCCTGCAAGCCTAAGAAATTTGTTTTAGAGCAGACAATAAAGACTTTAAAAAGTACCAATGTAGCCAGAGTTGCTCCTCTTGTGTGTGAATGTGACTTGACTGTTGCAGCAGCAAAAAGTAATTTGAATGGTGGTGGGCACACTCATAAAAGAGCATACCCAAAATCTGAACCTCTAAAATCCACAGTTTTAATGAAGCGGTATTCTTGACTTGTGCAAATTTTGAATTGCACAAGACCTTCTGGTATAAAGAAAATCGTATGTTAGAGAATCAATGGATGGTGCTGCGTTTGCATTACAGAGGACGAATTTAACACCAGGATTTCATTTCTCATATTTTTGCCCAGGATTTTTCCCCCACCGCCCCCGTGGATTTTACAGGCTTTACGTGTTGCTCTTCATTGACATTTGGAAACTTTGCTATATTGGGACCCATTAGAGGGCGGCTATTCTGTTAACCTACACACTTATCAATTGCTCTTTTCTTTCTCTGTTCTGTTAGTGATGCACCTCTGGACCTAAAGATTAAAGCCAGTATGATTTCAGATATGTTCACTGTTGTAGGTGAGTAGTAGTATTTTCTGAACTGGACTCACATAAAAATTAACCGGAGTGTCCATTTTGTCAGACTCCATAGGTTTTGCCAACTGGCAGTTCCTAAGCCATGCTGAATGGTTTGTACTAAAAAATTATATTTTCAGGGAAATGTTTATATGTTTCTACGCCCCTTGGCTCCATCCTGTCCTGAGGCTGAACCACAACTAAGGCTGAGACCTGAGGCACAGGAATTAGGAGCTGAGGAAGAGAATTAGCAAAGATCTGGAGAAAGTGTATTTTTCTCCAAGCTGGGAAAGTAAAACCCACTGAAGAAGCCTTGTTGCAAAGGAGACTGGCTATATTTCTGCTAGACAGTCTCTACTGGTCTCAACGTGATCCCTTCTGTAGTAGTTATAACCAAAGCAGCCCAAAGAAGAATCTCATTTTAAGTAGATAAGCCAAAACTTTGAAGTGGAGATGGGCAGTCAGGTGGGTATTTTGTGGGCTTGTTGGTTTTTTTTTAGGTACTATAAAAAGACATAATAAAATATATTTGAAATGAACTAGTACCTGATGTACCAGCAAATGCTATAAAACTTAGCTACTCTATTCTCCCTGGATAGGAATCTGCTTCTTTTTAGGAAGTAAGTGAAATTAGCTGAAGTCCAATTTCCAAAGCCATAGATAATCTACAAAGCCCATTTTGAAAGTTGCCAATAGACCACCTTCTGCAGTTCCAGAAGTAGATCATGTAACAGGACAAGACTGTTCACTTGCTTTTGTAAAAATAACTTGATTTTCCAGTCATCATCCAGGTAGCCACTTTAAAGCAACTTGTTTTTATTAACAACTGTGTGTTTTAAAATGGTAATTTGCAGTTACTCTTAGATTCATCAAAAATCTACATCTCTTTCTCACTCAGAATCACATTTCAGCCACCCAACCAGCAAGGTTAATTCATCTGGATATTTCCCTTTTCTTCTCTCTAGTTATGGTGGTTCAGAGTTCAGAGTGTGTGTGTGTGTTCAGAGTGTGTGTGTGGGAGAGTTGTGCATTATTCTCCTGAGGATAGATCTCTGTGATATTTATGACAGTGAAACTGAGTTTGTATATCTAAAGAAAAGGTACAGCCAGACCTGCTAATTTCTTAGAAAATGGCAGGTTTTAATGTTGCCCATTCCCCATTCAGGATTTGTGTGCCAAGATCCTGCCCAGCGGACATCAACTCGGCCAATTTATCCCACCTTTGAGTCTTCCAGGCGAAACCCTTTCCAGAAACCTCAGGTAAGCCAATTCCTCATCAGGGAGCCTGAAGGAGGCTTACTGGGAAGTGGCGGCTGATGTAACTGAGGGAGCGGAAGCACTATGGGTATGAGGTCACTTAGAGCAGGAGAATTTGGGGATCACTCTAGACAGGAGGCAGTAATATTCAGCTGTGGCTAATAGCTTATGCTTTCAACATTTTCCAACAAACTTATTCCCTGTTTTTTGTTTTGTCTTTTCTCTTGGCTTCTTTTTTTCATTATCTTCCTTCTTTCTGTTTTTAAAAATCACGTTTTTTCTGCCTCAGATTGATATGCTCAGAAACAAGGCACAGAAAAGGGGCCTATTCTTAGTCATTACTGCATTCTTTCTGATCTTCAGACTAGCTTTGTAAAGAAGATGCTTTCTTGAAATAGTATCTTCTCTACAAGTAATTCTCCTCAAAGGACCCTCCATGATCATGAGTTATTGATTGAGGTTAAATGAGATAAAAGCCCAAAGAAACTTATACTTGTCTAAAATATCATCTGATCAAGCATTGCTTTGGTCTTTGTGTACTCTGCATTTATGTTCCAGTTAAACCAATCAGCTGATCCTTCTACTTACTCATTCCATCATCTCGTCAGTCCCTGCCTGTTTTGACCCTGCTAATTTTCCACTTTTGTTTCTTGGCCTTTAACATTTCTTCTTATTTAAAAAAAAAAATCCACTTTGCTCTTTTCTTCCCATCTGGTTTGATTGCTTTTCCTGCTCAGACATTTTGGAAGTCTTTTCTTATTAAATCCATTGTGACCTTTACTTTTCATTTTAACATTTATTTATTTGTTCTATATTACACTGTTTTGCGTTCATTGATTTGTTGCTTTTAAATTGTTCTGTACTCTCCTGCCAGATTGTAGGCTCTTTCAAGGCATAAGCAGCTTTTTCTTCCTACTCCCCATTTTCTCTTTCCTTTTCGTCTCTCCTTTTATCCCTGCCCCAACTCCACTTTAACCCTTTACTCCTCACTTTTTTCCTCCCTTCTTCCACTCCCATTCCTCCTCTTGTTCCTTTTGCTTGCTAGTCTCATTTGGAGTAGTGCTATTTTCTGTTTGCCAAACCCATATACTATTATTTATTCAGATAATTGTTTATTAGAACAGGGTTTTCAAACTCAAATGCCTAGAGGGCCTGCAGGCAGGTAATATAAATTAGTAAATAGAGGCAGGCATAAAACAGCTAAGAGTGATATGACTGAGGTAAACTGGAGAGTGCATACCTCACCTGAAAGGGGTGGCTGTTTTACTAATGTGCTCTGGCTAATTACTGGCATGCATAAGTATGGGCCAGGTGTTATGAGATCTTCCTATTGTCAAGAGAAATCGGAAATCTTACTTTTAAATATTGGCAGCCACTTCATTAGAAACAATACTTTGCAGGCCAAGCATAACATGTCTTTGAGCTAGATTCAGTCTATGCCTATCTGTGACCCCGTGCTGTGGAATTATTCCCTAATTAATGTTGGGATGTGGAACAGGGTGTACTGTATTTTAAAGGCTATTATCTTGGATTAGATATAAAATCAGTTACCAGGGTTGTACTTGATCAGTGCATCATCACAGATCAAAGGGTTTTCTTTAATTTTTAATAAGAAAAAGTAGAGGATTAACCTAGGTGTACTACAGAAACTTAATTTAGGCAGTCACATTCCTTTGCAAATTGTTTCCTGCAGTATCTGTGGCAAGAACCACAGGATTATGTATAAAGGATCATGAACATTGCTGTGCAGCTTTAACTCAGTTTCTGCCAAGTTTCACTTCTAGAGGTAGCTGTATTGCCAGTCTTAGATGAATTGGTCCCTTTTCTTAGTTTGCCTGTCAGCTTTATTGGCAACTCTTTGCAAACTCTAGAAAATCTGTTCGATGCTTGTTTTGCCAACTGGTAGGTAATGGCATGATTTCATCCATAAGCAGCCTACAGGACACTTATATAAATGCTAAAGGAACTGTAGATTGGTCATGTGTACTGTGTGAAACCAGTTTGTCAGGTGGACTAGTTGACTTCAGGATCTTCAGTATCTGGCAGTAGGATTGTGCCCTCAGTGGTGAAAAGTTGAAGCTGGAATACATATGGCCTAGGAGAAAGCAATGTGAAAGATAATAAATGTTCTAACCTTCCAACCACAAAGTGTAGGGCTCTTGCTTTTGGTTTCTGCTTGGAGATTATTTTTTCCTTTTTTATATCATAGATCTAGGAGATGGAAAATGTAGGCATATTAGGAGAAGATAAGGGTTTATTCCATTTTTGTCTTTTATAGAGTCCAGTATCTGCACAGTTTCAGTCGTCAAAGGCCAAGCAGGTAAGTTCTAGATCTTTCGGAGACTTCATTCAAATTTTATTTTCATTTTCCAAATGGAAAGTTTTTTAGCTTTAGTTTTTCATGGTACATATTTTTATGTACCTATTTTTTTGTGCAGTTTAATAACAAAACGAATGAAAATAAATGCATAGAAGTCTTTTTGGTTATATAATATAAGAGTAGAGGATGCAGGAACTTAGGGATCCTCTTTTCCTGATAGTGATTATACTGAGATGGAGACAGTTGAATTTAAATGGGGAACAGGGGCTTAAAGGCATATCTATCACTTTGACCAAAATAATCCAGGAAGGGAATTTTCCAGTTCACAAATGAACTTCATTTTTTTTCCAGACATCTTATGAAACATACTGTTGTCTATAGCTTAATATTGGAAATGTTTTCACATTGGGTGTAGGGTTGTATTTGAGTTCCTTAGCATGTGACATTTCAAATATGTAGTGATTTGCAGTTTATAAATCTTAGAAGCTCTGCCACAATAGTGTCTCAGATGCTACCTTTGAAATACAAACATCTTTCTTTCTGAATGATCAGCATTTGCTTTCTTACTGTTTTTGTTAGCAGTATTTGAGATTAACCATTGCTTTCTTCTGCACAGATTTTAAAAATTCTTTTCGAAGTAATAGGCTAGCAGTGGGGATCCTGTGCCTGCTATTTGATGCTTTAGTATGAGGGATATAGATATTCTCACATATAAACGTGTCACTGCAACTGTGTTGTTTAGCAAAAAGCTCCAGTATATTTATTTTGGCGTTTGTACTCTCTGATGCAATTTCTGGTAAGCTTGAATGCTTGACGTGTAACTTTTCTTAGCTACTGTTTCTGATAAAGTGATTTATATGGTTTATGTGAATCCAAGAAATGAAAAATAACTTACTGGATACCTTGTCTGATATTTAGTAACTAATTAATGTGGCTCTGTAGTATGAGTTTTGGTGCTTAGTTGGTGGAATTCGAAACTCTATAATATGTAGTATTTTATATTTAGTAAATACCTAAGTATGCTAGTTGCTCCCATGGCAGAAAACAAAACAAAATAATGCTGTTGACTTCAAAGAGCTTATATTCTAAATATACCTGGAACTAATGTACTGAAAGAAGTAGGTTAGGAAAGGGGTACTCTTTCATAGCCTGTGGCATCTGACTCTAAAGAAGTGTCTTTGATATGTAATTCTAATTTATTTTTACTTATTTATTTGAGACAGCGTGTCACTCCATCACCCAGGCTGGAGTGCAGCGATGCGATCACAGCTCACTACAGCCTGGACTTCCTGGGCTCAGGTGATCCTCCTACCTTGGCCTCCTGATTAGCTGGGACTACAGGTGCACACCACCACGCCTGGCTAATTTTTTGTATTTTTGGTAGAGATGAGGGTTTTGACTTGTTACCCAGGTTGGTCTGGAACTCCTGAGCTCAAGCGATCTGCCGGCCTCGGCCCTCCCAAAGTGCTGGGATTGCAGGCATGGGCCACCATGCCTGGCCTTTGATATGTAATTCTAATCTTAATTTCTCATTATCAATTTTAATTCCATTACATCTAGTTGCATTGCTTGAATTACCATAGGTTGTAATAGGCTTGTTGGAGAGCAAGACCTCTCTTTAGTAGTAATGTATCTAAACACTTGCTTATGTGACATAAAGCCTTTCTGGCTTTATTCAGCCAGCTTTATACATGTTGAATTCTTTGACTTTTATTGTACTTTGCAATGTTCTATTTTGTCATTGTCTTTCTGTTAACGAAGCACTCTTAACTTCACAGTATTTTCATTGGAGCTAAGTAAAAAAAAAAATTTCTCTGTTCTGACCGGTTAGACTGTGTCAAGCTTTCCTTTTCTGTTGCTGTCAGATTGTGAATTCTCTTAGTCCTTTGCCCTTTTTCTGCCTTTTCCTTTTTAAACCATTATCTCTATATTTCTCCTTTCTCTTTAATGTCTATGGTTCAAGTTTTCCACTCACCAGAAATTGTATGGCATGGTACTGTGGAAAGAATATGGACTTTTACAGTCTGATAGACCTGGATTCAAATTTGAGCTCTGCCAAAAACTAGCAATTAGACCTTTGGGCAAGTTCTCTTACCTCTCTGAGGCTCAATTCCCACATCTGTCACATGGGGATAATAATATATACCTGAAGTTATGGTGAGGGAGAAATGATAAAATTGAGGTAAAATATTCAGGGTGTTAGACATGTAGTTTACACTAAGAAGATTTACTCCCCTTCACACTTTGAGTCTTTTGATTTTCCCATTGTCAAGATCTCTTGTTATTTTGATATTCACCTGTTTGTAGTCATGTTTTTCACATTTGCCATCATCCACAAATGCTATTTTTGTTTTTCCTTCCAGATGTTAATGAAGATTCTAAATAATGCTTAGTTAATACCCATTCCAGAAATCACTTTCTAACTTGATTCACTGCTATTTGTCGTACAGTTACGTTGTTTTCAGTTTTTGTTGATGTGTTATATTCTGGCACTAACCCCCAACTGGAAATATGAAATTTTCTCAAATGCTTCTCTAAAATCCAAAGACATTTAATATATTGCTATAGTTCCCCTTTTAAAAATCTTGTCCTAAAAATCAAACTTTTAAAGCATGTTTTAAAATAAAGCATTCTCCATACTATTATTCATAAGCCCATTATCCTCTAAATTATTAGGGATTTTTTCCTTTTAATATTTGTTCCATTATTTTACTAGGGATTCAAGTTAAGTTTACCAGGCAGTAACCACCAGGAGCATACTTCTTACATTTTTGAAGATTAGTACCTCATTTGGTTTTTTTCTAATCTGGTACCTCCTCAGTTCTTCATGATTTTTCAAACATAATTGTAAGTGGTTTGGGTAAGTTTTGTTTGTTTGTTTTTAAAGCCAATTTCCTTAATAACAAGATGCATGTCTCTCAGACCTGCTGGCTTACATTTATTCCAAATTTCTAGATGCTGTTACACAAGCCTACTTACTTTCTCCCCTCTACCCACCAATTTCAAAGTATACCCTTGATTATCAGTATGTTTAAACCTTTTCTTAGAAGCCATTTTTTTTGTCCCATTTCCACTCAGATTTATTTATGTGGTCTTTTCCGTTTGTTTTCTTTCATTCCATAGCATTCATTTTGCTTTTAAACTTGATTTTACCTTTTGTTTTTTAGATGGTAAAATGTATCACATATAAATTGAGCTATTTCTAGTTTCTTTGCTTTTAATGAAGAATTCCAAACCTTGTAAAACTGCATTGGGAGATTTTTATTCTTTGCATGTGTTCTCTGTCAAGCAAATTTTATTTTTGCCCCTCAATTATGATATATTCTTAGGATATCTTGCCATTTTTCCCCATTCCACATTTTGTTAAGTTCTTCTCATCACTGGTACTTCCCAGCTTTTTTTAGGCTGAGAGTCATTTTCTGATTCAACATCTGTTTCTTACTGCTTTGACTGAGTGGAGACTGATGGTTCCTTGTCTCATTAATTTCACATTTTCAGCCAGTTGTTCCCTAGCAATAATGGTTAGATATGTAAGGTTTCTTCTCTGGGAAGATTTCTGAATCGTAAGTTGTACTATTGGTAAATTTATCTTTGGTGCATGTTGCATGGCAGAATTCTTAACTCGACAGTAATTTGACAGTTTATAATTTATCTGAGCACTGGATATCTAAATCATGTATCTTTTAGCCAGAGGCAATGGTTCTCCTCTCTAAGTTCAGAGGACCCTTATTTCCTTAGTACATTCAGTCAACTCATGGGAATATGTGGATTTATTATATCAACCACCCAGAGAATGTAGTTGATGTGCCCAAAGGCAAAACTGCAGAATGACTTGCAGAATGACGTTTTGCTCTTGTTTTTGATAGTCTTGGTGGCCTTTCAAATCAGTCTGATTCCTTTTTTTTTTTTTTACCTTTGCTTTGTTTTTAATGTCCAAGTGTGTCTCCTTGACACTCATAAGCATTTATTTTCTTTTTTTCTGTCCATCTCATGCTTTCTTCTTCCCTTCTCTCTTTCTCTACCTTTTCTTTCACCTGTGTCTATAATTCAGGTCACAGAATTATGGACCTTTCTCAGAGCTCTTAAATACACCAACTAGAAGCACAGACCTGAATTCCCACATGCCTCTACCCGAGCCCAAACGTTCACAAATAATGTACACAGTAGCTAGACCTAGAATTATAGGCTACAGCGAAGGAGTGGTTGTGAATGTATATGGGAGACAACTCTTTGAAAGTGATTGGCAGAGAAGTTTTAAGAGTTTTGGGTGCTAATTCATTGGTTACAGAAACCACACTAGGTTAGTAGGAGAAGGTTGCCACATCATTATCTCAATTTCTAGAAGCCAGGAATATTAAAAAACCATTAAAAACAATACCCAGGAATTGGAAGTTCTCATTAGATGTCATTCAATAGTGATTTGACCCCTGTTCTTTTAAATACAGCCATGCATTCCTTAATCTGTTTAATAGTTAATAACTTTTTAAGTACTTTTAATTAACCTTTGATATAGCTTTTAGTTTATCAACCTTCTAAGTAACATTCTTTTTGTTCTTAAATGCTTAATAAAAATACCTATTTTTATTATATCATTTAAATGAATGCTTGTTTCTTACTCTCTCTTTACGTAATTTGAGATTTGAGGCCCTTAAATAGTGTCATGTAAGAAAGCTGCTTAACTTTAGAGGACTAACTGCCAGTGGCTTTATTGTTTTGTTTTGGTTTGTTTTGTTTTGCTTTTGAGACAGAGTTTTGCTCTTGTCACCCAGGCTGGAGTGCAATGGGGCAATCTTGGCTCAGTGCAACTTCCGCTTCCAGGGTCTAAGCAATTCTCTTGCCTCAGCCTCTCACATAGCTGAGACCACAGGCATGTGCCACCACGCCCAGCTAATTTTGTGTATTGTGTATTTGAGTAGAGACGAGGTTTCATCATGTTGGCCATGGTTGGTCTCGAACTCCTGACCTCAGGTGATCCACCCGCCTTGGCCTCCCAAAGTGCTGGGATTATAGGTGTGAGCCACCACACCAGGCTTTGCCGGTGGCTTTATGATCAGAGACATGCTGTGATGGGTGAACTAGGTAAGTATTTTTTGGCAAACAATAAGTAGTGTGTGATCACGAGAAAAGTCATCAAACTATCCATTTAATATTTTTGGCTTTTTCCAAATTATACATTAAATAAGCGTTCACACTTTTTAAAGATTTATAAACAATGGTTATATTATTTATATTTGTTTCCTTCCTAAATCTTTCAACTTTCCCCTATAAACCCTCTCATTTTAACATCTACTGTTTAATTTATTCCCAGAGATTGAGGAAGTAAAAATATTTCCCAAAATCCTTCTGCAAAGTTTACTTCTAGCCATGATTGATGTCAGCACTTTCACGTATTTGTTTGTTCAACCAATATTTCTTGATTGACTTCATGCCAAGTACAGTGTATTGTTCTGGATGTTGAAGATACCACAGTAAAAGCCCCTGCACTTCACATGTTGCTTACATCTGTTGATTTCATGGTTTTCTTGATATAGATATCCATCATGGAGTTGCCGATCAGAAAATTTAGCTTTTATAACTCCCATGCTAGCTTTGGAGATTTGTTAGTTGGTCTCTCCTGTGTCCAAAGATAAAACCATCCATGGTTGGTGACTCGTGTACATGAATATATTAGTCTGTTCAGGCTGCCATAACAAAATGCCATAGGCTGGGTGGCTTAAACAACAGAAATTTATTTCTCACAGTCCGAAGGCTGAAAAGTCCAAGGTGCTGGCAAGGTGGGCTTCATTCTGAGGCTTTTTTCTGTTGGCTTGTAGGTCTCCATTTTATTGTATGCTCACATGGCCTCCTCTTTGTACACACACTAGCTGGGGTCTGGGGTAGAGAGAGTGAGATCAAACTCTCTGGCATCTCTTCTTTTTTTTTTTTTTTTTTTGGGAGACAGAGTCTTGCTCTGTTGCCCAGGCTGGAGTGCAGTGGCGTGATCTCAGCTCACTGCACGCTCCGCCTCCCGGGATCATGCCATTCTCCTGCCTTGGCCTCCTGAGTAGCTGGGACTACAGGCGCCTGCCACCACGCCCAGCTAATTTTTTGTATTTTTAGTCGAGACGGGGTTTCACCATGTTAGCCAGGATGGTCTCAATCTCCTGACCTTGTGATCTGCCCACCTCGGCCTCCCAAAGTGCTGGGATTACAGGCATAAGCCACCGCGCCCAGCCACCATCTCTTCTTATAAGGACACTAATCCCATTACACCAGGGCCCCACTCTCATGACTTCATCTGACTTTAATTACCTTCCAAAAGCCCCATCTCCAAATGCTGTCATATTGGAGGTTAGGACTTCAACATGAGAAGTTTTGAGAGAAACCAACATTCAGTCCATAACAACGGATGTTGCTAAAAAGGCCAAAAGTTAGTTACCACAATGCCTTTGAATAGATATTCTACAAATAGAGAAAGACAAATAATACCTCGTGACAATGGGGCTGCTGCTCTCTGGTTGAAGTTACTTCTAAGAATCAAGAGGACAATTTGCACTCATGTGGGCTAATTCTTTCTTACTTTTTGTACTTGGCAGATTTGTCTTATTTTTGTCTATCACTTCATCTATTTCAATAATAGTGTATTATTATGCTTTTATACTGACTTCCTTTTTTACCTTTCTATTTCTCCACTCGCATAAAATCAAAATCACTGAAAACTTGTATTTTCAGATGACCTCCCTTATCACCATGTAGAAGCTGAAATAGCCGAGATCCTCTTCTGGGATCAGTGATGGACAGGGCCCATTTGGCGCCTTCTTGGAGTACCCAGGGTAGTCACTCTTGTTCCAGGCCTCTTGAAGTCCAGCAACCACAGTGATAGCCTTTTGGCCACAGCTCTTTTTTGTGTTACTGATGATTCCCATCTCAATATTTCCCCCTCAAATTGTAAAACATTTCACAGCCCAACTTTTTCATTTGTGATATAATAGATTGTTCCTTGGTTTTGTGTCTTATGTCTCGGTTCTCTTAATTCTTCATCTCCTGTGCTAGAAAGAATATACTCACTGAAATAAATACACATTATTTTTCTATTGAGGGCATCTTCAGATTTTTCCATATCCTTGAAATATTGGATGTGCTCTAAAACCAAGGTTTGGGTTAAATACTAGCTTAGAAAGTCACGTGGACCTCATTCTTCTCTTTTCTCTCTCAACCCATAGTGTTCTTTTACTGTTCTGTTTTCTCCTCTTGCCTTTGAGTTTTTTAGCTTTCGTCTGTTTTCCAGTGTTCCAGGCTGAGATTAATTACAGAAAGTGGGCTGTGAATTTGAGCTTATAAATCTTAGGAAAGATAATGATGTTGAGGGAATGAACAGAGGGTAATGAGGAATAATGAAAACTTAAAAAATTTTTTTTACTATTTTCATTTTCTTCTCCTTAGCGTTGCCGTCCACTGTCTGCCAGTGATGCGGAAATGAAAAACCTCGTGGGCTCAGCCCGGGAGAAAGGGCCAGGGAAGTTGGGTGGTTCTGTGCTTGGTCTGTCAATGGAGGAGGTAAAGATAAGTTCATTTTAGGCTTTTGTGGGTTAACACAGGGTTTAGTGAAAATTAATGAGTGATTGATAATATTCATGACAACAAACTCATGTCCTACATTGAAAAGAGAAAGATTCAAGATGGGAGAAATGTTTTCTCAGGGAAGAACATTTTAAATGGAATTAATTTCTCCCTTCATGCTGCTTTCATATTCTTGGGTCATAACTATCTTCCTTTGTCCTATAGCCACATGGACTCCAATTTTCAAAATAGGTACTCATTTTATCTTATTTTTCATCTAGATCAAAGTTTTACGGAGGGTGAAGGAGGAGAATGATCGGAGAGGTGGATTTATTCGCATATTTCCTACATCTGAGACATGGGAAATATATGGGTGAGGTGACTACCTTTTTTTGTTGTTGTTCTTTACCTGAGGTCCATAGAAATAGATTAATTGTGATACACTGTCATCACTGCTCCCCCGATGATGCTTTTCTTATTTTGTTTGTTTATTTATAATATAAATATTATCCAAGCTGAGAACTAGATTATTGACAGTAATTTAATATACCTGTGTATTATTTCTCCCTTTTAATCCTCTGCCTCCCTCCTAACTAGCTTCCTATCCCAGGGTTAGACACTGTCCTAAACTTTGTGTTTATCATTACCTTGATTTGAAAAAAAAATTGTTCTATCTATACGTGTGTCTAAGCAATATACTGTTTTATTGAGATCTAGTTTACATGCAGTAAAATGCATCTATTTTAAATGTACAATTTGAAGATGATTTTTGGCAACAGTAGGCACCAGTTTAACCACTGCTACTACCACAATGAAGATATAAAATATTTCCATCACCCTCATAGCCCTCTTTATCCCCTTTTATATTCAATCCTCCACATGACCCCGGGCTTCAGACATTATGACCTGCCTTCTGTCATTACAGTTTTTCTACAGTTCCACATAAATGGAATCATACAGTATGTACTCTTTTGTATCTGGACTCTTTTGTTCAGCGTAGTGTTTTTCATATTCATATGTGTTGGTTTATGAAGAATAGTTCATTATTATTATTATTATATACTATGTCATTGCTTGAATATACCAGAATTTGTTGAATATACCAGAATGTACCACTCATCTTTTGTAGAACATTTGGGTTGTGTTCAGTTATGGTCTCTTTTGAAGAAAGCTACTGTGACCATTCATATACAATTCCCAGCACCTTTAAAATCTCTTTTCGTCATTTTCAGGCTTACATTTTTCTGATGAGAAGCATACAGCAATTATTGTCTTTGTTCTGCTATGCATAATGTCTTTTTTTCTCAGCTTGCTTTTAGGATTGTCTCTTTATAACTCATTTCCTCTTTTCTTTCTTTTTTTTTTTTTTTTTTTGGAGACAGGGTCTCTCTTTGTTGCCCAGACTGGAATGCAGTGGCACAATCTTGGCTTACTGCAACCTCGGCTTCCTGGGCTCCACTTCAAGCTATCCTGCCACCTCAGCCTGCCAGGTAGCTAGGACTACAGGTACATGCCAACGTGCGTGACTCATTTTTGTATTTTTTTGTAGAGATGGGGTCTCCCCATGTTGCCCAAGCTGGTCTTGAACTCCTGGGCTCAAGTGATCCATCTGCCTCGGCCTCCCAAAGTGCTGAGATTATAGGCGTGAGACACTGTGCTTGGCCACAGCTGATTTTCAACAGTTTGATTATGATGTGCCTTGGTGTCATTTTCTTCGTGTTTCTTGTGCTCGGGATTCATTGAGCTTCTTCATCTATGGGCTTATAATTTTATTCAAATTTGGAAAACTGTTGGCCTTTATTTCTTCAAATTTTTTTTCTAATTTTCTCCTTTCCTGTCTTCTTTTGGGACTCTGGTTACATGTTAACTTGATATATATTTTACCACAAATCTGGCTGTGCTCATGTTTTTTCAGACTTTTTTTTCTCGCTTTCCTTAATTTGGGATGGTTTTGTATTTCCGTGTGTCTCTAAGGTCATTCATCATTTTGTCTGCAGTGCCTAATCCTCTATTAATTCTACCCAGTGAAATTTTCAGATATTTTATTTTTCATCAGTTTCTGTGTCTCCTTTTTCTCTTTTTCATTATGTTCATGATTTCCTTTACATTTTTGTTTACATGTTATAATATTTATAATAAATGTTTTAAAATATCTTTTTCTGTTATCTGTCATTTTGGGGTCTGTTTCTATTGACTGATTTTCCTCATGTTTATGGGTCACATTTTTGTTTCTTCACATGTATAGTAATTTTTTTAATTGAATGCTAGACATTGCAGATGTTATATTGTTGAGTGTTTAGATTTTATTGCCTTCTTTAAACCCTTTTGAATTTTTTTTTTTTTTTTTTTTTAGTCAGGCACTTAAGTTACTTGTAGATCAGCTTATCTTTTTCAGGCTAATTTTTAAGCATTGTTATGGTTTGTTTATAGTAGCTTTTTGTCTAGATCCAGGTTAGCTCCTCCACTAAAGAGTCTTTTGAGGTGTCTGTTAAATTACCCCCACGTTCAATGAGATCTTTTCATTCTGTCTGGTGGGAACTCAATTTGCAACCTCATGTGAGCTCTGGGAATTATTCAGCTTACACCTTACCTTCTCCTTAATTTGTTCTTTATCCTGATAGTTGCACTTTGCTCAGCCTTGTGGACGTTCACCCTATACCTAAGCAGATTTGTATTCACTCAAACATTCAAGGGGTCCCTCGTGATGATTTTTGGATATCTTCTTCTGCAAAACTTCTTCTCCAGGACATTGCTCTGAAAATTCTAGCCACTCCCTAGAAATTAGATTTCTGTTACCTCTTTTCAGAGACAGTTGAGCTCTATTTGCATTTCCTCTCTTTCTACAAAGTCTGGAAATTGCCTTTAGGCAGAAATGTAGGGCGATTGTACTTCGTGTATTTCCCTCTGTCAGAGATCACAGTCCTGTGCTGCCAGTTGTTTAATGTCTGAAAACAGTTATTTCAAATAACTTGTAAATTTTTCTAGCTGTTTATGGTAGGTGAGCGTGTCCTGTAACAGTTATCCTCTCATGTATAGAAGCAGAATTCTATTGTTTTGTTTGAATCACTTTTAAACTTTTTCTTAAAAAAAAAAAGACATGTTCTATGTATTCTTGCTTTTTTCATTCAGCATTTTGTAATTCAGGTTCATGTTACATATAGTTACAGTTCACTTTTTTCAATGCTTTTATATTTACTGTGTGCTTTTATTGCTGTTAATTTTTCTGTTCTCCTGTTGAGGATTTGACTTCTTTCTGGTCTTTTGCTGTTAAGGACAGCTGTGGTGCAGATATTCTTGTATGTGTCTGCTGGGCATGCATCTAGGAGTGGAATTACTGGGCCTTAAAATATGTGAGCCAGTAAATGGCTTGGTGTCACTCATTTCAGATCCGTTGCTGAAGTTTTTGTATAGGCTCAGTGCCTTAAAACATGTGAATGTTAAGCTTTAAAAGGTGATGCTTTAGGAAAAAAGATAAAGCTAAATTGTTTTCCAGAGTGACTATGTAAACTATCAGCAATGCATAAGAGAGTCTGTTGATCTGTATCTTCTCCAGTTGCAGTACTGTCAGACTTCTTAATTTTTGTCAATCTAGTGGGAGTACAATATCTTATTTTGGTCTTGATTGGCGTTTCTATGATTTCTAGTAAGGTTGGCACTCTTTGTACTTGTTTATAGGCAACACACTTTCTTCCTCTGGTGACTGCATTTTCACCTAGTTGGGATGTTCATGGTTCTAAGTATAGAGGTAGAGCTTAGAGGAATAAAAGAAAAAGCCATTTTTTAAAATTTGCTTGCTTGTTTTGAAAACCTAGCTGTTCACAGAGAAATCGTCCTTTTATCTTTTAAAATATGCTATTCATGTAGTTATACCTTATGAAGACCTAGGAGTTCAACAGAAAAATATTACGTGGGTTTTCTTGAAAATTATATATGTATGTATATCTTTTGAAATGTTTTTTAAAGAATTTGAATTTTTGCATTTCCTAGAAACCATATCTTTTAATTAATGAAAGGGGGACCCTTTACTTTTGAGTATTTCAAGATATAAGAACTTACTTTGAGTATCCTTTTCTATGGAATCAATTACAAATGATCTTGAGGTCTCTTAAGGAAGTCCAACAATGATACCTTTCTTTACTAGGTTGGTTTTGAACTAGTTGAGGAATAAAACAAGGACTAAAATAGATAGAAACCAATATACTGTAGTTTTTACTGATAAAGTCTAGGTTGGGGGAATTGATTATAACTGTCTACAAGCAAATGCACTTCCTGTTGAGCTTCCGAATCGGACAGACTTATATTCCTATTGTAAGCAAGGTTGGTCTGAGCCATGTATGGGGAGTGCTGACCCTATAGGAGCAGTAGAGGATATGTATTTCCTAAGTGGGGATTAGCTCCCAGGAGAAAAAAGAGAGGTGCTCAGTGCATCATTTTCTGTTTATTTTTCCTAAATTACCAATCACGTTGGTAAGTTACTCTAACTCTCTTGGTACATTCTCAGAAAAGAGGCTCAATTAATATTAATTGAACTGCCTTTACATAGAATGTGGGAGGTATGTTTATCTACTAACAAATATGCTATTTTATTAGTACATATATATTATCAACAAATGTCTACACTATACTTGGTTCTTTGGTGTATAAAATAAATATTCGTTGGGATCCCTGTCAGTTGAGAATTCAACAGTATGTTTATGGAAAATTACTTACACATATAATAAGAATAGCTTTATTACTTTATTCCTAATAATATTCTTAATCTTAGTAATAAGAATAGCTCATATTTGTATAGCTTTTTGTAATTTTAATGTACTTTGTATACTTCATTATTTCACTCACATTTTAATGACAGGGACACTAAGACTCAGTAAAACAATGTGACTTGTCCATAACCACACAGTGAGACTTGGGTCAGATATTCTGATCTAGATCCTACTTTTTTCCTGCTGCATCATACAGCTTTCCTAGAACAAAAAGTTTGCTCTGTAGGCACAGGTTATGAAAGGTCCTTAGGCATACAGTAAAGACATGGTAGGGTGTATCAGGGAAGGCTTTGTATAGCAGGGCGGACTTGACCTGCTTTTTGAAGGGTGTAGTACAGTAGAAAACTGCTTATCAGCAGAGGATTATCAGCGGAGGATACCTTCCAAGAGCCCCTGTGGATGCCTGAAACTGTGGACAGTACCAAACAGTTGACCCTTAAGCAACATGGATTTGAAGTAAAATTATATATGGATTTTCTTGTACCTCTGCCACCCCGAGACAGCAACTAGATCTTCTTCCTCCTCCTTATGATTTTCTTAATACATTTTATTTTCTCTAGCTTACTTTATTGTAAGAATACAGTATGTAATACATATAACATGCAAAATATGTGTTAATCCACTTTTTGTGTTATTGATAAGGCTTCTGGTAAACAGTAGGCTATTGGCAATTAACTTTTTGGGGAAGCATAAGTTATATGCGGATTTTTGACTCTGTGGCGGGGCCAGTGCCCCTAAACCCCACATTGTTCAAGGGTCAACTATATATACTATGTTTTTTACTATATATGTACCCATGATAAAGTTAAATTTATTAATTAGGCACAGTAAGATATTAATAGTAACTACTAATAAAATACAGCAGTTAAAACAATATTCTGTAATACAAGTTATGTGAATGTGGCCTCTTAAATATCTTATTGTTCTGTACTTACTCTTCCTTTTGTGATGATGTGAGATGGTACAGTGAGATGAGATGAAGTGAGGTGAACGCCATAGGCATTGTGACGTGGTGTTAGGCTGCTGTTGACCTTCTGTATTCCTGAATGTGTGTAAGCATCCCTTATTTGCAGTAAATGGCTTGGTGTCACTCATTTCAGATCCCTTGCTGAAGTCTTTATATGGGCTCAGTGCTTTCTGGTGTGACACACTGCTGTCACTTGCTCATGTCTTCCACCCCAAAATGTAATGTCTTTTCCACCTGAGCACTTATCATGCACTGTGGCCATCACTTTTGCAGTCTGAGGTGTGACAGCAAAACTAGCATGAATTTCTTTCTTCTTCTTCATGATGTCATGGATAGAAAATTTGTTTTTATTTTAGCAGCTCCAGCATATGATTTCTTTTTCCTTAAGTCAAGAACTTTTACCATTTCACTGAAAGGAAGCACTTTAGAGTTCTCTTTGGCATATGCCGATTGCCAGCCTCACTACTCTTGTCTTTTGGGGCCATTATTAAGTAAAATAAGGATTCTTTGAACACAAGCACTGCTAAGTGATTCATGGGCCTGGAGTGTCTACAGTGCAGAGACGCTGGACAAAGGGATGATCCACATTCCTGGTGGGAAAGAGCAGAATGCATGAGATTTCATCACGCTCCTCAGGACAGTGAATAATTTAAAATTTATGAGTTATCGCTGGAATTTTCCATGTAATATTTTCAGTCTTTCGTTTACTGTGGGTAACTGAAACATGAGGGAGGACCACTGTATAGATGTAGAGGAGATATAGGGAGAAGATAACCAGTCAGAGGCAAAAGATCAGTGGGAAGTGTGAGAGTGTTACTGGAAAGGGGTCCCGATCCAGACCCCAAGAGAGGGTTCTTGGATCTTGTACAAGAAAGAATTCCGGTGAGTCCATAAGGTAAAGTGAAAGCAAATTTATTAACAAAGTAAAGGAATGAAAGAATGGCTGCTCCATAGGCAGAGCAGCACCGAGGGCTGCTGGTTGCCCCTTTTTATGGTTATTTCTTGATTGTATGCTAAACAAGGGGTGGTTATTCATGCCTCTCCTTTTTAGACCATATAGGGTAACTTCTTGACATTGCCATGGCATTTGTAAACTGTCATGGTGCTGGTGGGAGTGTAGCAGTGAGGACAACCATTGTTCCTCTTGCTGCCATCTTGGTTTTGGTGGGTTTTAGCCAGCTTCTGTACTGCGACCTGTTTTATCAGCAAGGTCTTTATGACCTGTATCTTGTACAGACCTCCTGTCTCATCCTGTGACTTAGAATTCCTAACCATCTGGAAATGCAGCCCGGTAGGCCTCAGCCTCATTTTACCCAGCCCCTGTTCAAGATGGAGTTGCTCTGGTTCGAATGCCTCTGACAAGAAGATTCTAAGGAGACTTGGCTGACCGTACTGCATGATCCGTGTTGGGCAACTGTGTGGAGAAAGTGTGAATGAATTGATGTTACGGATGATCCAACTTTTGAAAGTTTGGAAGAGAAAGTATTTGCCTTTAGCAGTAGACATCAAGGAGCCACTGAAAGCTCTTAATTTGGGGAATAACATGATTGAAGCAGTCTCTTATCTACATTTTTAGGCCCTTTATGCGTCTCCTATTCCCAGTTTCATTTGACCTATATATAAATTTTTGTTAATTTTTCTTTTATCTTTCAGTCTTATTTTCTGAATTTAGTATATTGCCTATTATTAATCCAAGAAATGCTGGTTTTTCTTTCTGTTTTCTAAATTAAATCCCCCTTTTCCATATTCTTTTTATTCTATTTGTTTCTATTCTAGTATCTTACAATTTAAATTTGAGCAACTATCTTTTCCTTTGCTACTTTACAAACAGTATATTTCTTTAAAAACAGTATGTAAGTACCCCTGTTACTTCTGTGCTTGATTCATGGTTGTATTTCTATATTTTCCTCTTGAACTAGCTTAAGAAATAACCAGTTTCTTTCTTTGCCTTTCAGGTCCTACCTCGAGCATAAGACCTCAATGAACTATATGCTGGCAACACGCCTCTTCCAGGACAGGTAGAGATTTGCTAAACTTTAAATTTAGGACTAGATCACAAGATTAAAAGAAAGTACATGTCAAAGAAGGAAAGAGACCTTATAAAAGTCTTTATGTAAAATCTCTGCTAGAAAAAAAAGTCCTGTAGAAAGCACGCTATCATGACTCATTTTTCCAGAATTTATCATGAACTCCCAGCACTTTGTAACATTTCCAAAAGACAAAAATTTAACTATAAAGATCTTTGAGCAATTTTAACAGATGTCTTAAACTTTATTCTTCTTTAAGGAAGGCCTTTACTCAGTGCCATTATACTTTAGATGCAGTTTTAATAGACACGATTATCTGTTTTTCTAGACCAGAAGATATTAGAATTATCAGATTGGAAAAAGTGGAGGGGAGGTAATTCGTAAAATAAATACACTGAAACTTTTATAAGAAATGACAACTGATAATCTCAATACAAGGGAAAATAGAAGGAAATGATGGAAAACAGACATTGGAATTTAAATAGCACAGCAATCAGGGCTGCTTAGTCCCACATACTTTTGTAGCCCCTGAAACATAATTGCATTGCAGTACAGTTCATTAATTGATCATCAAAATAAGGCACCCTAGTTATTTAGAGAAACCTACATTATTTTGAGGATATATGTACTTTTTTGAAGGATTCTTAAAATAAATACCCATGTTTTAACCATCTGCAATTTCATGATCTAGTATCAGGAAATACATGGGATTTGCAATTTGTCTCTGTAAATTTGTGGTAATTACGATTGATTAAGTAATCACATTGTGTAGATTCTAAAGAAAGAGATCTTTGGATTTACATAGAAGACAGAATCTCATTTCTTTATATATATAAAACCTGTGGGTTTTTCCTCCCCTCTATGAAAACTTTTACAAGGTTTATTTTATCTTTAGAGTTTAGATACTTTACCAGGATGTGTTCTGATACGTCATGTTTCATTATTTTAGTTATGCGGTGAGTGCGGCCTTTCAGTCTTTCAGCTGTGGGAAGTATTTCCCTTATCCTTTCTTTTCTCTCCTTGTGGAATTCCTGTTAGATAAATTTTGGCTATAACCTCCATATTTCTTTACTGTTTTTAAACTTTTGGTTTTGCCTCTTAGCTTTAAATTCTTGGAGATTTCTTGGATTTTGTCTTCCAAAACTAAATTGATCTTCAACCATATCTATATTGTTATTTATTTCCCACACAGGATAGGAGTGTTTAATTTAGTTTTTTATTTTGGCAAGTGTGTTTTTAATATACAAGAACTATTTTTGCTTTTCGATTAGTTTTAGTATTTCATGGATGTAATGTCTTTTCAGATCTCTATTTTAGATTGTTTAAAGTTCCTTTCTGTTTTTTGCATTATTTTAATTCTTCTGGATTAGTTGTATTTATTCATCTTATTCTTTCTAGTTTTAACTTTTATATATCTGCAAATGTATGGTGATCTTTGTCCAGTCATATTTAGAAGTAATGAACTGTTTGCTTAAGACAGGTAGTTTGCTTCACAGGTTATATAGGTCTGTTTCTGAACTGACATGGACACTGTGCTTGAGGCTGGATCTTTCTATACTCGAATTTCCCAGGAAGGGGAAGGAGGGCAGAGTAGGCATTCTGGGGACCACTGCATTAGCCAAAATGAGGAGGTATCTGCCTAGGAGTAGCAAAAAATAAACAATTTGAGATATAATAATATATGTGCCTCTTTGTTAACATATTAAATAGTAAGACCTAGCAGCAGGTCTAATACCTACCGTAATTTCAAAGAATGATAAATATTGACAGTATTTCAAAATGGTTGTAACAATTCTAAAGTAATATGAAAAAAGATGCATTATTTCTTTTGGTAATGAAGTCACATTAATCCACTACTGTGGATAGTTTCCTACATTTATATGGAGGAAATGCTAAATTTCAATTAGAGCATGTAAGTTTTTTTCTATCCAAGTTTGTATATTCCCTGCATTCTTTCTTGAGGCCCCAGTTAATAGCTCCTGCTTATGAAGCATTCTAAAAACTTGGATTAAAAAAACATAATTTTCCCTGTTTAGCTAAGAAAAACGCTCATGATCTACCCATGCTTACCTTTTTGGCCTAAACGTCACTTTTTCACACCAACTGATGGCCATTTCTACTTGCTCTTTTATACATCCTTATTCTTACAAACTCCTCTTCTTTTGGAATGGCCTTCAATCCATCCCTAAATTCTTCTAGCTTTGTCCTTCCTCCACTATCCTAGATTGGGAAGAGGTACTCCCAGCCCTTCTTTTATCCCTCAGTTTAATTTAGATTCCCAGATTGTATAATTGCCTGTTTACTAATTTGTACTTTCCAGGTTGGCTCTTAAGAATAGGTACTTTGTTATGTTCATCTTTGTCAGTATTAAGAACCTACCACGTGGTAGGCACACACACGGAAACATGCATTGAAAAAAATGAGAGTGTGTTTGTAGCAAGTCCTAGTATCTTCCAGTAAATCTGTTCTCTCATCAATCTGAATAGATGTTTTCCTTCTTGCAGATCCAATTAATTTTGTTATTGTTAGAACCACTTTCAAACTAACTCTCTACTCGTTTCTTTTAGGTTAATTTTGACTACCTTCCTTACCTTCTTGAGTCCTCCCCAACCTACCCACCCTGTTCTGGCAAACAGTATCTTACATACTGTCTTACACTATGGCAGTAGCTTTAACCCTGGCTTATGTCCCAGCCACCCCACCCCACCCCCACCCAGAGTGAATTATTGGTACTTACTAAAAGCTGCCCAGGTAATTATAATGTGAAGTCATGATTGCAAATTACTGGAGAAAACCATTATCTGGGTGAAAAACTTAAAATCATTTTGAGACTTTCTGATGATTACCTGACAATATCAGGACATTAACATGGATAGAAAACATGGGAAAGGAAAGACAAAACATCTTGGTGAAAACTTTTCACTGGATTTTTCTTTACATATCATCTACATTGCATTTGTCTCTTTACAAAAAAAAATCAAAACACGTTATGTGACTCTATATAATATTTTTGAAGTGACAAAATTTTAGAATGGAGAACAAATTAGTGGGGCAGGGTTTAGGAGGTATGGGTAGTTATAAAAGGGCAACATATGGGATCTTCATGGTGATATAATCATTGAGTATCTTTTCTGTGGTGGGTACATGAACCTACACAGGCAATACAAGTGTACTGAATTAAATACACATGTACATAAATGAGTACAAGTAAAACTGGTGACTTTTTAAAAAATTTTTTTGAGACAGTGTCTCACTCTGTTGCCCAGGCTGGAGTACACGGGTGCAATCTCAGCTCACTGCAACCTCCTCCTGGGTTCAAGTGATTCTCCTGCCTCAGCCTGTGGAGCAGCTGGGATTACGGGCTCACGACACCACACCTGGCTAATTTTTTGTATTTTGTAGTAGACACAGGGTTTTGCCATGTTGGCCAAGCTGGTCTCGAACTCCTGGCCTCAAGTAATCCACCCACCTCAGCCTCCCAAAGTGCTAGAATAAGAGGTGTGAGCCACTGCCCAGCTGGAAATTTTTTAAGAGGGTTAAATGAAAGGAAATTGGATGAGAGTGTTTTAAAAGAAAAACAAAAGCCTATTATAACATGAATAGCACTCAATTTCTGTGGTTAGAGCCCAGTCCTAGTTTAGAGACAATGGAGAGTATCTTTTTTCAGTAGAGGTTTTTTTGTTGTTGTTGTTTTGTTTTTTTGAGACGGAGTCTCGCTCTGTTGCCCAGGGTGGAGTGCAGTGGCATGATCTTGGCTCACTTCAACCTCTGCTTCCCAGGTTCAAGCAATTCTCCTGCCTCAGCCTCCCAAGTAGCTGGGATTACAGGTGCACGCTACCATGCCTGGCTGATTTTTTGTATTTTAGTAGAGACAGGGTTTCACCGTGTTGCCCAGGCTGGTCTCGACCTCCTGAGCTCAGGCAATCCCCCTGCTTCGGCCTCCCAAAGTGCTAGGATTACAGATGTGAGCCAATGTGCCTGGCCTTTTAATAGAGATTTTTTTTTTAATTGTGGAAAATATATTTCTGATGAGCATCCCTTTTGGACCCCATGAGAATTGAGCTTGGTTTCTTTTCCTAAAACAGTTCAATGAAAGTAGAAAGAGCACTGCAGTTTGAGACCTAAGCCAGGGGCTCAGATGTAAGCCCTTTAAGTTCTGGCCATGGCAGGTCAAAAAATTATTTTATCCTGCTCCTTTCTGTAAATGGGCTAATAGCCTTCTTCACATGGTTGTTATGATGAATAAGCAGTTTGCTTTGTAAATAGATAAACAAGTACGAATAATTATTATAATTTTTCTCTATAATTTGTCCTCTCTCTTTTGTTTTTTATTGATGTCCCTCCAGCTCATAGCACTCTACTCTTTTATGAGAATGTTCTCAATTTATCTGTCTGCTTTTCCGCAAAGATGCCCTCCTTGGCCTAGTTTCATGTTGAATTTCTGTATTAAAAATTTCTGGAGTGCATGTGTGTGTGTGAACTCAAGAGAGACTATCTGAATAGCATTCTCTAACGCGGTTGTCCTTTCTGCTTCTGTAGGGGAAACCCAAGAAGAAGCTTATTGACAGGAAGAACACGGTAATTGACTTTTAAAAGTTGAGAAATTCTTTCCATGTGCATAATGTGTGACCGTGCACAGACTAAGCATAATACCTTATATAACCATTTTTAGTTTGATTCAGCTCGAATAGTAACAAAAATTTTTTCTATCAAAAAAGTGTTTTGTGGCCACTTTTTACAAGCTAAGTTTGAGATTTACTTCACTGTAACTACAGGTATACCATTCTAACTGAAGATGGTATTCTCATTTAGCTGTGTGAGAGAGAGTATTAATGAGATTTTGAAACTACTGTCATGTTAGATTCAAGTAAGAGTTTGTATTTTGGCCTTGACATACCTGAGGCACACAGCTCTGTGCCTCATGGTACAGAAGAGAACCTGTTTCTAGTTTGCCACAGAACTGAAAGCATACAAAACACCTGTGGACTTTCATTTAGGCAGAGAGTCCTTTAAAGCATAAATCTAATTTTTCTTTAAAGAAGGAATAGATTATGATTGCCATTTAGTTAAGGGAAAACTGAGGTAAATCAAGTTTGTAGCTTGTTTCCAAATAGAAAGTCGCACTTGGTGTATAAGTTTTCTCCAGTTTTGAGTCAAGAAATATGCTTCCTATAACATACTGCTGTTAACTTGGAAATTGAGAAAAAAGAAAAAAACTTAAACATTAAGAATATATGAAGAGCACTGAGTTCTGTTCTTCGTTTTTTGGCACTCATTTTATATTGCCATCAATAGGGATTTTGGGCTCTGTAGAGGTGTAAGCAGATGCAAGCTGGCATATGATAGACCATATGCTGGAGCATGAAACAAGTCCTAATGTATTTAAAAGGATTAAAATGATACAGAGTATGTTCTTTGGCCACAATAGAATTGAATGTCAATAACAATAGAAAATCTTCACATATTTGGGAATTAAACATTTCTAAATAATCCATGGGTCAAAGAAGAAATCATGAGGAAAATTAGAAAATACTTTGAACTGAATGATACTAAAAATATGTCAAGATATGTACGCTACAGCTAAAGTAGTGCTTTGGGGGAAATTATAAGTTTAAATGCTTACCTTAGAAAACTGCGGACTGAGATCACTGTTCTAATGTTTGTTTTAAGGAACTGAAAAAAGTAGAGTAACTCCAAAGTAAGTGGAAAAAAGGAAAGGCAGAAATCAAATAAAAAACAAACAATAAAGAACGTTAACAAAATCCAAAGTGTGTTCATTGATAAGGTAGCATAATTGATAAACCCTTAGGTAGACTGATCTAGAATAAAGAGAAAGGACACTAATTACCAATATCATCAGATAGAAAAGAGAGGATTTCACTATAGATTCAACAGACATAAAGTAGGTGCTAAGGTGCGGAAAAAGGATATTAAGGCAATATTATTAGCAACTTTATTCCACTACTTTGACAACTTAGATGAAATGACAATTCTTTGTGGTGGCGGGAAAGTTGGGGGCAACACCCAAACTGATACCAGCTGAAGTAGAAATTTTTTTTTTCTTTTCTTTTTTATTTTGTTATTATACTTTAGGTTTTAGGGTACATGTGCACAATGTGCAGGTTTGTTACATATGTATACATGTGCCATGTTGGTTTGCTGCACCCATTAACTCATCATTTAGCATTAGGTATATCTCCTAATGCTGTCCCTCCCCTCTCCCCCCACCCCACAACAGTCCCCGGAGTGTGATGTTCCCCTTCCTGTGTCCATGAGTTCTCATTGTTCAATTCCTACCTATGAGTGAGAACATGCGGTGTTTGGTTTTTTGTCCTTACGATAGTTTACTGAGAATGATGTTTTCCAGTTTCATCCATGTCCCTACAAAGGACATGAACTCATCTTTTTTATGGCTGCATAGTATTCCATGGTATATATGTGCCACATTTTCTTAATCCAGTCTATCGTTGTTGGACATTTGGGTTGGTTCCAAGTCTTTGCTATTGTGAATAGTGCTGCAGTAAACATACGTGTGCATGTGTCTTTATAGCAGCGTGATTTATAGTCCTTTGGGTATATACCCAGTAATGGGATGGCTGGGTCAAATGGTATTTCTAGTTCTAGATCCCAGAGGAATTGTCACACTGACTTCCACAATGGTTGAACTAGTTTACAGTCCCACCAACAATGTAAAAGTGTTCCTATTTCTCCACATCCTCTCCAGCACCTGTTGTTTCCATCAGAGTGAACAGGCAACCTACAGAATGGGAGAAAATTTTTGCAACCTACTCATCTGACAAAGGGCTAATATCCAGAATCTACAATGAACTCAAACAAATTTACAAGAAAAAAACAAACAGCCCCATCAAAAAGTGGGCGAAGGACAAGAACAGACACTTCTCAAAAGAAGACATTTATGCAGCCAAAAAACACATGAAAAAATGTTCATCATCACTGGCCATCAGAGAAATGCAAATCAAAACCACAACGAGATACCATCTCACACCAGTTAGAATGGCCATCATTAAAAAGTGAAGTAGAAATTTTGAAAAGCCCTGTATCTGTTGAGAAAATTGAAATTGTCATGAAAAACAATGGAGAAAACTCCAGGCTCACTGGTTTCACTATTGAATTCTGTCAAGCATTTGAGGAATAATAACACCAATCTTATACAGATTCTTTTAAGAATATAGGAAGGGATACTTCCCAGTTCATTTTATGATGCCAGCATAACTATGATTCCAAAACCTGACAAAGACATTAAAATAGAAGAAGAGAAAATTACAGGCTAATATCCTTCCTGAACATAGACACAAAATTTCTTAATATTAGCAAATCTAATCTGCCAGTATAAAAAGGATAATACATATGACTGAGATTTTCCCCAGTATTGCAAGGTTGGCTTAACATTTGAAAATTAGTCATTGAAATTCACCATATTAATTACAGGGGAAAAACTAGATTATCATTTCATTAGATACCCCAAAAAAGCAACTGATGAAATTCAACACATATTTATGAGAAAAGCTCAGCAAATCAGAAATAGAAGGAAACTTCTTTAATTTGATAAAGGCCTTATATGAAAAACCTATTGCTATCATCATATTCAGTAAAATATTAAAGGCTTTTTCCGTATGATTTGTAACAGGGCAAGATGTCCACTCATACCACTTTTATTCACGTTGTACATTAGTATAGTAAGGCAAGGCAGAGAAAAAAGAAATGCACACAGATTGGAAAGGAGGAAGTAAAATGTCTATTTTTGGATGACGTGATCAGGTTAGTAGAAAATCCTAAGGCATCTATAACTACAAGAACACAGAAGTGAACTTAACAAGGTCTTAGAATACAAGATCGACATACTAAAATCGATTGTATCTTAATGTACTAGTAGTAAATAATTGGAAAATGAAATTTTAAATTATATTTACAACAGCATTTGAAAATATGAAATACTTAGGAATAAATTTAACAAAACATGTTCAATACCTATACAGTAAAAACTATTAAATATTACTGAAAGAAATTAAAGAAGACCTAAATAAATGGAAAGATATGCCATATTTGTTGATTAGAAGAATTAATATAGTTAAAATAGCCATTTTCCTCAAATTGATATAAAGATCCAGTGCAGTCTCAATCATTATTCTGGTGGACTTTTTAAAAGAAACAGACCAACATTTAAAAATTTATATTCAAATACAAAGGACTCAGAATATCCAAAGTAATATTGAAAAAGACTTAACGTACTTGACCTAAATACTGTAATTCTGCAGTATTCAAGATATTGGCCAACTGATCACACTGAAACAGAATAGGAAGCGCAGAAATAGACCCATATTTATATGGTCAAAGTAATCCAATGGTGAAAGGAAATTAGTTTTTAAAAATGAGGATGGAACAACTGAATATCGTATTTTTTAAAATGAACCCCAACCGCTGTTTCCCATAGAAATTAGAGTTGATTCATAGATATAAAAACTATTACTATAAAACTTATTGAAGAAAACATAATATCTTTGTGACTTTGGGCTTGGCAGTATTTTTAGACATCACACAGAAAGCAATAAAAAACAAATAATGTTATATTTTCTCAAGATTAAAAACTTCATTATAAGATACTCTTAGGAAAATGATTTGGCAAGCCACTGACTGAGTGGAAATATGCATCAAACATATCTGTCAAAGGATTGATATCTAGGAACTATCAAGAACTCCTACAACTCAATAATAAAAAGACCATCAACCCAATTACAAAAGGGTAAAATATTTGAACAGACATTTCAAAAGGAAGATATATGAGTAGTCAATATGCTTATGAAAATGTGCTTAACAACATTAGTTATCAGGGAATTACAAATTAAAACCACGTTATACCACTGAACATCTAGCAGAATGGCTGATACTATACTGACAATACTAAATGGCGGTAAGGATGTGGAACTAACAGAACTGTGATGAATTGTCGTTGACAGCATAAACTGGTACAGGCAGTTTAGGAAGAAACTGGCAGTTTGTTAGAAATATACAAATTTCACTTGGAGATCTACACAGAAGAAATAAACATAATCACAAAATGGCTTGTACAAATACGTTCATAGTAGCTTTATTTGTAATGCTCCAAAACAGGAAACAACCTAAGTGTCTGGCAAGACAGCAGATAACTGTGGGTTATTCAGACAGTGACCTACTGCTCAGAAATAAAATGGGATGAATACTGACATACACAAGAGTGAATCTCAAAAGCATACTGAATGAAAGAACCCTTATACAAAACAGTTCATACTGTATGGTTTCATTTTATGAAATTCTAGAACAGGCAAAAGTAATACATGATGAAAAATTCACAACAGTGATTGCCTTTAGGACGTTTGGGAAGGATTGACTGGATAGGAGTGGGAAGGGGCATGAGAACTTCTGAGGTGATAATAATGTTGAGAGTTTAGGTTATATAGCTCTAGGCATTTGTCAGAACTCATTAAGTGGACATTTAATATTTGCATATGTCACTGTACGTAACTTTTAGCTTACCCAACACAGTTCTATAAAACAATTATTGAACTCTAGATAGTAATGATATGCATGTTGAAATGTTTATGAGCAAAATGCACTGATGTCTCTAACTTTGAATTGCTTTAAAAATTAGATTGATGGATGGATAGAGGGATGTATGATTGGATGTATACATGACGAAACAAAATATAGTAAAATGTTAATTGTAGAAACTAGGTGGTAGGTAGGTATATGGTTGTTCACTGTACAGTTCTTTAAACTTTTATTTAAATATTAAAAAAAAAAATGTTGGGGCCTGGGCACGGTGGCTCGCACCTGTAATCCCAGCACTTAGGGAGGCTGAGGCGGGTGGGTCACGAGGTCAGAAGATCAAGACCATCCTGGCTAATACGGTGAAACCCCATCTCTACTAAAAATACAAAAAATTAGCCAGGTATGGTGGCACCTGCCTGTAGTCCCAGCTACCTGGGAGGCTGAGGCAGGAGAATTGCTTGAACCCAGGAGGCAGAGGTTGCAGTGAATCGAGATGGCGCCACTGCACTCCAGCCTGGGCGACAGAGCGAGACTCCGTCTCAAAATAAATAAATAAATAAATAAATAAATAAATAAATAAATAAATAAATAAATAAATAGTTGGAAAAAGTAAATGAAAAAGACGTAGCTAAAAGATATCCAACTCATTTTTAGGAAATTCAATTGTTTGTTAATTAAACAATATTTATGACAAGTCAGTTGTGTGCTGGACAGTCTCATAAGCATCTAGGATACAACGATAGAAGACAAACATGGTCCTTGCCCTCATAGAACTATTATTCTGGCTTATCAGATTCACATTTTACCCAGCATTCCCTATCCTCTACCCCTTGTACTATTTAGGATTTATCTGTTTATCCAGGGTCTCTTAATTCCTTGTTGTTATTTTAAAACATCTTTAGAGAAAGAGATTTGTAGTAGTTTCTCCCTATCTGTGAGCTTTTAGCGTTCATGTTTTCAGAAGTTTATTTTTTGAGTTTTTGTTGATAAAAAGAAATCTTTTTTTCCTAAAGAATGGAGTTCTTGACAATGTAGACAGTATAATGTAGACAACATAAACTCTTGTTTATATAATGAACAGTGGTTCATGAACGTAAATGCTGGGCTTTAACTTATTAGGGTGTTGAATTAACTTCCACTCATTTAATTAGGATGACCTCAAACATTAAATTGTCTCCAATCACATTAAGTTTTTAAGAGACATGTCTTTGGAGAGAGAGTTTGTGTGTTTATGAGATAACGATGTTGGTGTTAAGCTGTGCCCATGTTTGTCCATACAGTTATCAAATTTGACCAAGTTTAAAAAAAATACAAAATTGACCAAGTTAGCCAGACATTATTAAATAAATGGTTTAAATGATTTTATCTTTCTATCAGATTTATTTTCTTTATTATTGAATTGGCTAAAAGTTTATTTCTATAGCTCTCTCTCTCTGTGTGTGTGTGTGTGTGTGTGTGTGTGTGTGTGTGTGTGTGTATGTGTACTCTTTGGGACTCTGATAAAATACATTGGAACTATTTTTAAAGTTCATTGATTTGCTTCCCATTTCTGCTCCCAGTGCCAGGACCTTCCTGTTTTTGGCTCTGTGTCCTACTCTGGAGAGAAGGCCTCCAAAAGACTTACCGTCCACCCAGAAATCCCTATCGGAAAGGTCCTAAATAGACCAAATGACACAGCCTTTTTATTATACTCAGAGACTGAAAACTCCCAGAGGAGTTAGGATGATTTCTTGACCTCAAAGGGAACACACTTTGAGTTCTAGAGAGTTCAGAGCCAACCAATTAGATTTGGCGTTTGAGCGTAGAGAGTTGGCTACATGCTTTCAGTCACTGATGTAGATACTGCTTTTCTGACTCGGTGACCCAGGGCCCTCTCTTTGGTGACTTGGTTATAGCTGCCTCTCTTGTATTTTGCTCAGTCCTTGTCTAGACTGGGCCTCCTATCAGTCACTCCCTGATTTGTGATTTGTGTTACTTTAATGCCTAATGTAGCTGATGCCAGCCCCCTTTCCACATCCCATTTCTCATTCTTGACCTGGCGTATTTAGCCTTGTCCTATCTCTGCTGTCTTCCCTTGTCTGTGCCTCTGACTAACTCCTGACCTGTACTTAACGCCTGTAAAGTCCCTGCCACCTTGCTCCACCTTCTCCTGTATATAATCAGGATCTTAAAGGAGGGTAGGTGCCTTGGCATTTCCTCATGTTGGGATGCTTGAGACTTGGTGAGTCCCTAGGGCTTGGTGACTTTTCACTAAGACACTTCTATGTGTCTCAGTCAACTTGGTGCTCCCTCACATATTCACAGATCATCAGCCTTCGTTCCCCTCATCTGAACCTCTGCTAAATCTATATTGTTTATATTTTATATACATTGAAAAGAATATTTATAAAATGCTGAGTAAGTTATAATGGGTAGAAATGAAACAAACACCATTGGCCACCACTCAACTTAAGAATTAAGATGTTGTCATTTTTAAGGTATAAAGTATTTTAAGGTATAAGGTGTTGGGTGGCACTTTATAATCCCTGCAGTAAAGTAATAATCAGTATCACTGAACACTTAAAGGTCTTAAACATTGTCTTTTGCCGCATGTTTTTTTCAGAACATTAGTAAATTCAAATGGGTCACTAGTGAGGTTTTAACGTAGATTCTAGTGTTCCTCTTTATCTGTCAAACTTTGAGAATTCACTTGAATTACCATGTCCCGTATGTCAGCATTACGGAATTCTGGGAGCTTAGCCTTGGAATGAAGGAGAGAACTTTCTGAAGGCCGTAGCTACCATGTTGCTTTTCCCCTAGAATGAGTGCTGATGGAGCGCCGGAATTGAAGATAGAGAGTCTGAATTCAAAGGCCAAGCTGCATGCTGCGCTTTACGAGAGGAAGCTCCTGTCTCTGGAGGTGCGAAAACGTAGACGACGGAGTAGCAGATTGAGGGCAATGAGGCCAAAATACCCAGGTACCTGCTGGTGAGCTTTCACCAAACTCCCTTATCTGGATCCTGCCAGACTGAGTTAACCAGCTGCTTACTCAGTATTTCATGAGTCAGAATCTTCCTGATCACATACACCTTTTTTGTATAGTTTTTTTCTCTGAAACTTAATTTCAACAAAGTCTTAAGTTTTTAAACCTTCCACTCTATAATATTTGTGTTGAAGACTATCTGAAACATATATTTTGGCCTTTGCTCTTATGTCAGCATCATACAAATACCGGATACTCTAGAAATAATATTAGCCTGAGTTTAATGGAATCCTGAGCATTACTGTTCAGGTTTTTTATAATTAGATAAGTTCAGTTCATTCTTTAACATTGCTGAATGGCATAAGTATTTTAGACAAAGTGGAATTTCTTTCTCTCCCAGCCTCTACAATGTTGTAGGTCTGTTTATAATTGACTGATATACTGATTTCCCTTTTTTCTCCCCTTCCCTCCTGTGAACATCTGTATCAGGCAGTGTGTTAGTCACTGAGGTTTTGCTGGTGAATAAAAAAGATACGGTCTCTGTCCTCATAGAACTTACAAGGCGATAGAGAAGGATAATGAATAAACATAGGATAGAAAGATATTCCCCTGTTCTTTATACCTCCATGAAGGGTGCTTTTTAAAAAATCTCTAACACACTATAGAAATTACTAAGCCAAGGGTTTTTTGTTTTTTTGTTTTTATTTTTTGCCTTAAGTTGTGAGAGAGTGATGATGACAGTATGATGAAAAATATATACTTTAATGAAGATTATTAATAGGTTTTAGAATATATAACATTAGGCCAGGCATGGTGCCTCATGCCTGTAATCCCAGCACTTTAGGAGGCCAAGGTGGGCGGATCGCTTGAGCCCAGGAGTTCGAGACCAGCCCAGGCAATCTGGCAAAATCCTGTCTCTACAAAAAATACAAAAATTAGCTGGGTATGGTAACATGTGTCTATAGTCCCAGCTACTTGGAAGGCTGAGGTGGGAGGACTACTTGACCCCAGGACGTCGAGCTGTAGTGAGCCGAGATCCTGCCACTGCCCTCCAGCCTGGGCAACAGAGTGAGACCCTGTCTCAAAAAATGCTAATAAATAAAAACAAAAATAAAGAATATATGAGATTAGAGAGTGACATGTGGTTGCGATTAATTCTGTGCCTTGTTTGTGGTTTGGTTTAGAAATGGGCTTTTACTAAAAAGAGAAAAGGAAGGTATTGGGAGAGAGGAACATTTAATCCTTTTTTCAGCAACATTAGTGATTCTTCACATTTAGTGATTACCCAGCCAGCTGAAATGAATGTTAAAACTGAGACAGAGAGTGAAGAGGAGGAAGAAGTCGCATTAGACAATGAAGATGAAGAACAGGAAGCTTCCCAGGAGGAGTCTGCAGGATTTCTTAGAGAAAATCGAGCCAAATATACACCCTCATTGACAGCTTTGGTAGAAAATACACCCAAAGAAAATTCCATGAAAGTTCATGAATGGAATAACAAAGGTGAACACTGCTGCAAACTTGAGACTCAGGAGCTGGAGCCTAAATTAAACCTGATGCAGATTCTTCAAGATAACGGCAATCTTAGGTATGTATCTTTTATAATTATATTAGTAAAACTGATAACAGCTAACTTGTACTGTGTACCAGGTACTATTTTAGTGGTTTTACAGTCATTTTTCATTTAATATTTACAGAAGTCCTATGAAATAATGACTGTGATTAGATATTGTTATTATTAAGGAAACTGAGCCTTAGAGAGGTTAGGTAACTTGTCTAAGGTAGAGCTATGATACAAACCTGGGTCTCATTGGTTGGGCATTTGTGTCAGTCACTGAGTATAAGGTATCTGAGACAAGGAGCTCAAGCAGCTCATGGTTTAGTATTAGAGACAGAGAGCTCAAGCCATGGCCCCACTATGAACAAAGTGGTCTTAGGACACAGAAAAAGAGTGATTGGTCTGGCTTGGGAGGGCTAGAAAGGCATTATGGAGGAGGGAAAATTTGAATCAGGCCTTGACTGATGAGTAGGGTTTCAGGAGCTTTGGGAAGTGATGGTTAAGTGTGGGAGTGCTAGGTAGAGGCAATAAAGACGTAGAGGTGGCCAAGCACAGTGTCTCACACCTATAATCGCAGCACTTTGGGAGGCCAAAGTGGTCGGATCACCTAAGGTCAGGAGTTCGAGACCAGCCTGACCAACATGGAGAAACCCTGTCTCTGCTAAAAATACAAAATTAGCTCGGTGTGGTGGTGCATGCCTGTAATCCCAGCTACTCAGGAGGATGAGGCAGGAGAATTGCTTGAACCCGGGAGGTGGAGTTTGCAGTGAGCCAAGATTGTGCCATTGCACTCCAGCCTGGGCAACAAGAGTGAAACTCCATCTTAAAAAAAAAAAAAGACATAGAGGTGTGATAATACAGTCATTCATTAAGTCCCTCAGTGAGTTTTTATTGAGCACCTGCCCTATGCCAAGAATTGTGCTAGGCCATATCACATTACTGTGGGGACCAAGATAGGCCTGGAGCTTACAGTCTAGTGGGGAAGAATGACAGTTAACAAAGAAACAAGGTCATTTCAGGTCGTGAGAAACGCTGTCAGGACAATAAGATGGTGTAATGTTAGAATGTAACTGGGCAGAGTTACTTAATTGCAGTGATCTGGCATGAAGAGGTAACCTTTGAGGTAAGTCCTGAATGATGAGGAATCAGTCGTGTGAATAGTAGGAGGCAGAATACCCCCAGCAGAATAGCAAGTACAAAGGCCCAGACATCGTAATGAGTTTGGTGTGTTTACAAAATACAGACTAGAGGAATTACATGGGGAGAAGAGCATGGTAAGAAATGAGACTAAAAAATTGGATGTTGTTAGATTGTGAAGGGCCATAAGAGGAGCCTAAGCTTTATTTTCTATATGACTTTTAAGCAGATAAATGATACGGTGAGATCTTGTTTTAGAAAGTAAATCATGCTTGCATTGTGGGATAGTGAAACTAAAGGCAGAGGGGTGAGTTAGGGACTGTTAGAATTGTCCAGAGCCAGGAATATGAAGGCCTTGATCAGAGTAATGGCTTTAGGAGTGGAGAGAATGGGATGGACTTAGTAAAATTTGCAAAGTAAAATTGATGAGACTAAGTTTTTCACATTTGGAAACTTGGTGGTGCCTTTGGTCAATATAAGGAACATAGGAGTTGGTTTCATGATAAAAAAAATTGAGTTTGATTTAAGACGTAGTAAGGAAGACGTGTTCTGGGCTAAAGTCCAATAGACAGGTGGACAGCTTTGTTGGTCGAGGTTGAACAGGATTGTATAGTTGATAGGTAAAGTCTTCAGAATGGATAAGATTGTTCACAAATTTATTTGGTTCAGCAAGGATAAAAAAAGAATTGAGCCCTGGGGAATACCACTGTTCAATGGGTAAGTCAGTAAAAAGATCAAGATGTAGCAGTTAGAGCAATATACATAAGATCAGGAAGGAGTAGTATGGTAAAAGCTGCAGAATGAGCATTTCAGGTCTGTAGAGCCTCAAACAGCCCTAGTTAGGATGAATAGTGAAAAGAGACTTCTGGATTTGTGACTTAGGGCCAACTGAGTAGGTGGAAGAGCAGTTGTGAGCGGAGAAAATAAGAAAGCAAGTGTGAACTAACTGTCTAAGAGTTTGGCAATGAAAGGAAGGTAAGAATGCATCAGGGAGACAGCCAGCTAAAAGAAACGGATTTTTTTCTTTTGAGAAGAGGTTCTGGAGCTTGTTTATAGACTAGGGGGAAGGATTTGAGGATAAGAGGATTAGAAATGCAGAAATGGATATATTGGTAGAGAAGAGTCCTAAAGGAAGGTGGGAAGAGGCCAGAGGAGGGAATATCTCTTCCTATCAGTCAGAAGGAAAGTGCTATGGAATGAAGTTGATAGAAGTTTAAGAGCAAGGAAGTTTAGCCGTTTATGCATGATAGTCTTTATTTCTAAATTAGAGGCCAGTTCTTATACTGAAAGGCTGGAGGGTGACATTGGAGTAGCAGGGGATAGAGTTAAGGTTTGGAACAGTGTCATGGAGAATCAGAATAGTTCTGTCAGTGGAGAGTACACTAAATTCAGTCAGAAGACCTGAACTCTGGCTGTTTTAGTGCTACCAACTGGCTGTGTGGTCATAGACAAGTCAAAGGGCTTCTCTAGGCCTCAGTTTCCTTTTCTGTCAATCCAAGGTATGGAGTTAGACGTGTTTTTTCAAACTTCTTCCTAGAGGGAAAAAAGATTTCACTGGATTGAAAATAGAGCATTTGAAAACCACTGGACTGTATTCTAAGGTCCTTTCCAGCAATAACATTCTGCTTAGTTGTTGTAGAAATAAATTATTTCTTCATGAATCTTGTGGCTCTCACTTTGAATGAGTAAACTGTTAAAATTGCAGGCTGCGTTACTGTCAATCAGTGGTTTTCAGACTGCGTTCCCTAAAGCTGCTCATTGTTCGGTGAAGTGTCTCAGAGGCTACTTAGGGGTTTGGGGAAAGTCCACGGCCAGGGTTTAAAACTCTAAGGATTGCATCATTGTTACATATCTTATATACTGAGTATCTGCATAACCTTTTGTTTTTTAAAATAGGTTTCTTTGGTGTAAATCATTCTGGTTTTCATTCTTTCATCTTTTGGGGAGTTTGTTCCAAGTGACTAGCTGAACAATGCATCCAATACCTTAGAGACAGTCTCAGAATTAACATTCGTGATGTTTATAGAAATGGAAACCTCAATATTTGTTCATTTGCTTTGCAACAGTGATTCACAACAAAACAATGATTAAGTCTCAACTTATGAGCAATAATCCCCTTATTTAAAAGATCTTCAAGTTTTAGTATAAAGGGATGAATCCGTGGAATTGGATATTCTGCTACATTTGAAGGTGTCTGAAACATGCTATTTCTTGCTCATTATATTGTAGGTGAATTTATTGACCCAAACTGAGGATCTTTTAAATTTATTTTGACTTGAGAATAATTTGTTGTGGAGACAAAGCTTATAGGATTGATTCAGGGCAAAGTGGTATATGCTCTCTGGGTAAACGAGTATAATTATTGTCTTTGAGGAACAGTTGAAAATGTATATTTATGGCCAGGCGTGGAGGCTCATGCCTGTAATCCCAGCACTTTGGGAGGCTGAAGTGGGTGGATCACCTGAGGTCAGGAGTTTGAGACCAACCTGATCAACATGGTGAAACTCCATCTCTATTAAAATACAAAAATTAGCTGGGCATAGTAGTGAGCATCTGTAATCTCAGCTACTTGGGAGGCTGAGGCAGGAGAATCGCTTGAACCTGGGAGGCAGAGGTTGCAGTGAACCAAGATCACACCACTGCACTCCAGCCTGGGTGACAAGAGCAAAACTCTGTCTCGAAAAAAGAAAGAGAAAATATAAGTGTTTATTATTTCAAAACCATATTATGCTCCCGTAAAAACCGTCCCTGCCAGTAACAAAGATCTAGCCTTATTCATAGTTCATGTTCTGAAGCTCTTATGTATTAAACTCTCAAAAGCAAATCTACTCCCCAGCCTGACTCCCTTGCCCTCCAATTCTCCAACACACACATGGAAGCTTGACTGGAGCCCTCTTATGATTTCCAGCTTACTCTAGCCAAATCCTACCTCCTAACCTTGTGGAAACAGTCAGTAGAAAGCATTCAGTGATTGCATTTGTGAGGATTGTAAACAAAGTTTGTGTTGGGCCCTAATCTTCGCTGATACAATTTTGGCTACAGTATCAGAAAGCCAATCAGCTGAAGTAACCAAAATCTCGCCTGAAAGAAAACAGATCTGCCATTAATAGCAGCTGAGGTGAAAATCATCAGTGTCTCTCTGGTACTTCTGTCTTCCAAACTATAGCTTGATCAGATTTCCTTATTTCCGGCCTAGGCCAGCAGGCAGAAAATAGCTGGGTTCTTTAATAGCTGGGTTCTTTTAATAGCTGAGGTGCTTTTCACAAGACTTGAGGGTTTCTTTCGCCCGCTGAACATCTGGGCTTGTCCTGCCTGGCCCATCAGTTCATCTATGCCAAACTCTGTTGGACCTCCCTCATTTGCTCTGGGCTCCAGCCATTCCATCTTGTAGTTGAGAACAGTGTGGCCTTAAATTTGGTCTTAAGAGTCCCTTTATAGGATTTATCTATTTCCTGCTTTGGACACTTTTATATACTAGAACTATTAATTGCCATTGCAAAATCCACACTTTTGCACTAACTGATAAGTTCTTAAGGACCTCCAAATGTAAAAAACATTTTCTCACTAATACAGTGGTTTTTGTGAAGATTCAGTACTTCTCCTGTCTGTTCCCCCAAGAAAGTTGTTAAAAAGTTCAAAGAGGGTCAGGCACAGTGACTCAGGCCTGTATGTAATCCCAGCACTTTGGGCCAAGACAGACAGATCACTTGAGGCCAGGAGTTCGAGACCAGCTTGGCCAACATGGTGAAACCCCGTCTCTACTAAAAATACAAAAATTAGCTGGGTGTGATGGTGTGCACTTGTAATTCTAGCTAGCTGGATGGCTGAGGCACAAGAATCATGTGAATCCAGCAGGATGGAGGTTGCAATGAGCTGAGATTCCACCACTACACTGCAGCCTGGGTGACGGAATGAGACCTTGTCTCAAAAAAAAAAAAAAAAAAAAAAAAAAATCCAAAAAGAAGGTTTGAGTAGGAAATCTAATTTTCTAGTCGTGTTTTTTTTTTCCTTATGCTAATAATGAGTAAATAGGATTCTCCATCTCTGATTCTTTTAATAGGAAATAAAAAAAAAAACCTTCATGTACTGCTTAGAAGGAATCCTTATTCATAGGCTGTAAGATGGGTTTCATATTTCTTAGCCATCATAATAGAAGGATCCTCAAAAGCCACTTTGAGAGAAGCAAGTACACATTTTGTAGGTTTACACTTCTGTCGCATAACAGTATGTTGTTTTGGATTTCTGTAGCAAAGTGCAGGCCCGAATAGCATTCTCTGCCTATCTCCAGCATGTTCAAATTCGCCTGATGAAAGACAGTGGAGGTCAGACGTTCAGTGCCAGTTCGGCTGCCAAAGAGGATGAACAGATGGTGAGGCTCTTCTTACTGGAACCTTTTTACTTTCCCTTTTTCTTTCTTCTTTCTGTTTTTTTTTTTTTTTTTTTTTTCCTATTAGGGTAAAGTGCAATGTATTTTTCTGGTGAAAGAATTATTACATAAGAAAGTTGTTAGGTTTCTTATAAATCTATACTTATAAGATTTATATATACTTATTTCTTATACTTCAATGTGAAGCAGATCTTTGACCTGGAGCTATGTTCATTACACCATGTAGTGAAGGCATCAGTGTATTTCATTTTGAAATGGAAATTGATTTCTCATTGGATGTGAAGCCCTGTGCAAAGCCCTTTAAAAGAAAATAACAATTTACAGTCTTTTCTCAAGCAACCTCACGTTATTAACTCTGAGGTAGGCATTATCATCCCTGTTTTACAGAAGAGCAAACAAAGACCTCGAGAAGCCAAGGTTCCACAGGTTATACGTGATGAAACTAGAACTTGAACTCAGTTGTACTTTACTTGCTCCTCCATTGCTTTCATGCATTGTAAAGCGTTTATTTTCTGTCCTGAGGAGTCAAATTAGCTCTTTGAAAGTCATCACCTTATCATAGGCCCTGTCAGAATGCACCATCCTCCAAGTTGGTATTTTTTACTTTACTAGTTGCAACCTCATAAGATTCTTAGATTGCTGGAATCAAACTTGTATAATCATTTTTACTGTATATCAGTCATTTGAACATTCCTGGGATTCAGTATTTTAGGACAGTTTCGTGTGTGTGAATCAGAATGATGGGGAGCTTTAAGCTGTTTGGTAAGGTCAGAGCTTATAGAAGAAGCCACAGCGCTTCCATATTCTTTTTTTTTTTTTTTTTTTTTTTTTGAGACAGAGTCTCGCTCTGCCACCCAGGCTGGAGTGCAGTGGTGCGATCTCAGCTCACTGCAACCTCCGCTTCCTGGGTTCAAGCTATTCTCCTGCCTCAGCCTCCCAAGTAGCTGGGATTACAGGCACCCACCACCAAGCCTGGCTAATTAAGTAGTGACGGGGCTTCTTCATGTTGGTCAAGCTGGTCTCGAGCTCCCGATCTCAGGTGATCCACCTGCCTTAGCCTACCAAAGTGCTGGGATTACAGGCATGAGCCACTGCGCCTGGCCCCATATTCTTTTTAATAACAGGTATTTGTCACCAAAAGGAGAGGGGCCTTTAAGTCTGAGAAAGCTGCATTCTTTGTTCCACTCAGTGGTGACCTTACTGTAATTTTAGTCCTCCACATACAAAAGGCAAGTCTTTATGCCAGGCTTATTGTAAAAACATGTTGGTTATCCCAGAAAACAACTTATGAATTTAAAGTAGCCAGTGGAACCCAGAGATAAAACCTTGTGTGTTGTGAATAATCCTTCAACCATCAGTGGAAAATGTTAGCTCTTCTCTTTCCAAGTGGAAAATTGAAACTGCCTTTTTGAGAGTCAGTTTGTCTGCTCCACTGTGAAAAAAATAATGTTTTAATATAAAAGCTTAAACCACCCTATAGTAAAGACAGCAGAGTAGAACTATGAAATTCAACCCTCTGCTTATGAGGCTGTTTCACTTATGCTGGAGTAAATTGGCACATGGACAATGAACCAAAATCAAATTCAAGAAGAAAAAAAAATAGTTCAAAAAAGAATAACCACTGCAGATGCTGGCTTGGAATTCACACAGTATTTCTTTGGGGCTTTCTACAAGAATATTGAGGATCATCACTGCAAAACTTAATACCAGTTCTGTGAATTCTTTCTTGAAAATATATCTAGGCTGGGTGCGGTGGCTCATGCCTGTAATCCCAGCACTTTGGGAGGCTGAGGCGGGTGGATCAGTTGAGGTCAGGAGTTTGAAACCAGCCTGGCCAACATGGTGAAACCCATCTCTACTAAAATACAAAAAAATTAGCTGGGTGTGGTAGCACGCACCTGTAGTCCCAGCTACTTGGGAGGCTGAGGCAGGAGAATTGCTTGAACCTGGCAGGCGGAGGTTACAGTGAGCCGAGATCACACCACTGCACTTCAGCCTGGGTGACACAGCAAGATTGCGTCTCAAAAAAAAAAAAAAAAAAATATATATATATATATATACACACACACACACATATGTGCACACACACACACCTATATATATAGAGAGAGAGAGAGAGAGAGAGAGTGCGAGAGCACAAGAGCGCAAGCCCTACCCCATTCCCTGCTGATTGCAGCAGTGGTCTTGCTTTTGAGGAAGGTAGTTGTAGAGTTGGCTTCTCTGTTCCAGCTTAGGTTAGAGATTCCTTATCTCATAACTCACAGAAGGCACATCAACAGAACGTCCCCAAATTTATCATCTGAAGGCAGTTTTATTGTGGTTTTTGGACAACAACATCTTTAAGGCTCTTGGCCTTATAAAATCTCTCTTTGAAGCATTTATGATTTCATCAGTAATCTGATTGGTATCTGTTCAGATTTCAAAATCCTTTGCCCCCATCTTCTGTGAGATGTATTATTTCTTTCCCTTAATAACTTTCCACTGTGCCCTCCTTGACAACCCCCAACTCTAAAAGCTCCCTTATACTTGGGGAAGAAAAAAAGCTATTACCTTTCAAACTACTGTGATAGTTCTTTCTTTGCCTTAATCACAACACTTTTAAAGTCATTAGTTTCTACTCTTCACGTGTATTTTTCATTACCCATGCATTTTCTTAATGTCTTGTACTCTCTTTATTGAAATTGTTTTCTTGAAATTATCCCTCAGTGGTCAGATCCAAGGCCTTGTCTTTGTAGTGGGCCTTTCCAGCTCCAGCCTCTTGGAAGCATTTGACATGGAACCCTTTCTTCAGTTGGCCTCCATGACACTATTTTCTCTTAATTTTCTTTGTTTTTTTCCTTTTTTGAAATGGAATCTTGCTTTGTCGCCTAGGCGGGAGTGCAGTGGCATGATCTTGGCTCAGTGCAACCTCCACCTCCTGGGTTCAAGTGATTCTCATACCTCAGCCTTCCAAGTAGCAGAGATTACAGGTGTGTGCCACCACCTCAGGCTAATTTTTGTATTTTTCGTAGAAATGCAGTTTTACCGTGTTGGCCAGGCTGATCTCAAACTCCTGACCTCAAGTGATCTGCCCACCTCAGCTTCCCAAAGTGCTAGGATTGTAGGTGTGAGCCACCATGCCCAGCCTATTTTCTCCTGGTTTTCTGTGTTTCTGGTGTTTCTAACTTGTTTTTTTTTTTTTTTTCTGATACTTCATCATCTTTTCTATCTCTAAATATGAATATTTCTGTATTCTCTGTCTTCTCATCTTTGATACTTTCATCTGCTTCCACAATTTTAGTTTCTACTACCTGTCTTTGAATGCTACCTTCCCTAAATAGTACTATTTGTGTATGTACTATGGTACTTTTACAACTACTACTTTATTACATAGTTATTTACATACGTACTTGATTTAAATTTTCTGATTGCCACCTTATTGAGGGAGTAAGTTTCTTTCGTCTTTGTTTTGTCTTTCTATATGCTTCTTATACCTAACCTGTTTGCTCTGGGTCTTGTTTGTTGTAATGTGTAATATACGTCTTCTTACATCTCTGTTATATAATCCCTTTATAGCTTGTCTTCTGTTGCTTAGCACCATCCCTCCTTTTCTTTCTCCCATGACTCTTTAATTTATAGGAGCTGGTCGTTCGTTTCCTCAAGCGAGCATCAAATAACCTCCGGCATTCACTGAAGATGGTATTACCCAGCCGACGATTGGCACTTCCGGAACGCAGAAGAATCCTGGCCCACCAGCTGGGTGACTTTATCATTGTATACAACAAGGTAGGTGTTTTATCTGTTAGTCTTGTGCTTTGGATTGCCATACACTGTCAGAAACAGACTAGATAGAAGCCTCTGTCCAACTGGATGGAGATGCTCTTCTTCTGTTCTCTGGCATCACCATCCCTTGTGTATTACTGTTAGGGGAAGCAGGACCCCACACCTTAAGCCAGCTGGTCTGAAAAACTATTTATTACTTCTGAAGGCCCAGTGGCCATAGTTAATTCTTAATTCTTATCAAAAGGCATATTCCTTTTGAGCACTGAGATGAATCCTAGGCTGTGTGAGTCTGCACGGTTGTTAGTGCCTGTAGAAAGTGGCAAATTGACCATTTGAGAACAAATTTGAGCTGTGGATTGAATGTGATGACATATTCTTTCTTGAACAAGTTATACTTTCATCTTTACAACATTTTATACATTACAGAATTTTACAGTCAAGCCCAAGAAATATACTATTTAATTAGAATATTTTGCAAAGCATTCTATATCCCGGGATCTCAGAATGCATTAAAAATATCATTTTGGGTGTTTGGGTTTGGGAGGTTTGGTCAGTTTGCAGAAGGAAAAGCTGATAGATCTAAAGTTGCATGGAATTGTTAGTAGAATATCAGTGCACCAAACTCATAGCCACAATTTACTCCAGATCTGTTGAGAGTTTTGTTATGTAAGTGAAGAATTTATTCAGTATGGAAGCTGGTATGAGAGTACCTTCCAAGATCTGTCTTTCCTCTCCTAATTGGAACAAAATACTGTTCTCTATTGTCATATTGTTAAAGCTACAAGGGTGATCGTAGATATTACTAAGCTACTATAAAAAGCTCTTAAATCAATGGGCTGTGTAAGTAGAAAGTAAAAACATGATGAAAATTTACATTCATTCTGCAACTTTTACTTGGGAATTTCAAAATGTTTTATAAAATCATGGCCAAAAGTAATATATCACATTTATAGGCGGCAAAAGTACATACAAGAATTAAATGTCTTTACTATAAGGACAGATTAACTCAAGGCTATTGAAACTACATGATGAAGTGCATATTTATTAGGATTTTTTTTATCTTGTTTTTCTGTGGGGTTTGGGCACTGGGTAGGAAACAGAACAAATGGCTGAAAAGAATTCAAAGAAGAAATTTGAGGAAGAAGAGGAAGATGGGGTGAATATGGAAAACTTTCAGGAGTTCATCAGACAAGCAAGGTAGAAGACATTCTTGATTGATAAAAGCTGTCTTATTCCATCTTCCATAATGCTCATTGAGTACCCAGCATTCCTTTGTTTCTGATACATGGATGTGAATGAAATCACTCTTAAAGCCGGGCACAGTGGCACACCCCTTTAGTTCTAGTTACTTGGGAGCCTGAGGCAGGAGGATTGCTTGAGCCCAGGAATTCAAGGCCAGCTTGGGCAACATAGTGAGACCCTGTCTCTAAATGATGAAAAAAGAAATCGTTCTCAAAAGGAGAAAAAATTGTATGGGCTTGGCCTCTCCATATCTTAGCCAATTATGTTGCTATTTTCATGGCTTCAGTTATCAAAACATTACTGCTGGGTAGCAAGGCTGTAGTTCTCAACAGCCTTCAGAGTACACATCTCTTGAAGTCACAAGAGAGCCCTCTGGAAAGTTGAAGTTAGAGGCATCTCATATTTACTGGGTCTGAATTTGTCCCTGACCTACTCATGAAGTAGAAATGACCAAATTTTGCCTACATTGAATAGGCTGAGGAATTTGCAATTTCTCCACTCTGTGAGGGTTACACCTAATTTATATAAAATAGAACAAGTTCTTCATGCTTAGGGTTAGCCTTTAGAAATGGAAAATCTCGATATTCATCTCTCTATCTTGATAAAAGTCAGCCAGGCCATTTTGTCCATTTATGTTGGCTTACAAAGGAAGAGATAACAAAGGCACTTAATTTTAAATCTCGTAAAACTTACACTGGAGGATTTTTTTCTAAATAGAGAGATGTGCAAAACCATTAAAATAAAATAGGATAAAAAAACAGTAAACCCCATTACTTAGGCTTCAACTGGCAAAGTCACAAAGAGGGAGAAAATCAGTAGAAAATCTACCCTATGTTATTTGTGAAGTTAAATGAGGTAGGGGTGGGGGCTTATCAATCACCAGCATAATATAATCTTTGTTTAATACCTTTTACAGACCTCACTATCATGCGCTTTACAGCAAACAAATATATCATTTTGTAGGAGTCTATAATTGTATAGTGTTATTTGTTGACATTTTTGAGTCTTAAGTAATATGATTGATAAAACAGGTATAGAAACAGCTTCTCTCATCAACGTTATAAAAACAGAAAAGGATAAAAAAAAAAAAAACAGATTGTGTCCAGAAAATAGCTCTACTTTTTAAAGCTAAAAGATAATTTTCAGGTTTATCCTAAGGATCTTCAAAATCTCTAAAATATATATTTTTAAAAACCCAGCCTTTAAAAGAACACTATTTCCCAAGCAAGTCTAACTGGATACTAAAAATGAATTATAACATACTGTTAACTAGTTATATAGATTTGGAGATAAAATGCATTGGAACATAATTACTTCTGATTGGGGATGAGGTGCTGATTATTGGGAAATAATGTGGTAACGTCAGTTCTTTTATTAAGTTTGGTTTGAGTACATGGATACTTTTCAGGGCTGGTAAATTCAAATACCTGCTGGAGTCAGACAGGAAAACATAAATTATGAAGTGGGCAAAGGATAAGACAGACATAAAGCAGCTTGTATTTTGACCAACCATAACCTTTGCCTTTCAGTATTCTGTGAAGGGCCAAATGAAACACACTGACAGGCAGAGGTTTGCATCCTCAGCTGTAGATTTTTGATAGTCACTTGAGAGACTTATCTTGTGGCAATTTGGCTACTTCGGAGACTTTGAGGTTTACGCTGAGATTCATAAAGGTGGTTTCTAGGTTCTGGTTAGAGTGTGTTTTCTGAAGATGGGATATAGGTTCTCTGTGATAATACAGGCATACTTCACTTAATAGCCGCTTTTCTAGAACATAGCCAAGCTTCAAGAAAAAGAAAAGAAAAAGGCCATTGAGAAGCTGCTACAGATGTTAAAGTCCACCTGTGATATGTTCACTAGAAGAATCCACTAGCCCCTCCTCTGTTCCCTTATACTTTCTATTTTGTGGCTGTTCATAAAGAGCATATAATTTCAGTAATTTGAAGTGATTTAGAGATGTTCTGCTTTAGTCTTGTGCATTATATAGATGGTTAGGGAATTCTATGGTTATTGGTGGATTTCCTTATTTCTGACATAGGCAATGAAAATGACAAGTGGCTCTTTAAGTGAAGATACTTCAGTTACCTAGAAGTGAGCTGAACAAACTGTAAAGGGCCAGATAATAAACATTTCAGACTCTGTGGGCTACATATGGGTGGTGGTGGTGGTGGTTCTTGCTGTTGTTGTTTTGTATATTCTTTAAAAATATTTTTTAAAATTTTTGGCCAGGGCCATAAAAACAAGTCGCTGGTCAGGTTTAGCCCACAGTATGTAGTTGGTTGCCGCTTGTTCTAGAACGTAGCTGTCCAATAGAACTTTTTGTGGGTGACTACTGAACACTTGAAGTGTGGCTAGTTTACGGAAAAGAATCTTTAATTTAATTTGAATTTAAATAGTCACATATGGCTGACTAGTTGCTACCATATTAGACAGTGTAGATCTAGAAAATTCACTGTGGGATGAATAAAGCCTTATGCTTTAAATTTTTTAGATTGCTTTCATTTATATTTTATTTTAACCACCTATTAATAGGGAATTTTCAGCTTGTGCTTTTCATTTTTCCCTTTTCCAGCTTGCTCTGTTTTCATAATAAAATCTGGTGGAAAGATTTTCCAGAATAGCTTCCTGTCTGACCATACTTTTTCTCCTCATTTCAGTGAGGCTGAACTGGAGGAGGTGTTGACTTTTTATACCCAAAAGAACAAGTCTGCTAGTGTCTTCCTGGGGACTCACTCTAAAAGTTCTAAGAACAGCAACAGTTATTCTGATACTGGGGCAAAAGGTGGTAAGTATGCTGGTTAATGAACGAAAAATAAGAAGAACAGGTGAAGAAATGAGAAATGCAAAGGAGAATGAGGAATAATGTGTTGGCTAAGCACTAATAGTCCCCAAGGTAATGAGACTTTGCAGCATGGGGAGGGGGTGGAGAATGGGGGACAGTACTTTTTGTCCTAAAAGCAGAGGAGGGGCATGGTCTGATTTTTTTTCATGATAATTAACAGCAGAGAGCTTTTCAAGAAAAGCTAATAATAGCTGATATTTAGTGAACACTTATCTTTCTATCTGCTGGACGTGGTCTTATTTTTTACTTCCCAAAACCATATAGAGTGTGCACTACCACAGAACCTCTTTACAGATGAGAAAATAAGCTAAAAGAGACTGAGTAACTTGCCCAAGGTTATTCTTTATCGTGCAGGGACAAGGAATTTGATACATAGCCTGCCTGACTCAAAGTTTGTGCTCTTGATATACTCTTCTGTCTCTCTTAATGATTATTTCTGACTCTTGTCAAGTTTGTTACTTTCTCTAACTTAACATCATTGGCATTTTGGGCAGGAGAATTCTTTGTTGTGTGGGGCTGTTCCATACCTGGTGGGAAGTCTAATATACTTGGTTCCAAGCCTGACATGCCATTAGCTTCCGTCAGCCATTGTGATAATCCAGAATGCCCCTACATGTTTCTAAAACTTCTTACTGCTGGGGAATTCCATGGTTGGGGATTTTGGAATTGAATATGGATGTGGCTGTCTAGCTCACGTCATCATGATAAAAAAAAATAGCAGTGACGTTCTGTTACAAACAAAGCTCTGTGCTTTAAATGTAAAATTAACTTAAAACCTAGATGGAAGCCTAAGGCATAGGTAATCAACCTGCTGATTTTGTCAGTGTGCTAAGTACTAGATTCAAAGATGGAGACTTCTTCCCTGCTCTTAAGTTATGATAATCTAATGTGAAAATAGCCAGGAAGATTGGTCATTTAAAATGTGGAATGAATTTTCCCAAAGAAACAGTGTTAATGTTTTAAAAACTAATTTGGTTCGTAGGCCAATCCACATAAGCCTGTTTAACTCACGGTATGATTGAATTATTGTATTACTGGAAGTCCTGATTCCAGCCCTTTTCTTTGAGTTTTTCTAACTTCATTCACCTGTTCATTCATTCCTTCTATACTTTTTTTTACTTAGCACCTATTATGTGTTAGGCATTTTCATGGTTGCTAGGGATACAATGACCAGGACTGTCACAGTCTTTAACTTTGTATAAAGTTTATTGTCTGGTAGATAAAGTCGGGTAAGTGAATAGAAGAAGAAAGCTGGCAGAAGCTCTGAAAAGTTCCTATAAGAGTTTTGGCTAAGGGAGACAAAGGAATTCTTGTAATAAGGTTGGAATAGAGAAAAGTGTGCTAATTTGGGGAGGTAGGGGCCTAGATGGGCATTCATCTAGTAACTTCTCCCCTGGCAGTAATGTGGAAGCCTTAACAGCACGTAGTGGCAATATCTTTTATACTGATAGGTCATTCAAAATTCTAGGGTTTGTGTTTTAAGGACTACCTTTACATAAGATCCATACCTGTGTAAACCTATTAAGGATAACTGGCCGGGGGGGCAGTAGGAAGGCGTCCATCAAGGAAACAACATTATGACATTTGATAGTATAGTATCTGGACTCATTTCAAACATGAACTAACAAGTGTGTGACAGTGTTACCACTGCTATTGGCGATGGAGGGGAGAAAATTCCTATGTCTTTATTCTTTCACTCTGAAAGATGATCTATAAAATGGCCTTTCTTAAGTTTTTGTATGATTCTAGCCCTTGACAAAGATTTTGGAATATTTTTATATATGATTAGCTCTGGCTATTCCATTTCAAAATTCTATAGTGGAGAAAAAATTGGTTATTAATGTCAAAATCGGTTAGAGTGATACTATTATTGAATATACTGATCAACCTATCTCCAGTAAAACTGAGGAGTTTAGGCCGGGCGTGGTGGCTCATGCCTGTAATCCCAGCACTTTGGGAGGCCGAGGCAGGTGGATCACCTGAGGTCAGAAGTTCAAGACCAGCCTGGTCAACATGGTGAAACCCCATCTCTACTAAATATACAAAAATTAGCTGGGTGTGGTGGTGGGCGCCTGTAATCCCAACTACTCAGGAGGCTGAGGCAAGAGAATCGCTTGAACTGGGAGGCAGAGGTTGCAGTGAGCCGAGATCGCACCATTGCACTCCAGCCTAGGCAACAAGAGCGAAACTTCGTTCAAAACAAACAAACAAACAAACAAACAAACAAAAACTGAGGAGTTTAAGATACAGAGCCATCGTAGTATCCAGGTATTATGCCAAGAAACAATGGGACCGCTCTTCCTGTCTCGGGGTAGCTTCGCTGCTCCATACATATTATAACTTCTTGGCTCCAGGGGCTACCACCAACCAACGTGATCTCTTAGAACCCTCAGTCTGAATTCCTGGCGTAAGCATCTGACCGCCCTTATTATTATTGTTTTTCCCAGATAAGCCCTAGCTTGTTGGCTGTCCGTGGATGGCTGCCCTGGGTTTAGGTACCTTTCCCTGGTTCAGTTAACTGTAGCTGGGATTGGGAATAGCTGGGAATCAATTTAATTGGTTGCCTACTCCATAGGGCTGTGGGTGTCTCCATCTTTGGAAAAGTGTGATGAGACGTGCCATGTTTCCCAGCATTGATTAACAGTTGTGTTATATTTTTGGAAATAAAATTATGTATAGAACAACGGACTTGCAGTTGATTATAAGAGAGTCCAAGCTTAGTATTTCTTATTTCAGATCACCCTGAGACTATAATGGAAGAAGTGAAAATAAAGCCGCCTAAACAGCAACAGACAACAGAAATTCATTCTGATAAATTATCTCGTGAGTGATTTCAAACCTACCTAGATTTGCTGCTCTCTGATAATTCTCTAAAAGAAGGAAATAGTCATCAGATATTAAATATTTCTAAAGCATGGAACATTACCCCAAAGAAATATTTTTCTTTGTTTTTCCTTTTCCCTTAGAATTTTCTCTTATCTATTGATAAGCTATTTTCCTTCCAAAGACTTTTTCATTTTCTTAAGTTTAGAAATTCTGAGTGCATTCATTTTTCCTAGAAGGGTGAAAAGAAGGGGGAGAGGAATTAGCTGTTGCTAGTGGAGACTTCATCTTGATGTCCTAATGTGTGTAAAACATGCCTGCTCTGTTTCATAGTGGTAGACCCAACTCCAGCTTTTAGAAAGGAATAAAAGTAAATTCCTATTTCTGTTGCCAGGTTGTTTCTGGTAGGCAAAAATCATTAAATTTATGATGAACACTCATTAAAGTCTGTATTTTTCATGATTTCTGTTTCATGCCAAGATTATTGTGATATTTATGTTTTAAAAATATTTATGTTTTATAGAGATTGTATGTTTGTTTTTCCTGTATTGATGTCTTGTTTTGTTTTGTTTTTAATAGGATTTACCACTTCAGCAGAAAAAGAGGCAAAATTAGTTTATAGCAATTCCTCCTCTACTCCTTTCTCTGGTCCTACTGCTACTCTGCAGAAAATTCCCAACACCCATTTGTCATCTGTTACAACCTCTGACCTCTCTCCAGGGCCTGGCCACCATTCTTCTTTATCTCAAATTCCTTCATCTATCCCCAGCATGCCTCACCAGCCAACAATTTTACTGAACACAGTCTCTGCCAGTGCTTCTCCCTGCCTACATCCTGGGACACAGAACATCCCAAGCCCTGCTGGCCTGCCACGGTGTCGATCAGGAAGTCACACCATTGGCCCCTTTTCTTCCTTCCAAAGTGCTGCACACATCTATAGCCAGAAACTGTCTCGTCCCTCTTCAGCAAAGGCAGGTGAGTGAGAGAATGAAAGACAGTCCACAATGTGATCTCCTCCCCAGCCCCAGTAAAGAAAGAATGTCATCTCTTACCTTTGCCGTTTTTAAAATTTTGAAATGGAAACAGACATACACTGCATTGTTCTGATGTGACTAAAGAAGACTCTTGCATTGCATCTAGTAGCATGCATTCATTGACACAAAAGGAAACAGGACCTCTTTTAGGTACTGGAGATAAAGAGATAAATCTGACAAGGCTTCTGTTCACTAGGAGCCTACAGCCTAGTCAAGAGATTTCCTGTCACAGATAACCATAGACCTATGAGTGTGCTATATGCATTCTCCGTGCTTCAAATAGTTATTCCCAACATCAGACAAGTTAGTTTTTAAGACAAGAATGACCTGAATAAATAACCAAAGAATTCTTAGAATAGGATATATCATTTTAACTGCAATAGACCTATATTGTCAAGTTTGTCCTCCATTTTTTAATAACAGCTTTATTGAGATATAATTTACATTCTATCAAATTCACCCTTTTAAAGTGTACAATTCAGTAATTCAGTGGTTTTATATATATATTCACAGACTTGTGCAATCAACACCACTATCTAATTTTAGAACATTTTCATCATCTCCAAAAGAAATCCCATACCTGTTAGCAGCCACTGTCTGTTTCTTCCTCCCCCAAGCCCCTGGCACCCACTGATCTGCTTCTCTGTTTTTACAGATTTGTCTATTCTGGACATTTTTATATAAGTAAAATCATATAATAGGTAGTCTTTTGTGAATGGCTGCTTTCTATTCTGGACATTTTATAGAAGTAAGATCATAATAGGTGGTCTTTTGTGAATGGCTGCTTTCACTTAGCATAATGTTTTTCAGGTTCATGCACGTTGTAGTAGGAACTTCATTGGCTTTATGGCTGAATAATATTCCATTGTATGGATATACCACAATTTGTTTAGCCATTAGTCAGTTGATGGGCATTTGATTTGTTTATACCTTTTGGCCATTATGAATAATGCTGCTATGAACATTTGTTTGTAAGTTTCTGTGTGGACATATGTTTTTATTTCTCTTGAGTGTATAGCTAGAGTGGAATTGTTGGTTCACATGATAACTTTTTGTATTTCCTCTTTTTGAGGAACTTGTAAACTGTTTTCCAAAGTGGCTGTGCCCTTTTACTAACAGCAATGTTTGAGGGTTCCAGTTTCTCCCTGTCCTTGCCAAAACTATGAGTTGTCTCTGTTTTAGATTTTCACATCCTAATGGGTATGAAATAGTATTTCTTTTTTGTGGTTATGATTTGCATTTCCCTAATGGCTAATGATGTTGAATATCTTTTCATTTGCTTATTGGGTATTTGTATATCTTCTTTGGAGGAATGTCTATTTAAATTATTTGCCCTTTTTAAAATTCGTACATTTTCCTTTTTATTGTTGAATGTAAATGTTCTTTGTATACTCTATATAAAAGCCCTTTGTCAGATAGGATTTATAAATATTTTTTCCCTACTTGATGGTTATCTTTTCACTTTCTTGAAGCACAAAAGTTTTAGATTTTAATGATGTCCAATTTATCTGTTTTTTTCTATTGTCAGTTGTGCTTTTGGTATCATATCTGGAATACTGTTGCCTAATCAAGTGTCACAGAGATTTCCTCCTTTTTTTTTTTTTTTTTTTTTTTGAGACAGATTGTTGCTCTGCCGCCAGGCTGGAGTGCAGTGGCACGATCTTGGCCCACTGCAACCTCTGCCTCCAGGTTCAAGCGATTCTCTTGCCTCAGCCTCCCGAGTAGTTGGGACTACAGGCACATGCCACCATGCTCAGCTAATTTTTGTAGTTTTAGTAGAGGTGGGGTTTCATCATGTTGGCCAGGATGGTCTTGATCTCTTGCCCTTGCGATCTGCCCGCCTCAGCCTCCCAAAGTGCTGGGATTACAGGCGTGAGCCACCGTGCCCGGCCCCTCCTATGTTTTATAGTTTAGACTCTTACATTTAGGTCTTTTGTCCATTTTGAGTCAATTGTTGTGTATGGTATGATGTAGGGGTCTAATTTCATTCTTCTGCATGTGGATATTCAGTTATATCAGCATCATTTGTGGAAAAGAGTATTGTTTCCCCATGGGATTGTCTTGGCACTCTTCTCAAAAATCAATTAATTATAAATGTGATGGTTTATTTTTAAGGCCTCAGTTTTATTCCATTGATCTATGTGTCTGACCTTATGCCAATATCACATTGTCTTGATTGCTACAGCACTATAGTAAGTTTTGAAATCACCAAGGATGATTAGTTCCAACTTCACTCTTCTTTTCCAAGATTGTTTAGGCTGTTCTGGATCCCTTGCATTTTCATATGAATTTTAGGATCAGCTTGTCAATTTCCTCAAGAAAAGGCAGATGGGATTTTGATAGGATTATTATCTGTGGATCAGTTTGGGGACTATCTTACCATCAGTCAGGATTTAAACACTAGTAATAGCTATGTTAAGGTGAGTTACAGCTAAGATGTGTTTTATAAATAGCCAGTCTATATTTCTTAATACCTGTTTTCAAATGCAATGGATATCTTAATATGCAGCTTGAGTCAGAGATATTAAATGGTCTACTTTAATAAGTCATAAATATGAATATATGCATATGTATATATCTGCTAATTCTGGGTGATCATTGTTTTTGTGATTTAATTTACTAAAATTGGTAATAATAATGATCAGTAATGTTCTAGTTTGAACTATTTTTTCCCCATGTAAGAAATTCAGTAAGATGAATGTCTTCAGTGGCCTGTGTTATCATAAAAACATTTTCAAAACCCTCCCTTTTGATCCTTTCCAAGAGAAGGATAGGGAACAAAAGAAGTTGGTGAGTTCATAAATATTTTCTGATATCTGTTGTGATTTCTTTTTTGACTCCTGGATTATTTATAAATATATTGTTTAATTTTCAGGTAGTTGGGATTCTTTATTTTTGTAATTGGTTTTTAGCTTATTTCCACTGTGGTCAGAGAACATAATCTGAATGGATTAAACAGTAGTAAATGACAGTATATGGACAAAAATATATAATTGACAACAGCCTGTAATTGATTGGAGTTAAATTTTTCTGTGGTAATTGAATGGTTTTGGAATAGGAGTAAGATTTTATTTAACTATAGACTTTTTAAAGTTAAATATATAGCATCAAATTTCAAAGGTCATCACTAAAAGAATAAAAGTATAAATTCTAATGGGGAGAAGAAAAATGAACTGTGGATAAAAAACATGCGGGAACTTAGGTGTATGCAAGCAAGAAGCATAGAAAAAGCAAGATAAATAGAAATTTAAAACATAGCAAATTGGCCGGACACCGTGTCTTATGCCTGTAATCCCAGCACTTTCGGAGGCTGAGGTAGGCAGATCGCTTGAGGTTAGGAGTTTAAGACCAGCCTGGCCAACATGGTAAAACCCAGTCTCTACTAAAAATACAAAAATTAGCTAGGCATGGTGGCACTGGCCTGTAGTCCCAGCCACTCAGGTGGTTGAGGCAAGGGAATTGCTTGAACCTGGGAGGCAGAGGTTGAAGTGAGCCAAGATCACACCACTGTGCCCCAGCCTGGGCACAGAGCAAGACTCCATCTCAAACAACAAAACAAAACAAAAAACATGGTAAATCAAGTCCAAATATATCAAGAAGCAAATAAACATAAATAGGTTAAACTTGACAGATTTTTTAAAGTTTAAAAAAATCCAACTATGTGCTGCTTACCAGAGACACACCTAAGTTTAAGGACACAGAATGTTTAAAAGTAAAAAATTGAAGAAAGAAATACCAGATAAGTACCAAACAGAAGAAAGTTGGTATTGTTGCATTAATATATGCTGAAATAGGCTTGAAGATATAAAACTTTCTTACAGATAAAGAGTAACTACATAATGACAAAAAGTTCAGTCAAAAGTTAAACAATTCTAAAAGTGTCTGCACCTAATAAAATAGCCTCCAAATGTGTAACACAAAAATGGAAACAACCACATGAAGAATGTATAAATCCACTGTCTTGGTGATTTCCACATACTTCTGTTAATTATTAATACACTAAACAGATTTTTAAAATGCAGAAAGGATAAAGAGGATTCGAACAAGGTGATAAGTTTATTTATTGATAATATATAGGACTGTGCACCCAATAATTAGACAAACACCTCAAGCATACATGATATATTTATAAAAATCTGTCATATCCTACATCATAAACAAGAGAACAAATTGCAGAGACTTGGTATCACACAGCCACATTCTTTGTCCACACTGCAATTAAGTTGAAAGTCAGTAACAAAAAGATATAGAAGAAACCCCCATGTATTTCAAAATTTAAAAGAGTCAAAGAAGAAATCCTGATGGAAGTAAATTATTAAGTATTAGAACTGAATGATAATGAAAAAGCTGTATGTCCACATAAGTAGAGAGCAATGCAAGTCAGTATTTGAAGGGAAATTTACTGGCTTAAATAATTATAGTTGGTGTGCACCTGTAGTCCCAGCTCCCTGGGAGGCTGAGGCGGGAGGATTGCTTGAGCACAGGAGTTCGAGACCAGTCTGGGCAACATAGCGAGATCCCTTCTCTAAAAATAAATAAATAAGTAAATAAAAACATATTTGAAAAGAAGACAGGCTGGAAATTAATGTGCTAAATGTCTGGCTTTAGACATTATAAAAACAACAGTATCATAAATCTAAATAAAGGATAAAGAAATATAAAGATAAGAGCAATAATTATAGAATTCAAAAATAAGGCACAGTAGAGGGTGGCAAAGCCAAAAGTGATTTTTTGAAAAGCCTAATAAAATGGACAAACCTCTGGTGACACCTATCAAGAAAAAAGAGAAGACATGGATAAATAATATAAGGAGTAGAAAAGCAGACATAGACAATATAAATACACCCAAAATGACAAAAATAATGTAATCTTCTTAACTTTATTCCTATAAAATTGAAAGCTTACATAAAATGGACCAAAATCATACAAACTATAACTTATGTAAAATTGACTCAAGAGGATGAAGAAAGTCTGAATAGTCCTGTAAGTATTAAAATAAGTGATACAGTAGTTGAAAGTCTTAAAGAAAACATAAGAACTAGATTTATGGGTAAGTTCTAATCTTTCAAAAGGTAGATAATTTCAATATATTTTTTAAAAAACTCTTCTGGAGTGTGGAAAAAGAGAGAATTTACCTCAACTTATTCTGTATGGCTAGTTTTATCTTAATAATAGAACCAGTTAAGGACAGTATTAAAAAGGAAATTACAGACTGGCTTTATTTATTAACACAAATGCAAAAATTTGAATCAAAATAAAAGCCAGTCAACTCTAGCAACATCTAAAAGAGATAGTACACCATGAGCAAGTTTATTCAAGGAATGTAAGAGGGGTTTAACATTAGTAAACCTATAAATATCATTTGCCATATAAATATAATAGATTAAATAAAAAACCATATTCTTCATCATGGTACGTGCAGAAAAATAATTTGATAAAATTCTGCACTCATTCATGATGATAACTCCTAGCTCATTAGGAAGAGAAGGAGATTCTCTTAAAAAAAGGGTATTTGCCAGAAACCTACAAGAGCTATCAGCCTAAATGTGGAAATGTTGAAAGCATTCTCTTTAACATTAAGAACAAGTAAGGATGCCCACTAACATTCCTTCTGTCCAGTGTTTAGTTACTAGAGATCAGAACCAACATAGTAAGATAAGAAAAAGAAATTATAAGCATAAGAATTATCCCTTCTTAGCCTTTTGGCTAAGATCAAGTGTAAGCATAAGGATCAAAAAAGAGGAAACAAAATTGTGAAATTGCAGACAATATATTGTCTACATAGAAAACAAAATAATTACAGGTCTATTTTAGAAATAGTTATTTTAGCATAAGATCAATATTTAAAAATAAATTGCTTTCAAAATTACTTGCCAGAAGTGATAGAAAACAATTTTTTGATTGTAGCAAAATATAAATAACATAAAATTTACCATTTGAATTACTTTAAGTTCAGTGGCATTCAGCACAGTCACACTTTTTGCAGCTATCACCTCCAATAAAAATGTTTTTAAAAATATCACTAATAATAGCATAAAAACTATGTCACCTAGGAATACATTTAGAAAAGAAAGGAAGTTTTATAAGACTACATTGAAAGACATAGATATTAGACATTAACAAAAATTTAAATAAATGGATAAATATACATTGTACATGCATGGGAAGACTCAAAATCATCAAAGTTTCCATTTTCATCACATTGATCTCTGTATTCAATATGGTTCCAACCAAAATCTCAACAAGTGTGTCATTGAATTTGGTAAGCCTATTCTAAAATGATAATAGAAAGGCAAAGAGCCAAGAATAGTGAGAACCTACTGAAGAAGAAAAATAAGGTAGAGGAGCACTTTATTAATATAAAAGTCATACTTAAGACAATGTGGTATTGGCAAATGTGTAGACAGATTGACCAGTGGAACAGAATAGAAAGTTAGAAACAGTCACACAGGAAGATGGAAATTTCATGTATTACAGAGATGGCATTGTAGATCAGAGGAAAGGGAGAGATATCTCAATAAATGCTTCTGGGGTAATTGGTTATCCCCACAGAGAAAGATGAAATTAGATCCCTGCCTCACACCATTTATAAAATCAATTTCAGTTGTAAAACTTCCATAATGAAATAAAATAATAAAATAAAGGAGACTATCATTAAGAGCTTGTGGTATGGAGCAAATATAAAAACAAAAGCACAAATTGTATAAGTCAATAAGGAAAAGATAGCCCAATAGAAAAATGATACCAGAAAAGAGGTAACATGTTCAACATCATTATTAATCAGGTACATGAAGACTACAATGGGAAGAATTAAGACACTTGACAATACTAAGTGTTGAAGAGGCTATGGATCAACAGGAATTTTCTTTTTTTTTTTTTAAATTTGAGACAGGGTCTCACTCTGTCACCCAGGCTGGAGTTTAGTGGTGCAATCATGGCTCACTGCAGCTTTGACTTCCCAGGGCTTAAGCAATCCTCACACCTCAGCCTCCTGAGTAATTGGGACTATAGGCCCATGTCCCCACACCCAGCTAATTTTTTATAGAGAAGAGATCTCACTTTGCTGCCTAGTCTGGTCTCGAACTTCTGTGCTGAAGTGGCCCTCCTGCCTCAGCCTCTCAAAGTGCTGGGATTACAGGTGTGAGCCACCATTCCCGGCCCAGGAACATTTTTATTTTGTTTGTTGGAGTGTAAAAAAATACCACTTTGGGGCCGGGTGCAGTGGCTCATGCTTGTACTCCCAGCACTTTGGGAGGCCAAGGCGGACAGATCACGAGGTCAGGAGATTGAGACCATCCTCGCTAACACAGCGAAACCTTGTCTCTACTAAAAACAAAACAAAGCAAAAAAATTACCCAGGCACGGTGGCGGGCGCCTGTAGTCCCAGCTACTCAGGAGGCTGAGGTGGGAGATTGGCGTGAACCCGGGAGGTGGAGCTTGCAGTAAGCCGAGATCGCGCCACTGCACTTCAGCCTGGGCGACAGAGCAAGACTCTGTCTCAAAAAAAAAAAAAAAAAAACCACTTTTGTATTACTACATAAACTTGAAAATTTACATACTTTGTGACCCAACAATTCCACTCCTAGGCATATACAAGAGGAGCTCTTCTACACATGTGCCAGCAGATGTATGCAAGAGTTTTATGGCTGCATTGTTTATAATAGCAATATGCTTGAAATAACCACAATACCCATTGATAGGGGAATAGAAAAATAAGTTGTGGTGTATTTACAAAATGGAATGCCAGACAGCAAGGAAAATGAATGACTTTCAGCTATATTTATCTAGGATAAATCTTGGAAGAGTAGTGTTGAATAACAGAGCAAGTCCCAGGAAATATCTATAGTAGGATACCATTTTTATAGATCTCAAAAATGAGCAAAATTATCTGGTATTTTGTTTGTATATGCATATACACACAAATATATTTGATAAAACTTTATGATTGATAAGGGGAGATTAGGAATGGGGAGGAACAACCACATAGGTTAGTACATATTGTTGATAATGTAATTCCTGGGTTGGGTAGTAAGTTCACAGGTGTTCATTACAATATGCTTATAACTATATATACAGCTATTATAAATATTTTGTATGTACTAAATAATATAGTAAACATGAAAAAGTTACAGATTTAGAAAATCAGTTGTATATGCAGAATGATCATTGTTAGCATTAATTTTAAAAAGACAGGAAATAGGTTATATTATTTCTACTTTTCTGGGTTTAAAAATTTTTTTCCAAGAGATGTGACTTTTACAATCAGGAAAAATGTGAATTTTTATTTTATTTTATTTTTAGAGACAGGTTCTCTTTCTGTCACGCAGGCTGGAGTGCAGTGGCATGATCATAGCTCACTGTAACCTTGAACTCCTGGGCTTAAGCGATCCTCCTGCCTCAGCCTCCCAAGTAGCTGGGACTATAAGCACAAGCCACCATGCTCAGCTGAATCTTTTTTTTTTTTAAATTTCATTATTATACTTCAGGTTTTAGGGTACATGTGCACAATGTGCAGGTTTGTTACATATGTATCCATGTGCCATGTTGGATTGCTGCACCCATTAACTCATCATTTAGCATTAGGTATATCTCCTAATGCTGTCCCTCCCCCCTCCCCCCACCCCACAACAGTCCCTGGAGTGTGATGTTCCCCTTCCTGTGTCCATGAGTTCTCATTGTTCAGTTCCCACCTATGAGTGAGAACATGCGGTGTTTGGTTTTTTGTCCTTACGATAGTTTACTGAGAATGATGTTTTCCAGTTTCATCCATGTCCCTACAAAGGACATGAACTCATCATTTTTTATGGCTGCATAGTATTCCATGGTGTATATGTGCCACATTTTCTTAATCCAGTCTATCATTGTTGGACATTTGGGTTGGTTCCAAGTCTTTGCTATTGTGAATAGTGCCGCAATAAACATACGTGTGCATGTGTCTTTATAGCAGCGTGATTTATAGTCCTTTGGGTATATACCCAGTAATGGGATGCCTGGGTCAAATGGTATGTCTAGTTCTAGATCCCTGAGGAATTGCCACACTGACTTCCACAACGGTTGAACTAGTTTACAGTCCCACCAACAGTGTAAAAGTGTTCCTATTTCTCCACATCCTCTCCAGCACCTGTTGTTTGCTGACTTTTTAATGATGGCCATTGTAACTGGCGTGAGATGGTATCTCATTGTGGTTTTGATTTGCATTTCTCTGATGGCCAGTGATCATGAGCATTTTTTCATGTGTTTTTTGGCTGCATAAATGTCTTCTTTTGAGAAATGTCTGTTCATGTACTTTGCCCACTTTTTGATGGGGTTGTTTGTTTTTTTCTTGTAAATTTGTTTGAGTTCGTTGTAGTTTCTGGATATTAGCCCTTTGTCAGATGAGTAGGTTGCAAAAATTTTCTCCCATTCTGTAGGTTGCCTGTTCACTCTGATGGCAGAAGCTCTTTAATTTAATTGATCCCATTTGTCAATTTTGACTTTTGTTGCCATTGCTTTTGGTGTTTTAGACATGAAGTCCTTGCCCACGCCTATGTCCTGAATGGTATTGCCTAGGTTTTCTTCTAGGGTTTTTATGGTTTTAGGTCTAACATGTAAGTCTTTAATCTATCTTGAATTAATTTTTGTATAAGGTGTAAGGAAGGGATCCACTTTCAGCTTTCTACACATGGCTAGCCAGTTTTCCCAGCACCATTTATTAAATAGGGAATCCTTTCCCCATTGCTTGTTTTTGTCAGATTTGTCAAAGATCAGATAGTTGTAGATATGCGGCATTATTTCTGAGGGCTCTGTTCTGTTCCATTGATCTATGTCTCTGTTGTGGTACCAGTATCATGCTGTTTTGGTTACTGTAGCCTTGTAGTATAGTTTGAAGTCAGGTAGTGTGATGCCTCCAGCTTTGTTCTTTTGGCTTAGGATTGACTTGGCAATGCGGGCTCTTTTTTGGTTCCATATGAACTTTAAAGTAGTTTTTTCCAATTCTGTGAAGAAAGTCATTGGTAGCTTGATGGGGATGGCATTGAATCTATAAATTACCTTGGGCAGTATGGCCATTTTCACGATATTGATTCTTCCAACCCATGAGCATGGAATGTTCTTCCATTTGTTTGTATCCTCTTTTATTTCATTGAGCAGTGGTTTGTAGTTCTCCTTGAAGAGGTCCTTCACATCCCTTGTAAGTTGGATTCCTAGGTATTTTATTCTCTTTGAAGCAATTGTGAATGGGAGTTCACTCATGATTTGGCTCTCTGTTTGTCTGTGATTGGTGTACAAGAATGCTTGTGATTTTTGTACATTGATTTTGTATCCTGAGACTTTGCTGAAGTTGCTAATCAGCTTAAGGAGATTTTGGGCTGAGACAATGGGGTTTTCTAGATATACAATCATGTCATCTGCAAACAGGGACAATTTGACTTCCTCTTTTCCTAATTGAATACCCATTATTTCCTTCTCTGCCTGATTGCCCTGGCCAGAACTTCCAGCACTATGTTGAATAGGAGTGGTGAGAGGGGGCATCCCTGTCTTGTGCCAGTTTTCAAAGGGAATGCTTCCAGTTTTTGCCCATTCAGTATGATATTGGCTGTGGGTTTGTCGTAGATAGCTCTTATTATTTTGAGATACGTCCCATCAATACCTAATTTATTGAGAGTTTTTAGCATGAAGGGCTGTTGAATTTTGTCAAAGGCCTTTTCTGCATCTATTGAGATAATCATGTGGTTTTTGTCTTTGGTTCTGTTTATATATTAAATAATTTCTTTTTGCCAGAATTTCAGTGCTTAAATAATAGAATGCTCTGATATTACAGTTGAAAGAAGAAAATTTAAATCTGAAAGGGAAATCAGTCATTTGAAAATATACACACACCAGGGCCTGTTGGGTGGAGGGAGGGGGGAGGGATGGCATTAGGAGATATACCTAGTGTAAATGACAAGTTAATGGGTGCAGCACACCAACATGGCACATGTATACATATGTAACAAACCTGCACGTTGTGCACATCTACCCTAGAACTTACAGTATAATAAGAAAACAACATGTTTTGACTAAAAATATATATAAAAAAAGAAAATTTAAGGTTATTGTTATTTTTCTGAGTATACTCGATTTTGCTTTTATCCGTTTCCCTTTTGAGCTTTCTAAGTATTATGGATGATTTGACAGTGGATGCCACAGACTGTTGACAAGTACAGTTACATAACAAGAAAAACAAATAAGAATTATAATGAGTTTCAAAGATATATTTTTTATTCAGTAAGATTAGCAAATTCTGGGATTGGTTATTCCCCACTACATATAATGAAAATTCTTCTTTGTGAAGCTTTTGTTATAAGCAAAAACATATTAATAAATAATGCATGTGGCAGTTTGGTAATAGGAAGAGTTTCTAGGTTATGGTAACCATTTATTTTTGTGATCATTTGAAGATAGTTTATTTCTCCTATATTATTAAAGATCCGTAGGGTTCAGTAAAGTATCTGTTGACCTGAGATTTCTCTCATTATCCTAATTTTTTTCAGGCCTTTTTTTCCTAAATGAGTGAAAACTTTTCTCTGTTTTAGCAGGATCGTGCTATCTAAACAAGCATCATTCAGGAATAGCCAAAACACAAAAAGAGGGAGAAGATGCTTCTTTATATAGCAAACGGTACAACCAAAGTATGGTTACAGCTGAACTTCAGCGGCTAGCTGAGAAGCAGGCAGCGAGACAGTATTCTTCATCCAGCCACATCAACCTCCTCACCCAACAGGTACGGATGATCTGGGGTGCCCAAGAGCTCTTTGGACCTGAGGATAGAATTAATGACAGGGTACTTTGTCTTTCCCTGTCTTTACTATTCCCATATACTGATGCCTCTTGAATGAGTATTATTAATAGTTGGATTCAAGCTAAAGGATCAAGTTTTTCCTCTTCAAATTTAAAGAAAATAACTTTCTGTTACAGGCATTGTAAGTCTGCTACTGGATATGATGTATCTATTTCGTGGATAAACAGACTTGAATGTTCATCTGTAAATATAATTTTAAAGGATCTTTAAAAATAAATTCTTTTCTTTGGTAAAATTTTCCAGTGAGTTTTAGTCTTATAAATCTTTTTACCAGAATTTTATAACATTACCCTTTAAAAAAATTTTTTTCTGTATTGCCTTTTATTTCATGATCTCAGGATATTTTATGGGTAACTGATTAATTTCATATTTTATTATACCCTTATCCAATATATTATCATTCTCCCCATTTTACAGATGGGGGAACCTGAGGCTGAAAGAAGTGATGTGATCAAGGTCATTCAACTAGCTGGGTGGATAGAAATAAATAACAGGATATTGTCCTTATGCTATATAGATATTAATAATCTTGCAACACAGTGAAGGTAGATGGCACTTTCAAGAGCTTTGTGAATTCTCTTTGTCCTTCTTGCTGGTTATCCCTATGGTGTTTAATTGAAGGAAAAGCCATATGTCTTATTCCCTAATGCTAAATGGCATCAAAGTCCTCCAAAGGAATTATCGTAATTTAACTCCACAGTTATATTTTGCTATGTTGCTGATGTGCCAAATTCCTTAATTGGTAGTAACTCTGTAGTGAAATCAAGTCTCGAAAAAAGTGAAGCTGAAAATTACTTTAAGTACATGCTAAAAGTAGGCAACACACTGCTCCCTGGTGGTACCCTACTTATCTGTATAAAATTTAGGACCAAAACTAAAGCTAAGCCTCTCATGGACTTAGTTTTACTTCAGCCTTATCCCAGCGTGTGAAGCAGTAATTATTTTCTTTCTCAAATCCTTAGTTGTTTGAAGGGAGTTAAATAAGAAGGCCTAATGTGAAATAGGAATCAAAGAATATTACAAGAACAATGTTGATTCTTGGAGGGAGTTGGGTAGTTAGATTTTAGTGACAGAATGATGGGAAGAGGGAATAGGATACCAAGATACGATGGGAAGGAATTTGCAAATTAAGTGGCTATGAGACGGGAAAGGCCAGTGCTCTGCTACACTTTTATCATTGGGTCACTAACTGTATGTTTCCAGTTTATAAATGGGCAGCTAGAAGCACCAAGATGTTGAGATTTTGTGATTGTAGTAAAAAAAAAAAAAATACCCAAAATAGCCAATCTTAGTGCTTACCTATTTCTAGCTCCTATCATTTGCTAGACTGCAAAGCCTACAAAGTGAAAAGATCCTAATCCTGTAGGAATCCAAGGTGACTGTATCCTGATTGGGAAGTCATCCCCCTTCAGTTAATTTTTTTCGTCTATAAAGAACTTCAGTGCCAGTGAATTAAAAGCCCATTAGACTGTGGTTTGTAGGGATCTGAACTTGCCATTAGATGTCAGTGTTAACTTTTAGAGTCTTGGTAATAGGGTGGTCAGTGCTTGGTACAGTACTGAGGGAGGTGCTGTAGGATGTAATAAGCAGGATGGAGTAGTGGAGAAAGAGCTGGATTAGCCATCCAGAGACTTGCCACTGACTCCTATGTGATCTTGGGCAGTTCACTCCATTGTTATTCTGACACTGACTCCTGTATGATCTTTGGCAGTTCATGCCGCTGTTCTGTCACTGATTAGCTGTGTGATCTTGGACAGTTCACTCTACTCTTCTGACACTGACTAGCTGTATGATCTTGGGCAGTTCACTCCACTGTTCTCCTGACACTGACTCCTGTGTGATCTTGGGCAGTTCACTCTACTCTTCTCCTGACACTGACTAGCTGTGTGATCTTGGGCAGTTCATTCCATTGTTCTGACACTGACTAGCTGTGTGATCTTGGGCAGTTCACTCTACTCTTCTCCTGACACTGACTCCTGTGTGATCTTGGGCAGTTCACTCCACTGTTCTCCTGACACTGACTCCTGTGTGATCTTGGGCAGTTCATTCCATTGTTCTGACACTGACTAGCTGTGTGATCTTGGACCGTTCACTTTACTCTTCTCCTGACACTGACTAGCTGTGTGATCTTAGACAGTTCACTCCACTGTTCTCCTGCCACTGACTAGCTGTGTGATCTTGAGCAGTTCACTCAACTTCTCTTAACCTCAGGGTCTTCATTGATTGATGAGGAAAATACAACAGAGTCATGAGGATATTATGCAAAACCTCTAAATGCAATATATGTGGAAAATATTGTTATTTCAGCCATAAAAGGCTTTTAATAGTAAATCACTTCTAATTTGGTTAGAAACAAGTTTTTAGATAAAGTGTACTTTTTAGTAATTTTTCAAAAATTATTGTGGGTACATAGTAGATGTATATATTTATGGGGTACATACGATTTTTTTTTATTTCAGTAGGTTTTTTTGGGGGAATGGGTGGTGTTTGGTTACATGGATAAGCTCTCTAGTGGTGATTTCCAAGGTTTTGGTGCACCTATCACCCAAGTAGTGTACACTGTACCCAATGTGCAGTCTTTTATTCCTCACCCTCCACCCACCCTTTCCCCCAAGTCCCCAGAGTCCATTATATAATTCTTGTACCTTTGTGTCCTAATAGCTTAGCTCCTACTTGTGAGAACATATGATGTTTGGTTTTCCATTCCTGAGTTACTTCACTTAGCATAATAGTCTCCAGCTCCCTCCAGGTTGCTGTGAATACTATTATTTTGTTCCTTTTTATGGATGAGTAGTATTCCATGGTGTATATATATACACACCACATTTTCTTTATCTACTCATTGATTGACAGACATTTGGGCTGGTTCCATATTTTTGCAGTTGCAAATTGTGTTGCTATAAATATGCATGTGCAAGTATCTTTTTCATATAATGACTTCTTTTCCTCTGGGTGGATACCCAGTAGTGGGATTACTGGATCAAATGGTAGATCTACTTTTAGTTCTTTAAGGAATCTCCATGGTGTTTTCCATAATGGTTGTACTAGTTTACATTCCCACCAACAGTGTAAAAGTGTTCCCTTTTCACCTCTTCCATGCCAACATCTATTATTTTTTGACTTTTTAATTATGGCCATTCTTGCAGGAGTAAGGTGGTATTGCATTGTGGTTTTGATTTGCATTTCCCTGATAATTAGTGATGTTGAGCATTTTCTCATATGTTTGCTGGACATTTGTATATCTTCTTTTGAGAATTGTCTATTCATGTCCTTAGCCTTTTTGATGGGATTATTTTGTTCTAGCTGATTTGTTTGAGTTCCTTGTAGATTCCGGCTATTAGTCTTTTGTTGGATACATAGTTTGCGAAGATTTTCTCCCACTGTGTGGGTTGTCTGTTTACTCTGCTGATTATTTCTTTTGCCTGCAGAAGCTTTTTAGTTTAATTAAATTCTATCTATCTATCTTTGTTTTTGTTGCATTTGCTTTTGGGGTATTGGCCATGAAGTCTTTGCCTAAGCCAATGTCTAGAAGGATTTTTCTGATGTTATCTTCTAGAATTTTTATGGTTTCAGGTCTTAGATTTAAGTCTTTCATCTATCTTGAGTTGATTTTTGTGTAAAGTGAGAGATGAGGATCCAGTTTCATTCTTCTACATGTGGCTTGCCAGTTATCCCAGCACCATTTGTTGAATAGAGTGTCCTTTCCCCAGGTTATGTTTTTGTTTGCTTTGTCAAAGATCAGTTGGCTGTTAAGTATTTGGCTTTATTTCTGGGTTATCTATTCTGTTCTATTGGTCTATGTGCCTATTTTTATGCCAGTACCATGCTGTTTCGGTAACTATATCCTTGTAGTATAGTTTGAATTTGGGTAATGTGATGCCTCTAGATTTGTTATTTTTGCTTAGTCATGTTTTGGCTATGCAGGCTGTTTTTTGGTTCCATATGAATTTCAGGATTGTTTTTTCTAGTTCTGTGAAGAATGGTGATGGTATTAAATTGCGCTGAATTTGTAGATTGTTTTTGGCAGTGTGGTCATTTTCACAATATTGATTCTACCCATCCATGAGCATGGGATGTGTTTCCATTTGTTTGTGTCGTCTGTGATTTCTTTCAGCAGTGTTTTGTAGTTTTCCTTGTAGACGTCTTTCACATCCTTGGTTAGGTATATTCGTAAGTATTTTATTTTATTTTTTGCAACTGTTGTAAAAGGGGTTAAATTCTTGATTTGATTCTCAGCTTGGTGGCTGTTGGTGTATAGCAGTGCTACTGATTTGTGTACATTGATTTTGTATCCTGAAACTTTACTGAATTTATTTATTAGATCTGGGAGCTTTTTGGATGAACCTTTATGGTTTTCTAGGTATATGATCATATTGGCAAACAGCAACAGTTTGACTTCCTCTTTAATGATTTGAATGCCCTTTATTTCTCTTGTCTGATTGCTTTGGCTAGGACTTCCAGAATTATGTTGAATAGAAGTGGTGAAATGGATTCTTGTCTTGTTCCAGTTTTCAAGGGGAATATATTCAACTTTTCCACATTCGGTATAATGTTGGCTGTGGGTTTGTCATAGATGGCTTTTATTACCCTAAGGTATGTCCATTTTATGCCAATTTTGTTGAGGGTTTTAATCGTGAAGAGATGCTGGATTTTGTCAGATGCTTTTTCTGTGTCTGTTGAGATGACCATGTGATTTTTGTCTTTGATTCTGTTTATGTGGTATGTCACATTTATTGACTTGCGTATGTTAAACCATGCCTGCATCCCTGGTATGAAACCCACTTGATTATGGTGGATTATCTTTTTGATATGCTGTTGGATTAGGTTAGTGGCAGAAACCGCAATTACTTGTGCACCAACCTAGAATTTTGTTGGGGATTTTTGCATCTGTATTCATCAGAGATATTGGTCTGTAATTTTCTTTTTTTGTTAATGTCCTTTCCTGGTTTTGGTATTAGGGTGTTACTGGCTTTATAGAATGATTTAGGGAGGATTCTCTTTTTCTCTGTCTTTTGGAATAGTTTCAATAAGATTCTTCTCAATTCTTCTTGAATGCCTGATGGAATTCAGCTGTGAATCCATCTGGTCCTGGACTTTTTTTTATTGGCAGTTTTTAAATTACCATTTCAATCTTGCTGCTTGCTATTATCTGTTTAGAGTTTTTATTTCTTCCTGGCTTAATCTAGAAGGGTTGTATATTTCCAGGAATGTATCCATCTCGTCTAGGTTTTCTAGTTTGTGCACGTAAAGGTGTTCATAGTAGCCTTGAGTTATCTTTTGTATTTCTGTGGTATTGGTTGTACTGTCTCTTGTTTCACTTCTAATTGAGTTTATTTGGATCTTCTCTCTTCTTTTCTTGGTTAATCTTGCTAGTGGTCTATCAATTTTGTTTATTTTTTTTTCAAGGAACCAGATTTTTGTTTCATTTATCTTTTGTATTAGGTTTTTTTGTTTGTTTCAATTTTATTTAGTTATGCTCTGATCTTTGTTATTTCTTTTCTTCTGCTGGGTTTCAGTTTGATTTGTTCTTGTTTCTCTAGTTCTCTGAGATGTGACCTTAGATTGTCTGTTTGAGCTCTTTCAGACTTTTTGATGTAGGCATTTAATGCTATGAACTTTCCTCTTAGTACCGCTTTTGCTGTATCCCAGAGATTTTGATAGGTTGTGTCACTATTATCATTCAGCTCAAGGAATTTTTACATTTCCATATTAATTTCATTGTTGACCCAATGACCATTCAGGAGCAGATTATTTAATTTCCATGTACTTGCATGGTGTTGAGGGTTCCTTTTGGAGTTTATTTCCAATTTTATTCCACTGTGGTCTGAGAGAGTACTTGATATAATTTTGATTTTCTTAAATTTGTTGAGACTCGTTTTGTGGCCTGTCTTATGGTCTATCTTGGAGAATATTTCATGTGCTGATGAATAGAATGTGTATTCTGCAGTTGCTGGGTAGAATGTTCTGTGAATATCTGTTAACTCCGTTTGTTTTAGGGTATGGTTTATGTCCATTGTCTCTTTGTTGACTTTCTGTGTTGATGACCTGCCTAGTGCTGTCAGTGGAGTGTTGAAGTTTCCCACTATTATTATGTTGTTGTCTATCTCATTTCTTAGGTCTAGTAGTAATTGTTTTACGAATTTGGGAACTCCAGTGTTAGGCGCATATATATTTAGGAGTGTGATATTTTCTTATTGGACTAGTCCTTTTATCGTTATGTAACATCCCTCTTGGTCTTTTTAAACTGTTATTGCTTTGAATCTTTAAAGTTTGTTTTGTCTGATGTAAGAATAGCTACTTCTCACTTTTGGTGTCCATTTGCGTGGAATATCTTTTTTCACTCCCTTACCTTAAGTTTATGTGAGTTTATGTGTTAAGTGAGTTTCTTGAACTTATATGTTAGTTGAGTTTCTTGAAGACAGCAGACTTTGTATCTTTTAAGGGGAACATTTAGGCCATTTACATTCAACATTATTATTGAGATGTGAGGCACTATTCTGTTCATCATGCTAGTTGTTGCCTGAATACCTGATGATTTTTGCATTGTGTTATTGTTTTATAGGCCCTGTAGGATTTGTGCTTTATGGAGGTTCTATTTTGGTGTATTTCGAGGTTTTGTTTCAAGATTCAGAACTTTCTTTAGCAGTTTGTGTAGTGCTGGCTTGGTAGTGGCTAATTCTCTCAACATTTGTTTGTCTGAAAAGGACTATCTTTCCTTCATTTATGAAGCTTGGTTTCACTGGATACAAGATTGTTGGCTGATAATTGTCTTGTTTAAGGAGGCTAAACATAGGACCCCACTCCCTTCTAGCTTTTAGGGTTTCTACTGAGAAATCTGTTGTTAATCTAATAGGTTTTCCTTTATAGGTTACCTGATGCTTTTGCCTCATAGCTCTTAAGAGTCTTTCCTTTGTCTTGACTTTAGATAACCTGATGACTGTGTGTCTAAGTGATTATCTTTTTTGCGATGAATTTCCCAGGTGTTCTTTGAGCTTCTCCTGTTTGGATGTCTAGATCTTTGGCAAGGCCAGGGAAGTTCTCCTCGATTATTCCCCCAAATAAGTTTTCCAAACTTTTAGATTTCTCTTCTTCCTCGGGAACACCAGTTATTCTTAGGTTTGGTCATTTAACATAATCCCAAACTTCTTGGAGGCTTTGTTCATTTTCGGGGATGCCTTTTTCTTTGTCTTTGTCGGATTGGGTTAATCAAAAGCCTTGTCTTCGAGCTCTGAAGTTCTTTCTTCTACTTTTTTGATTCTATTGTTGAAACTTTCCAGTGTATTTTGCATCTCTTTAAGTGTGTCTTTTATTTCCAGAAGTTATGATCGTTTTTTATTGATGCTCTCTACTTCCCTGGAGATTTTTTGGTCCATGTCCTGTATTATTATTATTATTATTATTTAGTTTCTTTAAATTGGTTTCCACCTTTCCCTGGTGCCTCCTTAAATAGCTAAATAATCAACCTTTTGAGTTCTTTTTCTGGAAATTTAGAAATTTCTTCTTTGGATCCATTGCTAGTGAGCCAGTGTGATCTTTTGGGAGTGTTAAAGAACCTTGCCTTGTCGTATTACCAGCATTGTTTTTCCGGTTCCTTCTCATCTGGGTAGTCTGTATCAGAGGATCTGGGTTGAAGGGCTGCTGTTCAGATTCTTTTGTCCCACTGGTTGGTTCCTTGATGTGGTGTTCTCCTTCTTCCCCTAGGGATGGGGCTTCCTGAGAGCCAAACTGCAGTGATTGTTATTGCCCTTCTGGCTCTAGCCCCCCAGCAGAGCTGCTGGGCTCTGGGCTAGTACTGGCAAGTTTCTGTGAAGAGTCCTGTGATGTGATCCATCTTCAGGTCTCTCAGCCGTGGATACCAGTACCTGATCTGGTGGAGGTAGCAGGGGAGTGAACTCTGTGGATTCCGTGAGGACTCCGTGAGGGTCCTTTGTTGTAGTTTTGTTTAGTGAGCTGGTTTTCTTGAGTGCTGGTTGTGCTAGTGGTTTTTTGGCCTCCAGCCAGGAGGTGGCGCTTTCAAGAGAGCATCAGCTGATACAAGCTTGCTCTAAGATCGCTTGGATAAGTATTCGAGTTTCTCAGGTAGTGGGCGGGGCCATAGGGCTCCCAAGATTATGTCCTTTGTCTTCAGCTACCAGGACAGGTAGAGAAAAACCATCAGGTTGGGGCAGAGTTAGGTGTGCCTGAGCTCAGACTCTCCTTGGACAGGGCTTGCTGTTGCTGTGGGGGATGGGGGTGTGGTTCTCAGGCCCATGGAGTTACGTTCCCAGGGGCATTATGGCTGCCCCTGCTGCATCATACAGGTCACCAGGAAGTAGGGGAAAGCCAGCAGTGGCAGACCTCACCCATTTCCCACACAGCCAACAAGGCCAATCTCTTGGGGTGCATAAGATATTTTGATATAGGCATATAGTGTGTGTTGATCATATCAGGGTAAAGGTGTCCATCACCTCAAGCATTTATCCTTTCTTTGTATTACAGACAATCCAGTTATACTCTTAGTTACTTTAAAATGTACGATAAATTATTGTTGACTGTAGTCACCCTGTTGTGCTATCAAATACTAGATCTTATTCATGCTAACTATATTTTTGTACCCATTAACCATCCCCACTTCCCCCCACCCTCCTCCGTACTTTGTTATTGCAAATCTCAATTATAGGTTATTCAACCCTTTCCCTTCAGAGAAAGTGATTCCTTAATTTAGAATTTGGAAAATTCTGTCATTGATTATTCTTTTTCTGGTAAATAATAACATGTTATAATGGTTTAGTATAGATTCTGGTATGTTTGTTTACTAACAGTTTCCCTTTTTCTCTAGTTATGTTTAAAAAGAAAGTTGCTTTAGTTTCTTACTCACTGAGTCTAGTGATACAATGTCTGTAGCTTTCTAGAAAGAGGTGGATTTCCAGTCAGAAGGTGGTGAGAGTTCTGCTCTTCTCTCTGGAGTTAGGGCCTGAAAACTTAAACTTAGCTATTATCAGAAACAAGTTTGTGTCCAGTAATCACTTTAAATGGTTTTTATTTCCTCTTACCTGTTTTCATATTCTCGATTCCTATTTTCTGTTTCTGCTTTCTTTTCTTTGTTTTCCCTTTTCTAACAGGTTTAATTAATATTTTCTCCCCTTTTAAAAATAAGATTTATTCTGGATATGTTTATTCATTCTATTTTATTGTTTTCTAATTCATTATTTTCTTGCCTTATCTTTACTTAAATTCCTTCTTTCTGCTTTTCTTAACTTTGTTCCACTATTTCGGTATTTCTCCCCACCTTGAGTTAGATGCTTAATTTATTTTCATTCATTCTTGGTATTTTTTTTCACGATATAAAAGCTATGAATTTTTCTCTGAGCATTGCTTTCATTATATTACATAAATTCTGATAAATCTTTAATTGGCTTTCTGGGCAAGGAGTTAAGAGATATTCTACTAAGCAAGCAAAGTTGAATTTAAATTACTTGTGCTATTTTGGAAGATGAGTATAGGAAATTGAAGTTGTTGGGTATTTCTGAAAAATCATTATATTTGGCCTATAATTTCGACTGCTTAGCCTATTAAAACTTTTAGTGGCATTTCCTGCAAAACTTTTTATTTCATTGTGTTTGTGTGTGCATGTGTATATGTATGTATTTAAAAAACATTTTGCTAGGCTCTTAAGAGTCTTCCAGGCTTTGGTACTAAGCCATGGGGATGATATAACACATAGTCCTCAGCATGAAATAACTCACTCTCTTGTAATGGTAGCAGCTACATAAACAGATGATAATAATAACATGGAATATGCATGACAGAGATAGTCCGAGGGAATAACAACCACTAAAAGAGGCCCCGAACCCAGCTTGTGGGTGGGAGTGGGGAAAAAGCTGAACTAGCCTTCTTGGAAGAGATTATATCTAAACTGAACCTTAAAGGTAGGCAGGTAGATGGCAGAAGAAGGGGAGAAACAGTTTACAGATTAAAAACTCACTTGTGCGTATGTAGGGAAACAAGTGACAGGCTAAGGATGTCACAGGATGGAGAGTCAGCAGGGACTAGCTAGGAATGAAGTTGGGTGAGAAGGCAAGGGCTGGTTCAGGGAGAGCTTTCATGCCATGTGAAGGAACTTGTCCTTTGTCTCATAGATGATGGAGATCCTCTGAGACACAATTGCTTTGCCTTTTAGCTGGATCACTCAGGTAGCTTGAAGAGGATGGATTTGGAGGATGAGGCAGTGCCACTCCTTTTTCCTCCATGCTCGCTGGTGAAGATAATGAGGAACAGTGAACTAGCTAAAGGTAAAGAAGCAAAGTATCTGACAAGCCAAAAATTTGATGATAAAACATAGAGGGACTCAGAATTTACATTAGTGGTTAGATTCTTTTTCTTTTCTTTTTTTTTTTTATTATTATACTTTAGGTTTTAGGGTACATGTGCACAATGTGCAGGTTTGTTACATATGTATCCATGTGCCGTGTTGTTTTGCTGCACACATTAACTCGTCATTTAGCATTAGGTATATCTCCTGATGCTGTCCCTCCCCCCTCCCCCCACCCCACAACATTCTTAAGAAATCTGTATGGCAAAAACAGAAGCTCATATCCTGTGTAGTTACTACTACTCCTGCTGTGATTTAACTTTGTTTATAGCCTAAAACACAAAAAAATATCAAACTTTCCCTGCCACGTGAGCAGCGGCCACTTCAAAAAATCTGTGCAAGTACGTGTATACTTGAAATATAAAGAGATAAATGTTCTCAACTACCACCATTCAACAAATAACTTACAAATCTGAGCAGAGAGCAAGTCAAACTTAATTCTTTCCCTTGGCGCGGAGATGAGATTTTTTTGGAAATCTATGTGTATGTCCCTGAAAGCAGGGTTTTCTAGAAACATCTTGCACCTGGGCTGGGGGCAGGAGAAGTGTTGTGGTGGCCAATAGGGTGCTGAGCTTCCGTGTGAAGTCGCACTATCTCTGCCTGACTCCATGCTGGAAGGGAGTGTAGTGCTCTGAAGAGATGTAGCCCTTTGTGGTTATTGCCGTTAGTGAACACAAGAATGTGGTGAATTAGCCCAGCTTTGTGGTGAGAAGTGGGAGGCAGGGAATCAGAGGGAGCGCTGGCCCTCTCTGTGCAGGCAAGTGTGAGATTGCAGGACCCAGCTATCATTAGGAGCAACTCCAGCTCTTCCAGCCTGGGAGTTTTATCAAAGGGATAACAGCAGACCACCCAGGCAGGGGCTCCAGTGTGATCGAATGTGCTGTGTCAGTCTCTGCTCCCCAACCAGCCAGTGCCCAGGATGTGGCCAGGCCTCCTGGAAATGTGCTGACAGATACAGAGAGGGGAGGAGATACTTTTTGCTCTTCACATTTTTCATTTAGATGGAGAGTGGGAAAAAAAAAATCCATTCTATTTCTTTCATTTTTCTTGCTCCTTACTCTGAGACTTCCCTGCCTGGTCCTAGAGAAAGATAGATGCAGAGGTACATAAAGTTTGGTTCACAGCAGTTAAACTCTTTCACTCTTTCTATACAAAGGAATTCTTTATCATTTCTTCTGCTCCTGCAGCTACCACCATAAGGGTCCACAGTGGACCTTGAGTGAATCTCAATTTCAGAAATTCCAAATGAAGAGAGACGGAGCTAAATCTTTGAAATGGTTGCAAATGTTCTCTAGGGTTGAGGCAGATGGCACCCAGTTTATCACAAGCTTCAGCAATTGGCACTGGAAACTCTTCTGCCTCCTTAGTTTATCTGGACACGTTTGAACTTAGGTACATTTGTGCTCAAATTTTGTGGCCGTTTGTTAACCCTAGTTCCTTTAGTTTCATATTCTTTCTTAGTAGAAAAAGTTGTTGTTCTTTGTACCATATACATTATTCTTTCCCATTTCTAGAAGCAGAAAAGAGTAAATAGAAAAAGGCATAAGCTCTTGAATCAGCAAGACCTTGGACAAGTTGTTTAACCTCCCTGTGCCTTGATTTCCTCATCTGTAAAATGGGGTAGTTTTGGTATCAAGACCAATTCTTCTCTTGGCTACTTGTGCCTCTGTGTTCCAGGACCCAGCTCCAGTTGATCTGATCTAATTTCCTAGCTTTTCTAGGTCTCGAGGCTTGAAGCTCTCATTTTCTTTAGTTCCTGGCCTACTGCATGGTCTCTTATTTTAAAATAGCCTTTGTTTGACTCTGCCACCCCTTTAAACTCATCTTCCTTGTACTGCCAAACTTCTTTTAAAATAACACACCCTTGTTGGCTCTAGTCTCCCTTCTGCCCCTCCACCCCCGCACACTTGCTCTTGCAGTCTGACTTCATCTCTTACATTTGTCCATCTCTCTCTCAAAGGCCACTCATGACCTCAGAATTGCCAACTTCAGTCACTATTTTTACTCTTCTTCCTTTAGCATGTGGCACTATTATCAACTGCTTCTTAGGTGAAAATTTCCCTTAGCTTTTCTAACCCTTCAGTAATTCCTCTGAGAAATCATTCCTTCCTCCTGCTCTCCCTGAAAACTAGATTCCGTTTTCAACATGTTTGTCAGAGCCACTGGCAGATAGACCTTAGGTGTATAAAGTTGATCACAGCAGAGTGGCTCTGGTTGAAGAAGATGGAGTGGCCGCTGGGCATCTGCTTCTCCCTGGTCTTTTGGGATCCTCCAGCATATCTCTGAATTCTAGGCTGTAATCCTCAGAACTTTTTTTTCCTCTCCATAGTTTCCCCTGGGGTAAAGTTCCTTTTCCTGTGATTTCATCCTGGTACTTCTCTGGATTTCTTCCAAATATGTATCTTTGGTTTGAGCCTCCTTGCTGAGAGTCAGGTCCAAATTTCCACCTGTGAGACATTTCCACCTAACTATATTGCACAACATTCAAAATACTTGATGTATTTTGAACATATTTTGAAAATACTCAGAAAAGTCTTAAACATATTTAAAACTTACTTGCCTCTTTTTGTTCTTCTCTATATTAGTGACATTGCAATTCTTGGAATTCTAGAATCCCAAGGAATTTAGGAATGGAGCCATTGGTTTATCAGTGCCTCTCTTCACTTCCTCATTCTATGTCCAGGCGGTTGTCAAGATTCTACAGTGTCTCTGATACCTATCCGGTTTTTCACTTTTCCATCTACTGTCCTGCTTAAGGCCTTTATTATCTCTTGGATGGACAGCGGCAGTTACCTTTTCACTGGTTTCTTGGCCAGTCTCTTCCTGTTCACTCTACTCTTTGCTTTGCTCTGAAAGATTCTTTTTTTTTTTTGAGGTGGAGTCTCACTCTGTTGCCCAGGCTGGAGTGCAGTGGTGTGCAGTCTCAGCTCACTACAATTTCTGCGTCCTAGGTTCAAGTGATTCTCCTGCCTCAGCCTCCCAAGTAGCTGGGATTACAGATGCCTGCCACTGTGCCAGGCAAATTTTTGTATTTTTAGTAGAGACGGGGTTTCACCATCTTGGCCAGAGTGGTTTCAAACTCCTGACCTCAAGTGATCCATCCGCTTTGGCCTTTCAAAGTGCTGGGAATTCAGGTGTGAGCCACCGTGCCTGGCCATAGTGGATTCTTTCTTAAATCACAAGTCTCATCATGGTACTCTTCTGCTTAAGAATCTCGAGGGCCTTCCTGTTGTCTATAATGGGAAGCCCAGGCTATTAAATGTGATTCAAAGCCTTTATTTAGAATCTGGCTCCAGGCTACTTTTCCAGCCTGTCTCCCTCCTATCACACATGTTTTTGTGCAGCTCAACTAGAATTTCTGTTAGTCTCCATGCTTTATGCTATCTCCTCATGGAAAATGTTCCCCAGTCACCATGTCTAATCTGGGCATCTGTCCAGGCTCAGTGTAAATGCCACTTCACTCATATGCACACTCTTTCACTCATCACACTAGATATGTCGAGATAGCTGTCTCTTAACAGTGAACTCCTTGAGGGCAGTGTCCTTTGCTGCCTCAGCACCTGACTCATTGGTAGTACTCAAAAAATGTGCTGATTCGACTGGACTACAAGGTAATTCATTGAGAATTGGATCATGTGCAGTTTTTCACCAGTTTTTTCCCAGCCTGCTAGATATTAATAGTATGCACTCAATACGTATTTTTTGAATAAATAAGTAAATGAACCCTCTGCTGCCTTAGCCAGAAGTCATCTTTCTATTCTTTGTGTTCCTTCAGTCCTTCATTACTTTTTATAACAGATCTATTATAATTATTTTGCATCTTTTATTTCCTGTTTTGCACTTAACTACATGATGCAGTTCTTTCTAACTCATCACCTAGCGCAAGGCCTTTTACTTGGCAGTCATAACATACTTGCTAAATTGAAAATAATTTCTTTTTTACATTTTGTAGGTTTTTATATTTTCTTTAAAAACAGTTGATGGCTGGGTGCAGTGGCTCACTTCTATAATCCCAGCACTTTGGGAGGCCAAGGTGGGTGGATCGCTTGAGCTCGGGCATTCTAGGCCAGCCTGGGGAACATGGCAAAACCCCAACTCCACAAAAAAGACAAAAATTAGCCAGGTGCAGTGGCGCGTGCTTGTAGTCCCAGCTACTCTGGAGGCTGAGGTGGGAGGATCGATTGACCCCAAGAGGTCAAAGCTGCAGTGCACCATAACTGCACCACTGCACTCCAACCTTGGCTACAAAGTAACACCCTGTGTCAGAATTTTTTCATTGATAGGACCATACCTGCCCTTCATAATTAAGCAGTTGACATTAATCAGATGCTTACTTTGTACTAGGCACTGTGCCAAGGACTTTATATGCATTATCTCTTTAACCCTAATGAGGTGTAGGTACTTACTTTTTGCCAATTAAAATGAAGAAGTAGAAGCTGGTAGGATAAGTGACTCTGCTAATGTCACACAGATGGCAAGTTACTGTGCTGAGCCTCAAACTCAGCTCTGTCTGACTCTATGCTCTTTACCTCAGTGTTTTTCTGCCTCTTTTGGTGTGAATAAAGACTCAAACTTCTCATTAGACGAAAGTGACTGAACTTCACCCTGTGAGCATGTTGTTCCATGATGTTGCTACAGAGTTGTAGCCAAGCCTATACTTGTGCTTGCTCAGAGAAACGAGGAGTTGAACTTTCTGTTTTCTTGATTTGAAATGCTTCTCCAGTTCTTGAAGCAGCTTGCAAAACATGTGGCTCTGTTGAGAATTACCAGTTATTTGTTGGGCAAACTCCTTATCGGATTATTTTATGGTGTAGTCGACTGATTCTTCGAGCAGGCAAAACTCAGCCTTGTGAATCACTAGAGATGCAATAAGAATAGATCTACTTATGATGGCAGCAGCAACTCCCCTGTCAACACACAAAATCTACATGTATAAATTGGAACCCTACGAAGGGATTTGGCCATTTTGTCAGGTTTCCCAGGAATGTCTCTGGCAAATGTTGATCTGGAACTCTGTCTGGATTTTGGAACACTAAATGTCTATATATATACGTATATTATAAAAATGATGGAGCTCAACAGAAAGAGAAGATATGCCAAGAGAATTTAGCGCTGAGGTATTAGAACTGCAGAGATTTCCTGCTTTCCCTGACTCCCTTTAAAATGTAATTAACATTTAACCCTTCTCTCCTGGTGATTGGAGTGTGAATTTCTTGAGGTTTATTTTATCAGCATCCAGGAATTGAAGAAGGAATTGAATTGTGGCTAGTGATTTAATAAATGCACGTGAAGTGCTTTTGGAGGACTATTCAAAATGTAACTTTAAGAATAGTTCTTTTCATTTTTCTGATTGAATATATTCTCTAATATTTCTCCATTGGTGAAAATCTTGTAATTGGTGAAGATCTGGCACTTTTGTTTTTCCTCTTCTTTTACCTTGAATGAAACAGATCTTGGTCAACTGATATTTCCTATTCAAGGATTACCTTTCGCTCTAGCAAAACAGATGAAAACAAGTCAGGAGCGACTAGCCACAGCATTTTCTTGTTCCAGATCATTCAGAGCCCCATGGCTGCAGGAGTCAAAGCTATGGCATGTTCAATTGATCCAGTCATATTCTTTTTTTCTTATTTTTTAAAATTTTTATATAGAGATGAGGTCTCACTATGTTGCCCCAGACTGGTCTCGAACTTCTGGGCTCAAGTGATCCTCCTGCCTTGGCCTCCCAAAGTGCTGGATTATAGGTGTGTGCCATCATGCCCAGCTGATCCAGTCAGATTTTGATATATCTATACATATCAGGATATATATAAGGAATATAAATATATGTATATTCTTTATATATGAACACCACAGAGAACATTATTTTCAAATGACATTGAGGTAGTTTTGAGGATAATATGAATGCACATTTAGACAAATTTATCCTTTTATCAGTTGAAGTGATTCTTAAACTTTTTGGATTCAGAAATCTCTTGGAGAATCTAATTAAAGCTTTATTCTTCCTCCTGAAAAAATGTACACTCAAACTTATAAATTTGCATTAATTTCAAAGGGTTCAAACACCCTCACCCTCAATCGGGCTGTGTCTTGATGCCCCATGGACTTATGGTCTCTAAGTTAAGATCCCCTGAAAATGTTTAGGTAGTATATAACCATTAATATCAATAATTTGGCCCAAACTCCAAATCTATGAGTATCTTTGTTTTATACATTCTTTATATATTTCAGTGATAGCCCCACATTAGGCTGTAATCTCCATGAAGGCAAGGATTTGGGGGTTATTCATATATCATAGTGTTACATATTTTGGGGGGTACATGTGATGTTTAGATACATGTATACAATGTGTTATGATCAAGTCAGAGTAATTGGGATATCCATTGCTTCAAAGATTTATCTTTTCTTTGTATTGGGAACATTAACAAGTCTTCCCTTGTGACTATTTTGAGATACACAATAAATTGTTAACTGCAATTTTCCTACTGTACTTTTGAATACTAGAACTTATCCAACGGTATTTTTGTATTCATGAATCAATATCTCTTTTCTTTCCCCTTCCTTTTTCCCTTCTCAGCTCTGGTAACCATCATTCTACTCTCTATCTCCATGAAATCCACTCTTTTAGTTCCCACATATGAGTTAGAACATGCAATTTTTGTGTTTCTGTTCTTCACTTATTACATTTAACATAATGACCTCCAGTTCCATCTGTGTTCTGCAAATGACAGGATTTCATTCTTTTTATGGCCGAGTTATATTCCTCTATGTATATATGTCACATTTTTTTGAATCCATTCATCTGTTGATGGACGCTTAGGTTGATACCCAGCAGTGGGATTGCTAGATCATATGGTTGTTGTATTTTTAGCTTTTTGAAGAACCTCCATACTGTTTTCCATAATGACTGTGCTACTTGACTGTTTTTTGTCATTGTTTTATCCTCAATGCTCAAAGGAATGCCAAGCTCAGAGTAGGTGCCTGATAAATATTAGTTTGAATTAGTAAAATAATCTTAGGAAACACCATTCCTAGACCTCTGCAGACAAGAATTATCAAAAATTTTTCTGGACCTGCTATAATGAGGAAACTGAGCTATGGCAAGATTATAAACTGCATTGGGAATGCTATGCTACCAGTTACTCCCGTGTTAAGCTCTTATTAACTAAATGATCTTTTCTGTCTCTCTCTCTCTCTCTCTCTCTCTTTTTCTTTTTGAGACAGGATCTTGCTCTGTTACCCAGCCTAGAGTGCCACCCAGGCTGGAGTACAGTGGTGTGATTATGGCTCACTGCAGCCTTGAATTCCCAGGCTCAAGTGATCCTCCTGCCTTAGCCTCCCAAGTAGCTAGGACTACAGGCATGCACCACCATGCCTAATTTTTTAAATTATATTTTGTAGAGATGGGGTCTCCTATGTTGCCCAGGTTGGTCTTGAATTTTTGGCATCAAGTGACCCTCCCGCCTCAGCCCCTCAAAGCACTGGGATTACACACATGAGCCACTGTGCCTGACCCTAAATCTTTAATGCTTAATTTTCTTCTCCATTTCGATAAATAAGATGCATGAAATTTGCAGACATCCTTAGTGAACCTGATTAGTTTGAGTCCGTTGCAAATGGTTTCTTAGGCCTTTGCAGTTTCGGTGCCATGAAGAAACAAATATACACATTGTGTGCACAAGGCACAACATCTGTATGTCAAAGCTGTTATTTCATCCATTTAAGATCAAGCAAAAGTCATCTCTAGAATTATTCAGGGCACAGCAAGAGTAACACATCTCTCAATTCTAGTCACTGATCATTTTATTTCCCTGAATTCTAAAGCAGTCCCTCCCTTGTGGCCCATGCAAAAAGAGGTAATTTGGGATTCCTAATTTCCTTGATAGCCTTGCAGAGACATTAACCACTTTTCTACTCAACTGGTGAAACTAGCTGCTAACTGGAGGTAGGGGTGGGAGGGAGAAATAGAGGGGGTGGGGAAAGAGAGAGAATGAGAGAGAGAGAGAGAGTGTGTGTGTGTGTATGTGTGTGTTTGGGAGTAGAAGGGTCTTCAACCAAGGTTCTCATATAGCATGGCTCTGTCAGAACCCATGAGCAAACTTACTGTTGTCTGCTAGATCAAGGACAGAATCATTAGTCTGACATTCAAGGGCCTCCCCGAGCTGTTTATCTGTCTGTCCCTATCTTCTATCACTTGAAGCTTTTGCTGAATTAGACTACTTTCTGTTTCTCAGATGTTCTCCCTGCTTGTCTGACGATTTTTCTTTCCTCCTACCTATTATTTTAGGCCGAGCTCAGATGCCATTTTTTAATTTCTTTAGCTGTTCTTTTATGGCACTTACTGCATTCTGGAGGTCTTAAATACTGCTTTTTGTCTAACAATCTTGTCTGACCTAGTAATTATAAATTCCAACATGGCTTGAGGGCAGGGAAGGGCCACGTTTTTATGTGCACATGCGTTAGCGCTTTCCTCAAGGCTTTGCCTGCGATAGGCAATACAGCACTTACTATCTTTGAGGTTTAGACTTCTCTTAAGCATTCAGAACTGCAGCATTTTTGAGAGCATGCAGCATTGACATAGCTAGGCTTGTCTTCAAACCCTCTTCATATACCAAAAGGTTATGTATCTGGGTGGATGGTGGGTATATTCTAAGAATCAACAGAGAAGCTCCATCATATTTTAATTATAGTGCTGGCAGCAGCACTTTTAACAAACAGCAGTAACAAGCAGTAACACTTGGGCGGGCCAGCCACCGGAAACTGGCCTCTTTCTCTGGGTTTCTCCTACCCCCTTTTCAATCCATCACCTGTATTTATTCCTGCTATAATTTAAACACCTGTCTAGATGGTATGCATGCAATGTGTCCCTACCCCACACATTCAGATATTTGCTCACCTGCCTTATTCGGAAGATTGGCTCTAAAATAAACAGTGATTTGGTACTAAAGGAAAAACGCACTGAGGTCACCGTGGCAATGGACGTGAGGCAGGGAATGGGAGTGAAACATCTGGATAAGCTGCTCCAGGAGAGTGGGAGCAGAGGAAGAGGAAAAGCAGGAGGGGGAGGAGGAGGAGGAGGAGGAGAGCAAGGGGTGAAACATCTGCCAAGCAGGCCCCAAAGCTTAGGTGGAGGTAGGATCTTGTGACCAGATTTCCCACAGGCAGTTACTCACTTAGCAGCAGCCAGCTAGAGGGAGGCAGGGGCAGAGACATATGGAACAAGTTGATTGTTTTTAGGCTTAAATTTCTTGTTTTTTGTTTTTTTGTTTTTACCACTATTTCCCAGGGCAGCATAGCAAGTAATCTTGGAATTTTCTGAAGTTTGTCCTAAGCTGTTTTGTCCACTTTTGCATTCTTGGCATATTTAATGATTACTGATTTTAATGTTTGAGCATCTGAACAACATTGAGAAATAGTAAAACCTTAAAGTTGCTAATGAAACTATTTTCCCTCCTCATTCCCCTTTGTTGTTTTGTAACTCGTCTTCACCCCATCAAAGGCATTTCTGCTGTTTTTTGGAAAATCCCCTGCCCCTGAGCTTTGTGGGGGAGAGGAAGCATTGAATGGCTCCTTTTGCCTGTTCTCTCCTTTCCTTAGCTACCATTCCTGGTAACAAGTGCTTCTCAAACTCTGCAATGCAAGTAAGTTTCCCGTGGATCTTGAAAATGCAAATTTTGGTTCAGTGCGGCTGGGGCTGGGGCTGGGGCTGGGGCTGGGCCAAGATTCTGCATTTTTAATATGCTCCCAGTAATGCAGGTGCTCTTGGTCCAGAGACCGAATTCTAAGTCACAAGGCTCAGTGGTACAAGGCAGTGAGATAACACAGTGATTAAAACAACAAGATTGGGAGAATTTTCATCAGGCAGACCAGGAATTTAATCCAGGGGCTGACACATAATTTGTTCTTCAGCAAGTTATTTTATCTCTCAACCTCAGTTTCCCCATCTGTCTGTCTTGAAGACTAAATAAGTTAATATACATAAAATATGCTTAGCACATTGCCTGGAACAAGCTGTGTGTGTGTGTGTTTGAGACAGGGTCTTGCTCTATTATCCAGGCTGGAGTGCAGTGGTATGATCTCAGCTCACTGCAGTCTCGACCTCCTGCGCTCAAGCAGTCCTTCCCACCTCAGCCTCCCTAGTAGCTGGGACTAGAAGCATGCACCACCACACTCAGCTAATTTTCATATTTTTAGTGGAGACGGGGTTTCACCATGTTGCCCAGACTGGTCTCGAACTCCTGGGCTCCAACGATCCACACGCTTTGGCCTCCCAAAGTGCTGGTATTACAGGTGTGAGCCACCGTGCCTGGCCCAAACTGTTTATTGAATTTAGCCGTCATTAGTATTAATATAGTTTTGTTGTTATTATTACTGTTACTGTAGTGGATCTAAAAAGTAGCATATTAAAATTGATTATAGTAGAACATTTTAAAGGTCCAAACACAGACTTATAAGCTTCTTACGTGTATATACTTGTGTTTTTCATGTAAAGATGTTGATTACCATTACCAATAGGGCATGTTCTTTGAGTCATGGTTGCAATTAAAACAAACAAACCAACCAACAAAAAAACGCAATAGGTTTTAAACTATCTCCTCTCTGTTTTCTAGGCCCCTTTGTGACCAATAACATGAATTCGTAGGTTGGCAAGCCTAGATTTAATAGCATAGACACTAGTTATTAGCCCAGAGAAGCCAACTGGCCCAATGGCTATGACCTCCACTTTAATATCCTAATATAGGTTGAGTGTCCCTAATTTAAAAATCCAAAATCCAAACTGCTCCAAAATTTGAAATTTTTTGAGCCATCTACATGATATTTCAGGTTTTCAGATTTGGGATGCTCAATTGGTATAATGCAAATATTCCAAAATACAAAAAATCTGAAATGCAAAGCACTTGGTCCTAAGTATTTCTGTTAAGGGACAGTTAACCTGTACTACTAACAAAAATGGTGAGCCAGTGATTGATTTTGTGAGTGGTGCTGTCTCTTCATGTACTATAAGCCTGTTCTTTTAAAAAATTATTTAGCAATGAAATGTTGATCAGCGTTGTATATCAGGCACCTATAAGTGCTCTTTATCACTTTCTCTTCATCTGATCAAAGCTGGTTTTGTTATGTTATTTGGAGAAATGTAGATAGATAGAGAAGTGGATGTAGCCTGGTGACGTCTATGATCATCATCTTTCTGTCCTGTTAGGGAAGAAACCTCCAAGTATGAACTCTAATTGGCTTGTAGAGTTTATTAAGGTCTCATCTGATACTGGGAGATTTTCCCTGCCCTTAGGTCTTCTCTAGGCAGGACAAGGTAGCTCTAAAGCCAGAATTGATGCTTAGATTCATTTTTGTTCAGTGACTCCTTCTGCCCATTCTGGAAAAAAGTGGGAAGCTGAAAAGAAAGACCAGATGTTTTCTTACTTAATTTAATCTAGAGATAATTTGCTTGGTGCAAACTTTAGTCAGGTGTAAATCTGTATACATAACATTTAGCCAGATCTGATTGAGAGTCTAGAGCTGTGCTGTGCAGTAAGGTAACCACTAGCTACATCTGGCTTTTAAATTTTAAATTATATAAAGTTTAAAATCCAGTTCCTCAGTCATACCAGGCATATTTCACATGCATAGTAGTCACGTGTGGCTAGGGGTTATTGTATTGAACAGTGCACATTACAGAACATTTCCATTATCACAGATCATTCTAGAAGATAGAAAATGATTTATTTCACTTGTTTTTCTGATAGATCAGTGATGGCTACTTGGAGAAATGTGTAAAGAAGATTCTGAGACCATCTCCAAGTCAGTCCCGAGTTGCTTGATTATGGGTTAGCAATATGAGTCCTAGGAAGAGACTGCTGGGTGAGGGATGGGGATGTTAGCTGTGGCATATGTGCTGAGAGTCTTCTAGACACAAAATCCACAAGTCTAAGAATAGAATATTTAATCTACAGGGGCAGGTTATTATCATTTGGTAGGAACAGATTTTTTGTTTTCTTTTAGCAGGAATCTTTTAGAGAGAAAGGTGAGAAGCTTTTAAAGTTATCTCATTCCTTGTATAGTCTCTCATTTAAGTAGCAGTCACTTTGCTGTTTCTCAAATTAACAATGATACTTTGCTTTTGCATAAAATGAAATCACAGTGGCTGCCACTTCTTGGTTTATCCATCACATCAGGAATGGTTGTTATGTGAATAAACATAACCCTCCAATAATCCAAAAGTAATTTCATGATCAAGTCACTTTTTACCTGCCAAGAAACAAAAGTGGCTGAGGATGTTTTTTCTTTGTTTTACTTCTTTAATATCTTCTGATGAAAGATAACAAGTGGGAAGTAAAATCAAAGGGAAAGAAGGAAAAGCTGGTATAGTTTTGTCAATCTCTGTATAATCACTATTTTAAGAATTTGAGATCTGTATCTGATGATATTTTAAAAATCTCTAATAATTAAGGGTAACTAGGGTTGTTTTCCTACTAGCTTCCAAACTAGAAAAGATTTTTAAAACTAGAGTACCAGTTCTGCAACTTTTATGTGACTTTGAGCAAATTATCATAACCTCTCTGAGCCTTAGTTTCTCCACTTGTGAAATGGTGTGGAACAGTATCTACCTCTGTGAATAATGGGTAAGGACTAAGTGAAATATAAAACCCAGAGTGCCTGACACCACTACTGTAAGGACTCATTAAACCATATTATTTGGGAAAAGTAGACCACATGTGCTGGAAGGCGAGCACTCTCTGTTCTGTCTTGGCCCGGCCACTTACAGGTGTGTGACTATTGTCTAGTTTTTTACCCTCTTTTGACTTTGGCTTCCCCTTTTGTAAAATGGGTAACAGTAGGACCTGTTATAAAGGGATTGCTCAGGGTTAAATGAGATAATGCACATCAAGATCATGCAAGCATCCAGCACTTTGGGAGGCCAAGGCAGGTAGACCACTTGAGGTCAGGGGTTACCAGCCTGGCCAACATGGTGAAATCCTGTCTCTACTAAAAATACAAAAATTAGCCTGGTGGCAGATGCCTGTAATTCCAGCTACTTGGGAGGCTGAGGCAGGAGAAGCACTTGAACTCAGGAGGTAGATGTTGCAGTGAGCCAAGATTACGCCACTGCACTCCAACCTGGGTGACAGAGTGAGACTCTGTCTAAAAAAAAAAGAAAACCATAATGCAAGGTCATTGCACATAGTGAGTGTTCTATAAGTGTTAACTGTTAAGATGCATATGATGATGTTTAAATTAGGGGCAGTCTTGCCAAAGGATAGGTTTACTAAATCTTTTATCTCCTCTCCTTTCCATTCACGAATCTCCAGACGATACCATTTATACTAAACATGGTAAAGGGTGCACATTGTTTATTTATTGATATTCCCCTATAAATTATTAAGCCTCCTTTATTAAGTTCTTGGCACAACTAAAGCAGTAATTGGAGAAGCTGTTAGTTATCATAAAGACCTTTCTCACTGTAGTTTTTCCGTAAGTTTCAAGATCATGTCTAATATAAAAGGTCTGATGGTCAAATCAGGGCAGGAAAGCAGAGGAGTCAGTGCGGGGCAGGAGTGAGTTCAGGAGTACAGGGAGTCTGGTTCGTTGTCTGAAGGCCTGACCTACATTGCCCCTAGGATATAGGAAGAAGGACAAGGCATTTCAGAGAAACTAGTGGCCAGAGAAGTTACTACCATAATTTGCTACTCTATCTTCCCTGTCTTTTTTTTTTTTTTTGAGACAAGAGTCTCGCTCTGTCGCCAGGCTGGAGTGCAGTGGCGCTATCTCGGCTCACTGCAGCCTCTGACTCCTGGGTTCAAGCAATTCTCCTGCCTCAGCCTCCTGAGTAGCTTGGACTACAGGTGCACACCACCACGCCCAGCTAATTTTTGTATTTTTAGTAGAGATGGGATTTCACCATGTTGGCCAGGATGGTCTCGATGTCTTGACCTCGTGATCCACCCGCCTTGGCCTCCCAAATTGCTGGGATTACAGGTGTGAGCCACCATGCCCAGCTTCTTCCCTGCCTTTTAGTTAGCATATGCCCTTCTTCTCCCCCTTGTAGAAGCAGTAGGGGACAGAAATGATAAGCAATGTATGGCCGGTGAGGCTTTCTTCCAAAGACTGGTCCACTTTGGAGGGTGCAGCCTCCACAGACACTGGGAATTGCTCCTGACCTGTGGAAAACAACTTTCTTTCCAAGAAAATTATTTTTAGTCCTTTGGTGTAAAGACACAGTTCTGAGCTGTTTTCACTTATTGAATTCTATAACTAGGAATGAAACACTATACTCTTGCTAAAAATGACCTTTTTTCTTTCAGAATTTTTAGGAAAAAAAATCATAATTCTCTCATTTATAGTTTCAAAATTATTAGGCCCTTAGAACATTTTATAGCAAAACATTTGCCTTGGAATTTATATCTCCAGTCTGATGACTTTCACTACTGTTCTGTAGTGTCTCATGCTCAGAATCCTACATTCAGCTTTGTGTCTTCTCTCTCTTCAACAGTCCCGGTGCATCTTACTTTGAAATGCTTCTCACAACCATTTCTTTTCTTTTCTTTTCTTTTTCTTTTTTTTTTTTTTTTTTTTTTTTGAGACGGAGTCTCGCTCTGTCGCCCAGGCTGGAGTGCAGTAGCAAGATCTCGGCTCACTGTAAGCTCCACCTCCTGGGTTCACGCCATTCTCCTGCCTCAGCCTCCCGAGTAGCTGGGACTACAGGTGCCCGCCACCATGCCCAGCTAATCTTTTTGTATTTTTAGTAGAGATGGAGTTTCACAATGTTAGCCAGGATGGTCTCAATCTCCTGACCTTGTGATCCACCTGCCTCAGCCTCCCAAAGTGCTGGGATTATAGGTGTGAGCCACTGTACCTGGCCCCATTCTTTCTTTTCTGATTCCACTACCACTGCCCAGGTTTTAAATACATCTGTATTTGCCATAACAACTTTAAAATAATTTTTTATTATAAAACGTAATACATGCTTAGTTTAGAAAATTTGGAGAATATAGATAAGGAAGAAAATAAGTTGTAATTCAGAAATAAATGCTACTTATAGTCTGGATTTTTATTTCTAGTCTTCAGGAATGTCTGTTCACTTGTGTTTGTGTGTGTATGTGTTTAAAGAAATTTGGATCTACTCTATACAGTTTCATATTGTGATTTTTGCTACCACGATTTTTTTTACTTGAGATATTAGCATGTTCCTGTATCATTATTTTTCTTTTCTTTTCTTTTCTTTTTGAGATGGAGTCTCGCTCTGTCACCCAGGCTGGAGTGCAGTGGCGTGATCTCTTCTCACTGCAACCTCTGCCTCGCAGATTCAAGCAATTCTCTTGCCTCAGCCTCCCGAGTAGCTGGGACTACAGGTGCCTGCGACCATGCCTGTCTAATTTTTTTTTTTTTTTTTTTGTATTTTTAGTAGACACGTGGTTTCACCATGTTAGCCAGGCTGGTCTCTATCTCCTAACCTCGTGATCCACCCGCCTCGGCCTCCCAAAGTGTTGGAGTTACAGGCGTGAGCCACCGTGCCCGGCCTATTTTTCAAAAAATGTTAATGCATACGTAATATTGTCTTACTTAGGGCAAAATTTGTTTAACAATATTGTTAGCCATTTAGATCTCCTTTTTCAGTATTAAAAACAATGCTTGATTTTCAGTATTCACAGTATAGTGTAGTGAGTAAGAAAATGGGCTTTGGCAGTTGAAAAACTATGGTTTGAGTTCTTGTTCTGCCATTTATTTCTAGGCCTCAATGCAATCATAGGCCTCAGTTTCCTTCTTGTAAAATGAGTACTATTATGGTACTTACCAACAGACTTGTGGCAATTTAAATGAGATGTGTGCGACGTACTCATTTACACATAGCTTGGCACCTAGTGAATTCTAATAAATATTGACTGCTCTCATGATAGCCACCTGTCATTAATCATCTGCAGTTGTTTTGTTGTATAGTTCCCAGAAGCTAGATTGTAGTATCAAAGTGTACAAATATTGTAATATATTTTAATAAGGTATTTCCAGTTGATTTCTGGGAAGATTCTACCAATTTATAGTCACACAAGTAGTATAAGTACCTAATTTCACCCTTTGCCATTATTGGATACTATCTTTTTAAATATTGTATACCAAAGTGATATGCAAAAATGGTGTCTTGTAACTTGCATTTCTTTGTAATTTGCATGTCTTTCTTATAATTTACATTTACCAGTAGAAATGATGACTAGTTTTACATGTTTAATTGGCTAATTGTATTTCTCCTTTGTACATTATTTATTGAAGTCCATGACTATTTTTCTCTTAACCATCTTTTTTCTTTCTAAATCAGTGAGTTCTTTGTGCATTGTAATAATTAATGTTATTTATAACTAAAATTTACTGAACATTTAGAACATTCAGATGAGGAAATAAGGGCAGAAAGACTAGTTCACCTGGTTTCTTTGAACATTGTCTTCTCAGTAGATTCTTGCTGTTTTTGTTATTCATCTTTGTTTTTCATAGCACCCAGCACAGTCCAGTGCCCTGCACTTAGTAGGAGCAAAATAAATGCTTGTTAACTTACACTGACACTGACCACTCTCACTTCTGCTCTTTGTGCACAGGAGCCATTCCTTCCTGGGTGCCTTTGTCACAGCCACAGCTTCAGCTCAGAGGGGTCAGCATCTGTTGGCCTTGACTTGATTTTGCCTATATGTTGTTAATGATGCTTTTTAAAAACTCTGTAAAGTCAGGTTATTTCCCTCGCTTTATTTCTAGGTAACAAACCTGAATTTGGCAACTGGCATCATAAACAGAAGCAGTGCTTCAACTCCCCCAACCCTCCGACCCATCATCAGTCCTAGTGGCCCGACATGGTCGACACAGTCAGACCCCCAAGCTCCCGAGAATCACTCCAGCCCTCCTGGAAGCAGGTATGTGAAGGGCCCTGCAAATAGCATTTGGGTTACACAGGGATGGCCTGTGTCCCAAGCAAGCCATTCCCACCTTGAGTTCTGTATGGAGATAGCACTAAGGCATATGCCCTTTCTCCACCTGCCTCGATCCTCTGGCACCTAAGAGAGCCTCATTTTATTTGTAAGACAGTTTTCAGGCATATCAAATGAAAAGGACATTTCTGAGATTGCTAAGAAAATCACCTTAGGGTAAAAGAGCAAGAATTTACACTATGTTTAATCCTTGCTTATAGTCATCATTTTTATGTGCCAACTTTTTGCACTTTGTCCTTGTCTCTTCGTTTTTTTTTTTTAATACCTTGTGTTGTTTATAGTTTTTTTTATACTACATTGTGTTTCAGTAACTTTAGACTCTGTTCTTTTGAAGGACATATTTGTTTTTTATTTTTTTATCTAGTTTCATATAACTGAACTCAAACAACCTCACTGAACAATGCTCATTTGGGAAGTGGGAAGGAAATTTCCTTTATGTAGTTGAAAGATGTGGCTAAAGATAAAATCCAAATAGCTTCTGGCGATAATGTAAGCAGCTTGCAAATTAAAAAAGAAACCACTGTATTGAGTTCTGGTCTTGCTGTGTGTTTTAATTACTCCTGTATTAAAAAAAAAAAGAAATGGATTCCCAGCACATCTTGCTTTAGTGCCTATTAAATATATTAAATTGCATCAGTCCCTGAGTTGAATGAGCTAGAGAGAAATGTGACTGTTACAATGAAGTATTTTAACCAGCTGAGATATTGTTCCCTCCAACCAAAGAAGTTCTACCACAGGTGCCCGACCAAGCCCTCACACCCCATGCCAGTACTTCCAGCCTCTGCCTTTTAGTATGCTGCTTTGCCCTGAGATTCAGAGGGGGTACTGAAGACTTGGACATGGAGGAAATACCTTGTTGTTGGTAAAGTATCTATTGGTGTTAGAATTATTACTTAAGGAACTAATTTGGGAAGCAGAAGCTCTGCCCAGGAAGCAGCATAGATATAAGCACATTACATCATCCTGTGGTACGGTGTCTTTCATACCAGTGATCATTGTGGTCGGGGCGAAAAGAATCAACTGAGAATTATAAAGAACCGAAGACCAAGAGGCAGGACTTTTTAAGGCAGAGCATCCTCCACACAGTTCTCTCCCCAGGAGAAGTCTGCTGTAAAACATCAGTCGTAAACAAGAAATTCTGTTTATACCATAGAGCTTTATTTTTCATAAAAAAATTTCCAGATATTCCATTTTCATTTTAAATTCAGAGCCTTGTTTTTATGGAAGACATTTTCACTGCAATTTTGGATATAAAAATTACAATGACAAGGCTACAGGCATTGCTCCTACTGTAAACAAAATGTTAAAACCACACGTTTTGGAGAAATTGAGTTTTAGCACTTTTTATACTTGTAGATGGAATGAGGGAAAACATTTTTAATAACAATTGCGGCTAGGTTTAGAGCTTTCTTTTGGTAGCGCCTGTTAGTAGTGAGATGAAAGATGATGAGTTTGGTCAAGGATGTGCCAGGACCTAAGGTTCAGCACTGTGAGTGGCCTTCTCCCAGCCAGACTGCCCACAAGGCTGTGGTAATGCTCATGGTACATTACACGATTTACTTCTGACCCATTCCAGCCAAAAAGCAATCCCCACAAAGTCCCCTGGTCTTTTCCTTTTCTTTTTACCCACAGCAGCCCTCTCTTTACCTCCTCTAGCCAGTTTTCAAGTCCCATTTCAGTTCAGGATAGCCCTGGGACATTTTCCTCTACCCCCAGGTGACCTCTGGTTGCCAGCACTGCCTGGAGCCTGAGCTTGAGAGTCCCAGTTCCACGTGGGATTCCCAGAGGCACCCACCCTAAAGGAGCCCTGAGTGAATTCTCAGAGGTCTTTCCAGACTTGGCTGTGATATAGGCCCCAGCCAGACCTGCAGCATACAACCTGCACAGCCCAATGTCCTGGTTTCCATTTTTACCTGGTAAGTCACTGTTTTGTGGATATTTAGTCTCTTGTTGTTCCTCCTTTAGTCGTAAGGATGACTAAGTTTAATAAATACAGGATTTGTAGCTTAGAGATCTGAGTTTTATTACTGGTTTTGACATTAAGTGACCCTAAGCTATTCATTTAATCTTTTTATTGGGTAAGCATACTTACATATAAGTGGCCTGTTTTGAGAGCTTTTAGATTGCCTTTAAAGCACTTTGATCTCCCTGGAAGTAGGTGTTAGGTAAATAAAAGGTACTCTCAATAGTTTTTCTACAGTAGCAACAGTGGATTCCAGTTTAGTTCTGATAATTCACTAAACTAGGGGCTGCCCTGTAAACTGTAATAAAATGTAAAGAGAATCCCATTGCTAGCTGTACTTTTCATCTCTGCATGTCAGAGAATTCACTGACTTGGTAGCCACAGGAATGAAAACTGGTGACTCACAAGAACTCTGCAAATAGTGTTATTTTTCATTTCCCTATGGTGTTGCTATTGTTCTCAATTTTATGGATCACACAAGTTTTCATCAAATGACCTTGTTCTCCCGCTGTTTTGAAATCACCCCAAATGTAGCCTCAGGGTTGTCGTCTCCCATTGGGTCAGTGTAAGCTCAGCCCAGCGCCTCAAATCCCTTGGTTCCTTTGGTCTGTCTGGAGTCCTGTTCAGGCTTTGTTGTGGGAGAAGAAGGCAAAGAGCCCACGACTTGCCCAGACAGTCTGAGGCCTGGCCATGTAGCTTGCAGTTCCCTAGACACTCTGGAGTTGGACTTGGCCAGCCATCCCTCTGTTGTTACTTTTCAGAGGTAATAAGTGAGATTAATTGCAGGCCATTCTCCAGAAGAGAAAGTAGTTAGAGCCAAATACAGTCACATGTTTAGAAGCCTGAGGTGTGCCTCCAAGCAAGGCCGACTTAGAATTATACAGTAGGGACTCCAGGATGCAGGTACCAAGTGTTTATGACCTCTCTCTTCCTTAAAGTGATGTTTTCAGTTTCTAGGTGCTGATACGTGGGTGCGTTAGCTTTTCTTTAGCCAATGAGAAAGATTAGATTTTTCAGGCTGCCTTTTAATTATCCATTTTTGGGGTACATGGGAAGTCATTAGGAGCTGAAAGTTGATGTGCGGAGCCATCTCATCATTACTGCCAGCCTTCCATGGAATTGGACTACATCAGGGAGGATTTTCTAGGTGTGGAGCACTCAGTGGGTTCTTAGTGCGTTTTTCTTTGTGAGACATGGAAGGGTTACTGTAAAGTCTTGGCTGCTGCTTGGAATGATTTGGGAAGAACAGGGCCTCAGACAGCTTGGCAGGAACCTGAGGCCCTGTTTTTTTCCAGTCCAGCCCTTCCTTGTGGATCGAGCTGTCAGGGAATCCCACGAATGTCTGGCTCCTGCCCCTTTGTATGTTTTTCCAGCATTTGTCATTGAATTATTTTTATCCACCTCTGGCTTTTTCACACATGCATCCTGGGGATTTGTCTGTTCCTCGATATGAAAGATGGGGGAATTTGCAGAAAGAGCACAGCCGTGAGTTTGTTCCTACTTTTTTGTGATAGGACAAGACATTGTGGGCATGGGCTGCTCCACCTGGCCAGCTCCCATTCTCTAGAGAACATCTATATGAACTTGAAATGCCACCGAGGAATGGGAAATCTTGGGAAATTGGAACCATTTTCGATGTCACCCTGTCCTTCTGCCCTCTTATTCAACAATAGATTATAAATAGTTTGGTATTCTGCTTTGCATAATTTTAAGGTACACATTTTTCAGAGATTCTGATTCTAGTTAATAATACTTTCCTCCCTTCTTTTAGATTATTATTAGAAATGTTGCTGGAGATTCAGGTCTCTAACTTCTCATCTTTTCATTCTCAGTCAGTCCTCAGAAATACTGAATTTGTTAATTTCCTTTAAAAATATGTCCTATGCATTTTCTATATGTCGAGCATTGTGTTAGTTGCTGGGGAGGAGCAGTAAATAAAACAGAATAGTTCCGGATCTCAGAATTTACTGTCTAGGGTATATCTTCCACATTCTCAGCATATTGTTGGGTGCTGGGTAGGGCCTAAAAGACTTTTGAAGACATAATGTTTGATCACTAAGAGGCTACTGTCTGGCAGGGAAAGGGAGCGTATACACATGAAACAATCAGAGCAGTGGCAGGCGGCATATGACAGAGATCTGAATTTTATGGCATAGACAATTAGAAGAAAGGGTGTCAAGAAGGGCATGTAAGGAGTCAGTCCTGTCCCGGATGAACCTTGAGGGTCATATGCTCAGTGAAGCCAGCCAGTCACAAAAGGACAAATCCTGTATGAGTCCATTCATACGAAACATCTAAAGTAGTCAAAATCATAGAAACAGAAAGTAGAAAGGTGGTTGCCAAGGGCTGAGGGAAGAGGGGAGGGGGAATTCGTGTTTAATGGGTATAGAGTTTCAATTGTGAAAGATGAAAATGTTCTAGAAATCTGTTGCAGAATGATGTGAATGCACTTAACACTCCTGAACTATACATGTAAAAATGGTTAAGATGGTACATTTAAAATTATGTGGTTTTGTTTTTTTGGTTTTTTTCTTTTACACGATAAAACTTCGAAAAGTATGTAAGGATTTAAGAGAGCTCCATAGTTCCACAAAAATTACTTAGTGGCCAAATGGCAAGGTTTTGTTTTTATCCTCTGCCTCTGTTATAAGGGAATTATTCTGAACATTGTCCTTTAAATACTTCTCTTTCTTGAAAAGCATGTTACCTTTATAGGAAATGGGCCCAGCAGTTTCTATTAGGAAGATGGCATAATACGGTGGGAAGAGAAGGGACTTTAGAGTCAGACAGACCTTGGTTTGCCTTATTAAGTGTGTGACCTTGGGCAAGTTGCTTAGCTTTTCTGGACCATAATTTCCCCATCTTTTTTTAAATGCACATAGTTAAACCCACCTCATTAAGTTGTTATAAGATTAAACTGAGTTGTGTATGTGAAAGTGGCCAGCATGGTTTTTACTTTTTACTTTTTTGGTGTAGGTTTCTTGATAACTCTCAGTTCCCTTTCCAGAAAAAAGAAAGAAAGAAACTTAAAATTGAACTTGCTTGGGATATGGTATTGCTCACCATTTAGTTTAGTACCTAGTTTAGATCACACTGCCCATCACCCCTGTGCAGTATGCTCCTGGGACTGGATAACAGAAATCTGGCCTTTCTAGCCGAGGATGGGAAGGCATCAGAGTGGGGCCAACAAGAGACACTTCCTTTTTCTTTGACCCCTTGGTTGGAGGTCAGCTTCTTTCTACTCAGCAGGCCCTTTTTCTCTGCTGTCTCCTGAATGTTGAAATTTCCATTGCAGCTCAATGTTCCAGCCAGTAAACACTCATATTTTCCATCTATCCTGGGGGTCGAGCTTTGGGAGAGCTTTTCTCTGGAGCAGTTTGGAGCTTATAATTTTGTACTTTATCCTGTTATATAAACAATGCTTTCCAGCCAAAGAGCACAATCAAAGAGAAACTACTTTTTGGGAGGGGACTAAAAAAAAATTAATATTCAGAGTTCTTTAGAAGTGATATTTCACTCCTTATGCCTCTTTCTTCTCTTTCATAAAATAAAGTTTACCTCACCTTTCTCCTGAGTCTTTAACTCTCACTATTCCTTCCCCTGAGGAAAACGATTTCTTCAGTACATGTATGATAAAGGCCTGTACTTCCGTCTGAATTTTCTCTGCTACTTTTCTCACTCAGCCAGACACGTAACCTCTCAAGAGTCATACCCTGCGTCAGTTCAAGCTCTGTGACAGATTCTACAGTTCCTCCTTCACCGAGAGAGCTGAGTGCTGTCAGTGTTTGTGCCGAGAGCAAAAGTGATTGGCTTCTGCCTAATAAAGGAATGTTGGGAAGCTTAGGAAATCTGTCAAAGATAGCTGGTTGGATGTCATACCAGGGCCTAGGTAGCATAGGTTCGGGAACCTGGGGCCGAGTGTCAGGAGTGAAAAACGTGGATCTTTCTTATCCACAAGTCAGAATAAAGCATGGAATGCAGTGTTTGCAGTTTGCCAGTGTCAGTTTTTCTAGTTAAGTTTGCCTCTCTCACTCCACTCTGCACTGCTTTGAAGTATTAATGATAAACCACCTTCTATTTCCTTAGGATACGCGTATACACACACACACACACACACACACACACACACACACACGAGTCTTTGTTAGAGGCAAAACCTATGTGAATATACTTAACACTCCTGAACTGTACACATAAAAATGGTTATGACGGTACATTTTAAATTATGTGTGTGTTTTTTTTTTAACTACAACGTTAAAAAAAAAAAGAGTATGTAAGGATTTAAAAGAGAACCCCATAGTTTCACAAAAATTATTTACTGGTCAAATAATTTTTTTGTTTAACTGTTTAATCTTATTTAACTGTTTATAATTTTGTAACTATGCAAAGTGGATGATTATTTTGGTTTTAAGAGGCCTGGATATGACAAAGTTCCTTACACTAAGCTAAATGAGACTCCATTTTTAGAATTAGGAAATTATAGGAGTTACTTTATTTATAATTTAGTTTAATTCTCCTGGCACGGTTTTTCTATCAGCTTCTATCCCTTCAAGTTAACTGGTTTACCAGCTTTGGAAAAGCCTGGGAAGATCACAGGCGTGATGAAACACAGTCTTTCTTTCTGACTCATGTAGAAGAACATTGATGATCCATATTTAAAGCTTACCTAGTATTGACTCAACAAATGTAGAAGGAAAACCAGCCAGTTTTCCTGATCCTTTAACTAAAGATCTCATCCTACCCACCTGCCCTTCTCTCTGCTAAAAGACTCTCAGCGTATTACCTACCCAGTACAGCTAAGAAATCAATGCTGTTTTTTAAAAGGTCTCAGGAGTTAAGATGCTAATAAGAAAAAACTCCTTGTATCTATGTTTTCATAAAATGAAACTATAGAACTATGTATCTGCAAAGGAATAAAAGTCCTCTCTTTCCTGAAGCTGCTTTGTGGGACAAAGTTTTGGTATAGGCTCTTGGTAACTAACTCTTAGTTCCCTTTTTTTGAAAGAGAGAAACAAAATTGTACTTGCTTGGTATATGGTATTTGCTACACTGGGACACAGTTTAGAGTCAACTGGCCATAACTCACATACAACAAAATACAGTATTATAGCAGGGAAAGCAGTAATATGTAATCACAATACTAAGGTTGACATTATTTATTTATATTGTGAAGTAAGTACCCACTTATTAAAATTGTTATTATAAATCATTAAAATGCTCGTAAAGAAAGATAATTAGGAAAAGCCAAATTTTAAATGTTTATTTAAATATGGAGCCAACTGTTCTTTGGGTGATGTGTGCAAAGCTAGTGAGAGAGGCAGTGTATGAGAGCTCAGGGATTTGAAATGTTGCAACATATGGCAGGCCCAGGTATTCATTATAAGTTACAAACTCTCATCCTGCTTGGACCATTCGTATGCCTCAGGAGCAGTAAAGGGACAACTCACGGTGTTCATGAATTATCAAGCTAAGATTCATATTAATTTCACTTCAAAGCCAATAATCAATACCACATTTGGCTTGGTTCTTTTGTTTTTTTGTTTGTTTGTTTGTTTGTTTTTAAGACAAGGTTTCACTCTGTCACCAGGCTGAAGTTCATTGGCATGATCACAGCTCACTGCAGCCTCTGCCTCCCCAGGCTCAAGTGATCCTCCCTCAGCCTCCCAAGTAGCTGGGACTATATGTGTGCACCACCATGCCTGGCTAATTTTTGTATTTTTTGTAGAGAGGGGGTTTCGCCATGTTTCCCAGACTGATCTTGAACTCCCAGGCTAAAGCAATCCACCTGCCTCAGTCTCCCAAAGTGCTGGGATTACAGGTGTGAGCCACTGTGCCCGACCTGGCCTGGCTGATCTTAAAAAGAAGTTTACTATCTTTCTGTGATGAGAATGAAATATGGGTGCATCTCAATGATGTGACTATAATTTAAAAGGATGTAGATGAGAAAAGCAGGCTTTCTGGCATAGTAGGTAAGGCAGACATAAAGAGGTTAGTAAATTGGATATACTTAAAGGCTGGAGGAAATCAAATCACAATTGACCCTTGGATAACTCAGGTTTGAGCTGCCCGAATCTACTTATATGTGACTTTTCTTCCATCATCTGCCACCCCTGAGACAGCAAAACAAACCCCTTCTCTTCCTCCTCCTCCTCGGCTTACTCAACCTGAGGATGACAAGAATGAAGACCTTTATGATGATTCACTTCTGCTTAATGAATAGTAAATATATTTCTCTTATGATTTTCTCAATAAATTTTTTATTCTCTAGCTTTTTAGTAAGAATACAGTCCCATAATACATATATCATATACCATATGTGTTAATTACTGTTTATCCATAAGGCTTCCAGTCAACAATAGGCTATTAGCAGTTGAGTTTTTGTGGCGGGTCAGAAGTTGTACCTGAATTTTCGACTGTGCAGGGGTTGGCACCCCAACCCCTGTATTGTTCAAGGGTCAACTGTACATTCTTCTGAAACTGGGTTGCACCAAGTAAACCTAAGTGAATGAAAGACCCTGCCTATACTGTTGAATACTCTCAAATACCTTACTAGCTGCTTGAGCCCAGTACTGACATTTGAAATATAAGCTTCAAAAAGAGTTTTGTTACCTTCTTCAACAAATATTTAGTAAATTAAAATATGTGCAAAAGCAAGGGTGAAACTGGTAATAAGTAATGTTTCGGCCGGGCACGGTGCCTCATGCCTGTAATCCCAGCACTTTGGGAGGCCGAGGCGGGTGGATCACGAGGTCAGGCGATCGAGACCATCCTGGCTAACACGGTGAAACCCTGTCTCTACTAAAAATACAAAAAATTAGCCGGGCGAGGTCGCGGGTGCCTGTAGTCCTAGCTACTTGGGAGGCTGAGGCAGGAGAATGGTGTGAACCCCGCGGGGCGGAGCCTGCAGTGAGCCGAAATCGCACCACTGCACTCCAGCCTGGGCGACAGCGAGACTCCGTCTCAGAAAAGAAAAAAAAAAAAATAAGTAATGTTTCAGCTGGGAAATGATTTCATCTGATAGTTGTTACAGTAATGTTATCCTCAAAAAGTTAACATGTAAAATTACTGAATATCTCCTCAGTGTGAGAGGCTGGGCCCTGAAGGGGGTATTAGGCAAATCCCTGTCCTCAAGAAGGAAAATTACTGATCCTAAAATTTACTAATGCAAGTACTATAAAGCAATATGTGCTTATTGAATAGGAAGATGAAAACCTTTTCTTAAGTGGTGAGAGTTCCGAGGAGAAATTTATCACTCTGGTTAGAGAAGCTGGCGAAAACTTCATGGAAAAGAAAAGGTGTGAGTTGAACCTGGAAGGGTAGATGGGGCTTGGATAGGCCAACAGGCTGATATTCATAACTTAAGAGATAATTGCACATATATTTGGTGCTTGACACTATGTGAGAATCTGAGAGGATCAAAGAATTGTAATCCATACTCTTACTAATAGCCTATTGTTGACCAGAAGCCTTATGGATAAACAGTAATTAACATATATGGTATATAATACATATATGGTATATAATAAATGTATTATATACTGTATTCTTACTAAAAAGTAAGCTAGAGAATAAAAAATTTATTGAGAAAATCATAAGGAAGAGAAACACATTTACTATTCATTAAGCAGAAGCGAATCATCATAAAGGTCTTCATTCTTGCCATCCTCAGGTTGAGTAATACTGTCCTATACATTTATTTATTTTTTTTTCATGTAACACGGAAAGTGAGTGATTTTAAAAGGGCATATGGGTTCAGATGAGTTCACAATTCAAAAAAGATACTAAAGACTTGGGTGAAAAGATAAGGTTCTGCAGAGGAAAGGTTTAAGGTAGGGTTTAAATTCAGTCCCAGGTGTATAGGCTACGGATAGGTTAAGAAATAGAAAGGAACGAAAAAGAAGATAATGTGCAAGATATTTAAGGTATTTGCAGGGACAGTAAGTGGGAACCAGTCTGGCTCAGACAGAGTGTGTCAGAAATAATGTATTAGTCAAAACACTTGGAGTTTCAAGTGATAGAAACTGAAATCAAGCTGGCATATCCATAAAGGAGATTTTTTAGTTCATATAAAAGCCTAGAAGTTGGTGTGGGGGAGTTAGGAAGTATCATTAATCGTTCTACTTTCTTCCAAGTTCACAACTAAATGAGAAATAGTAGAAAAGTTAGAGAAATAGTGAGATACTGGCTGTATTGCTGATAAGGATAAATTGTTGGGAATATAGCATAATTAGGCTTCTACTTCTCAAGTCTGTCTTTCTAATTTGTTTTCTGTATTCTAAATATTTCCTGTATTGACATTTTGGTCACTTGGATAATTAAAACAAATTTTTTCAAGAGGAAGGAAAAGGATCCAACACACCACAATGTGAAAAACAAAAACAAAAAAAATCGTGGCCTGATTTCTAAAGTGAGCACCTGCATCTGGGTCCAGTCCACCTTCCCACTTGTATTCTTCTTCATAAGTTCAGTGTCAGCCAACTCAACAGATCAAAAGTAAGCCTATTACTGTACAACATGGGGACTATAATTAATAACAATGTATTACATACTTGAAAATCACTAAGTTGATTTTAACTCTTTTCAGCACACACAAAAATATGTAAGGTAAAGCATGTGTTAATTAGCTCAATTTAGCCATCCCACAATGTACAACATATTCCAAAACATCATGGTGTACACCATAAATATATACAGTTTTTATTTTTTCATTAAAATAATTAATGAAAAATGAAAGATAATATTTTGGAACACAAATATATAAGCCTTGTATATTTTCCCGTCACCACATCCTCACATATGCCATTCTGTAGCACTTATTCTATTTGTTTACTGTTTACTTTCTATCACTCTTTCACTTAAGTATATGTTGTCTTATTCATTATTGTATCCCAGTGCCTTGGTAAACAGTAGGAACTTATTGATTTACAAATATTGAGTAAAAGCATGAATGAATGGATATCCTGTTCTCGCACAGGGCTCAGTTTATCGCAGTCTTCCTGCAACCTTCCCTGATATCCCAAGCAGATCTTATTAGGATTTCTCATCCTTTTGCTCTTCATCTGTTGGAGTCATGCTCCCGAGAGATATAATTCAAAAGACACTCTTAAGTGTGTAATTTTAATTCCTAGAGAATGGATCTTTGTAGCCCTTTCTAGCACAGAGAACTGAACACTAAAGAGAAAAGCCCTAGCCTCTCTCCATTGAGCTTAGAGCCCCTCCTTCTGACCTTTCTCTCCCTCTCTCTTGTGCACATACACCACACACTTCCCAAGTCACTAGGCCCTGTTGCTTCTCTTTTGGACCTTACTCGGTTCTTTGTAGTTGTTCAAAGTAAAAAGTACTCGGTAAGCACAAGGCCCTCCCTAGTCTGGGGAGCAGACGTAGGGTGTGGAAGAAAAGGAAATGGTAGAGAACCTTTCTTTTCTCATCCTTCTCCCTACCCTGCCCAGCCCACAGGAGTCATAGGAGCCACTTCTGGAAGATACTTGAGAGTAGAAGGGCATCTGCCGTCATTGATAGCTTAGTGTAGGATAGTGCTGTCTGTACTCCCAGCCTTTTCACGTTGGTTGACTAATAAGTTGTAGTGTTTGCTGAGTTTGACTTTGTGATGTTCGGCTCATTTGGTGTTCTTTATAGTAGTCCTCTCTTCTCAACTGTCCTTCACTGGACAGACTTTCTGACATCTCCAACCCGAGTGGTTAGCGTAGGGGTGGGGGTTGGGGGGGATAAATAAAGTTAGGCCACCATCTCCCAGCTTCAGGATTGCAAGTTCTAATATCCTTTATATGTCTCTGCTATGACATTTACCATTCCTGCTTATATTATGGTTGTTTGTATGCTTGTCTTATGGCCTACATTAGATGGCAAGCTTTTTGAAGGCAGAGACCAAGTCTTACACATCTTTGTATCCTTACAGTGCCCTGCACAAAGTGCTCAGTGAATGTTTGGTGAATGAGTGACTAGACCAGTGTTGTCCAGTATGGTAGCCACGAGCCACATGTGTATATTTAAATTTTAATTAAAATTAAATAAAATGAAAATTTCAGTTTCTCAGTCATAAAAGCCACAAGTCAAAAGCTCAAAACGAGCTTACATGGCTCATGACTACCATATTGGACAGCTCAGGACTGGATAGTTGACCCAGAAGATGTAATAAAGACTCAAACTTGGTTAGTGAAATAAAAAGTAAAAAGGAATGAGTTTCTAAGAAAGGTACATTGTTGATATCCTCTTAGGATCTTCTGTAGATCTTGAGCTTCTTTTGTTTAGATCTGGAGATTTACTGCAGATGCTGTTCTTGAACTAATTTGTGGTCCTGGAAGGGGAATATTCTAATGCCTTGGGAATCTCACAAGATCAGAGCTTCAGTGTAACTATTAACCTATCAGAGCTAGGCCAACTGAGAGGAAGGGGTTTTTAAAGCAGATCCCAGCATTATCTTTTTATTTTCTGAGATGTGTCCATGGCTAGATGGGGGAGTCTTGCTTCTCTACCCTCCCTCCTCTACTGCCCACAGCCACCCCCACCCCCACCTGCCTGGCTGGAAGTTCTGACATGGCTTCTAGAGCTGCTCTAACTCTGGGGAACAGAGCCAAACATGCGGAAGTGGTTACGTGTACTAGCTCCCAGGGAAGCCGTGGCTAGCAGGGGGAGTGGGTGGGGTCCTGCCTGATGGCTTTTCAGAGACGCCAAATCTTTGAAGTTTTGTTTTAGCAGCTGCCAGGTATGCTGTTTCAGCACTTTGCAGACTCTCCCTGTGTTCCTATATCACATTTTTTCTTTACTGTGTGTGCATAGTATACACAATGGAGCTTGGCTGTTGGGAGGGCAAATATAAAATTGTGGAGTAAGGAACTAAACACAACCCTTTTGGCTTTTGGCTTTTGCCTTTTACTATGACTCTGGTATGAAATAGCCATTTTAATGCCCTGTTTTCAGCTCTGTCCCTTTCTGATCACCTGCCAACAGAGGGGCAGAGTCCTCTTCTGTTTTGGGAACATAGTACGGTTTGAAAAACTGGAGGTCCTACATTTCTGTGATAGATTGGGGTGTCACTCTTGAGGCTAGAACTTCTCCCTTTTTACAAAAGAACAGATGACACACACCCCCACCCCCACAACAAGTAACCCGGATACTGCTGGTCTCAGAGTAAACTTCTTGCTCGCCATTGGCTCCTTGTCATTGAGCACAATGTCAACAATAAATATTTGTTAAGTGATCGCACTTGCGGCTGCTATGCTGGAGAAGAAGGGCTGGGGAGGTAGAATACCCCTTTAGGGCCCAGCTTCTGTGCTTTCCCTGCCTTCTTGCTTAGTAATCCCTTTCTCCCATCCAGTCTACAGTCACCTGAAGCCTTTTCCAGTTGCCCCCACATTTGCTGCTGCTTCTGAACTCCACTCATGGAGTTTAGTGTATGTTCTTTTGTGTAGTTAACTGTCTTTTCTTTCTTTCCTGAGATGTAAGCTACATTTTATTTCTGGACCAGGAATGGGAAGACCTAGGTGCCAGCTACAGGTCCACCTGACTTGGGGCAAATCATTTGACAAAACCAAAGCCTAATTTTGCTATGTGGAAAGTGATGCCTGGATTGTCATGGGAATCCGATGAGATCCGATATGTGAACGTGCTTTGTAAACTGTAAAGTATTACACATGATTGGGTCTTTTCAGTACTAATAATACTCATCACCATAAAATGGTAATGTTTGTTTCTGCTGCCGATGTACACAGACTAATCTCTCTCCCAGGGTTGAGGTAAATCACCAGTTTAGTCTCACGTTACTCAGTTAGTTTGGCACAGATTTAAAGCATTAAACCGTCCATTCCAGGCACTGTGTGTCATCACTTCTCTTTCAGTCTGCAAGCTCCTCCTTTTGGAGCTATGGGGTGGTTGTTTTCTTAAGTCTCCCTTCTTCTCCTATCAGGCCCAGGCTGAGCTCTCTCTTTTAACCACCTCTGTTCTTAGGGCAGCAGCCTTGTCCATCCAGTTCCCAGTTTCAGCGGGAATTGCTGTACTGGTGGGCCAGTCTCCTCAGCATGGCCACCTGCCTCCTGCAGCTCTGCCCATCAGGAACACCAGGTGCCTTCATCATTCTCCTCAGCCAAGCCCCATGCCCTTATCAGCACCTCTCAGCCTCCCTTCCTGCGTTCCTCTCCCTGTGCTTATTTTTCTGCCAGGCCATCCCCTAGCCTCCCTCTTTCATGTCATTGCATCCTGCATTTTCTTTCTTTCTCTGAGTTCTGACCTTTCATCCAGAAAGGCTGTTTCATATTTCAAGACTCTGCTGTTTTGTATATCTTCACCCTCCTGTCACCCAGTCCCCAGCTTCTGAAGGCAGCTCCTTCCCAGAGAAAAATAGGATAAATAAGCGCTGCCGTATTTTGGGACTATCATATGGCCTGAGAAGCTCCTGATTTTTTTTATTTTAAAATATCTAAGATCTTCCATTTAAGTGTTATGACCTAATGTTTGAAAGCATGTAGTTAAGAGGCGGACAAATTTGGATTCCTTTTTTTAGCCACTCACTAGCTATTTTGCCTAGGGCAAGTTCTTTGAACTTAATATTCTTATCTCTAAAGTGGAGAATAAATGCCTACTTCCTAGAGATGTTCTCAGGAGCAAATGAAAATTAAATGGCATAAGAAAAGCACTTTTACTGTATATAATGCCTGCCATAGAGTAAGTGCCCAGTAACTGGGAATCCATGTAAACATTTCTATGTCATCTACCCTTACCCATACGTATACATTAGAGATGTTAAAAATGGAGACCCCGAGAAATGAAGTAGATTGTGCAAATTCTCATGCTTACCTAGTGATAAAGTAAGAGTGGAATCCAGGGCTTCTAGTTCTCTGCCTGATAAATTTTCCATTTGATCTCTCTGACTCCTCAAAGGGTTATTTGTTAGAGTTTCCTTTCTTTAGGTGAAGCATGCTATTATCCCAGATAGAGGCATGTTCCTTTGTTCATTCAACAGACATTACATGACCATAATGTTACTAGGCTCTGAGTGTACAAAGACCAGTAATGATGAACTCACTGTCTCAATGGTTAGTCCAGTAGGGAAGAAATCATCACTGTGAAGAATAAGTCACAGTACAAAAAACATGCTAGTAAAAGGCATGTGGGGCCTAGAGGAAAAAGCTAAATCAGAGGAAAACCAGGATTGATTTTGCAGAGTGAATTATTGGTTTTTTACTAGATGAAAATGGCAGAGATTTGTGCAAAGGCAGGGAGGTGTGGAAGAGCATACCTGAAGTGCAATGTTGAGGGAGCATCACATGCAAGTAGGGGAGTATGTGGTTGAGGATAAAGTGGGAAAGTTGAAAAGTTAAAGTGCTTGGTATGCCATGTTAAAGGGATTTTATCCCCTTGTCAGCCCTTTTAATCAGTGTCAAATGAAGAAATCAAGGGAGTTTTTTAAAAACATTTCTGCATCTTTATACCTATGTTTCCACTGTCTTTCTCCTTCCCTTTCCCATTCTTATTTGGCAAACACTTTTTACCATTGTGGATCTAGCCCAGTTCTACCCCTTACTCTGTATATTTTTTACTCCCTGCCACCCCAGGCACTCGAAATACATACCTATGCCCAAAATTCGCAGACCGGACTTCCACCTATGCAGTTCTTTAGCCTACTGCAAGAAGTCACACGCCATCATTTAAAAAGAACTTTTTTATTCTATAGATGGATTAGATCAGGACTTTTTCCTTTAGCCAGAACCACAACTCAGAATGCTTACCATCATTAGAACTTGAGCTTTGGGCTGGGCACAGTGGCTCACACCTGTAATCCCAGCACTTTGGGAAGCTGAGGCAGGAGAATCGCTTGAGCCCAGGAGTTCAAGACCAGCCTGGGCAGTATAGTGAGACCCTCATCTCTACAAAAAATTTCAAAAATTAGCCGGACATGGTAGCATGTGCCTGTAGTTCAGCTAACTCAGGAGGCTGAGGTGGGAGAATTGCTTGAGCCCAGGAGGTTGAGGCTGCAGTGAGTCATGATTGTGTCACTTCACTCCAACCTGGGCAACAGAGTGAGACCCTGTCTCCAAAAAAAAAAAAAACAACAACAAAAAAAACAATTTGAGCTTTGACTTCCTCTAGTAAGGTACCCTAGCACTCAGCTGTCCAAAAACCTGCTATTGCAGCAGTTGTCATTCTTTGTGTGTTTGCAACACACTTCCACGTACTAGAACTTTGATCAACACAGTTGAAGGGATCAAAAGACGCAAGACAATACCCAACCCAGTGAATTCCACCTGGTGGAATCCATATTAAAGTAGAGCATTGTCTCCCAGTGTCCATTAGGTATCTATAGTTATACTTCTCATTCAGTCATCCTTCAGGTCCATGTGGCTGTTTTGAGTATTACTATTTATTTACTGCCCTCATTAGACTCTAATATACTCACAGGACAAAGTTTCTTCAGATTGTAGTAAACACACAATCTCTATTTGTCACCAGGTTGATGTTATGCTTCTCTTCTTGTGTATTGCAAATGGACTCTGCTCTATACCACGTGACAGGAGCCAACCAGCTCAACATTTCATCAGACAAAGAGAACCGTTATGTTGTATTAAAATATGTAGTTAAACCCACAGAATGGAGAAAATATTTGCAGTCTAACCATCTGATAAGAGTTTAATAATCAGAATATGTAAGGAATTCAAACAACTCTGTAGGAAAAAAAACTAATAATCTAATTAAAAATAGGCAGAAGACCTGAACAGACATTTCTCAAAAGAAGGCATACAAATGGCAAACAGGTATATGAAAAATACTCAGCATCATTGATCATCAGAGAAATGCAAATCAAAACTTCAATGAGATACCATCTCACTCCAGTTAAAATGGCTTATATCCAAAAGACAAGTAATGATGCTGGCGAGGATGTAGAGCTTAGTGAAGCCTTCTACACTGCTAGTTGGAATGTAATTAGTACTACCACTATGGAGAACAGTTTGGAGATTCCTCAAAAGACTAAAAATAGAGCTACCATAGAACCCAGCAGTCCCACTCCTAGGTATCTGCCCAGAAGAAGGGAAAGCAGTATATTGAAGAGATATGTGCACTCTCATGTTTGTTGCTGCACTGTTCACAATAGCTAAGATTGGGAAGCAACCTAAGTGTTCATCATCAGATGAGTAGATAAAGAAAATGTGATACATATACATAATTGAGTACTATTCAATCACAAAAGGAATGAGATCCTGTCATTTGCAACAACATGATGGAATTGGAGGTCATTATGTTAAGTGAGATAAGCCAGGCACAGAAAGACAAACTTTGCATGTTCTCACTTACTTGTGGGAGCCAAAAATCAAAATAATTGAACTCATGGAGCTAGAGAGTAGAATGCTGGTTACCAGAGATTGGGAAGGGTAGTGGGGGTTAGGGGTGACAGGGGGAAGTGGGGATGGTTAATGGATACAAAAAAAAAAAATAGTTAGAATGAGTAAGACCTAGTATTTGCTAGCACACCAAGATGACTGTAGTCAAAAATAATTTAATTATATATTTTTAAGTAACTAAAAGAGTGTAATTGGACTGTATGTAACACAAAGGATAAATGCTTGGGGTGATGGATAGATACTGCATTTACCCTGATGTGATTATTACACATTGCATGCCTTTATCAAAGTATCTCATATAACCCATAAGTATATACACCAGCTATGTATGCAAAAAATTAAAAATAAAAATAAAATATATGTAATCAAATATATTTTACATACTGATCAAACTTTACACACCTGTGAAGTTTTCTCAGCACAGAAAAGTTGAAGCCTCTTTCCCAAGACTTTAATGAAGAGATGTGTTGTAATCCAGTGATAGACCATCATGAAAATATGCCCTAAATTGTGCTGTGTTAGGATAGCAGGCCACTATGACATGATAATGATTTAAAACTGATTTTTTGCTTTTTAAAACTTATCAATGTAATTGCATTGGTTACCTATTCCAACAAAACAAATTACTCTAACATTTAGTGGCTTAAAATAATAAACATTTATTATCTCAGCTTCTGTAGGTTTCTGTAAGAATTGAGGAGCAGCTTAGCTGGGTGTTTCTGGCTCCAATTCTCTTATAACATTGCAGTTAAGATGTCAGCCAAGAGGGTTGCAGTTATCTGAAGGCTTACCTGGGGCTAGAGGATCCACTTCCATGATGTTTCACTGTCATATGTATAATGAGTTCATGCTGGCTGTCGGCAGGAGGCCTCAGTTTCTCAATACATGGACTTTTCCACATGGACTTCTCCACCGGCTGCTTACATCACCTCATGACATGGCAACTGGCTTCCCTCAGAATGAGTGATTCAACAGAGAGCAGCGTGGAAGCCACAATGTCTTTTATGACCTAGCCTTGGAAATCACATATCATTTAAAAAATTATTATTTTAAAAATTGTAAAACACAATATAAAATTTACCATCTTAACCATTTTTAACCATTTGAACTGTACACAGTTCAGTAGCATTAAGTACATTCACATTGTGCAATCATCACCACCATCCATGTCCATAATTCTTTTCATCTTGATAAACTGAAACTCTACACCCATTAAGCAATAACTCTACATTCTTCCCTCCATCCAACCCCTGGACACTACTGTGATATTTTCTGTCTATATGATTTTGACTACTCTAGGTACCTCTATTAGAATCATAGAGTACTTATCTTTTTGTGACTGGCTTATTTCACTTAGCATAATATGCTCAGGGTTTATCTATGTTATAATGTGTCAGAATTTCCTTCCTTTTACAGGCTGAATAATATAAAATATTTCATTAAACATATATATATGTATGTGTGTATAGCTAGATATATATATGTGTGTGTATGGGAGTGTGTATGTGTATAGATGTGTACACACCCATACACACACACTACATTTTGTTTACTCATTCATCTGTTGATAGACACTTGGTTTACTTCTGCTTTTTGGCTATTGTGTATAAACTGCTACAAACACGAGTGTACAAATATCTTTTCACCTCCCTGTTTTCAGTTCCTTTGGTATATGCCCAGAAGTTAAATTGCTGGATTGTATGTTAATTGTGTTTTTTAAAATTAATTATTCACTTTATTTTTCCTATATAAAAGCACTACATGGTAGCCAGAGTTGGAGCCTGCATCCTTTGCACAGAGGCTCTGGTGCAGGTCTTTACTAGATGGCCAGTGAATTCCCGATTGGGTGATTTGGTAAACACAATCTTTCCAGAAGTAAGAGGTCAGATAGCTAAAGATCTTGGAGGTGGCGGCCGGGCACGGTGGCTCACGCCTATAATCCCAGCACTTTGGGAGGCCAAGGCGGGCGGACTGTGAGGTCAGGAGATCGAGACCATCCTGGCTAACACGGTGAAACCCCGTCTCTACTAAAAATACAAAAAAAAAAAAAAAAAAATTAGCCGTGCGTGGTGGCGGGCACCTATAGTCCCAGCTACTCAGGAGGCTAAGGCAGGAGAATGACGTGAACCCTGGAGGCGGAGCTTGCAGTGAGCCAAGATCATGCCACTGCACTCCATCCTGGGTGATGGAGCGAGGCTCTGTCTCAAAAAAAAAGAAAAAAAAAAATCTTGGAGGTGGCATCAAAGGTAGCCTTGGCACAGTTGCTCCAAGGGTAGTGCAACCCCTGGCTGAGGTGTAGCAGTCATGAGTACCAGGTATAAGCAGCTGCTTTTTGAGTGCAGGACCTAAGATGTTGCCAGTGCCTTTGGGGGCGAGGGTGAGGCGCATCAGCACAGAGTCGCAGCAGCCAGTCACTTGCAATGCAGAGTGTGGAGCTTGCTGATCTTGTTCCATCGGATCCTTGCTGCGTGGGGATGATAGAGAGCAGGGTGATAACCCCACGGATGCTACTGTCTGCGTCCTTGGAGCAATTATCCAGAGTGATGTAGCCATTGTAGTCCCTGACAGTAACAAATGCCTTGAACCTGGTCCACTGGCCAGTGTGGGTCTGCTTTTGCCACAAGTGTAGTCTTCAAAACCTCACCTGTGAGAGGGTGTCCCCAGAAGAGTCGATGATCTCAGATTCCTTGATGGGCAGGGAGAAGAGAGAGATCTGCTCCAGGGACTTGATTTTCATGTTCTTGTCCAGGCAGCCTAGCATGCAGATGGTGACACACTCCTTGTACTTGGTCTTGCTTCTGTGAGCTCTGTGGTGTGGGCCCTGAGCACACCTGCGGTCTAGACCCTCCCATAGCACTGGTGTCATCTGCCATTTGAGATTTTGTCTTGGAGAAGAAGAGTAATTCTATTTTTAAGTTTTCGAGGAACCATCATACTGTTTTCCATAGCTGCAGCACCACTTCACATTCCCACCAGCAGTGCACAAGGGTTCCAATTTTGCCACATCCTCAAAACTTATTTTCTGTCTTTTTGATGGTAGCCATCTCTATTAGTTTGTTCTCACGCTGCTGTGGAGAAATACCCGAGACTGGGTGATTTATAAAGAGAAAAGGTTTCATTGACTCACAGTTTCACATGGCTGGGGAGGCTTCAGGAAACTTACAATCATGACAGAAGGCACCTCTTCACAGGGCAGCAGGAGAGAGAATGAGTGCCAGCCGGGGAAATGCCAGATGCTTACAAAACCATCCGATCTGGTGAGAACTCACTATCAGGAGAACAGCACGAGGGAAACTGTGCCCATTATTCAATTACTTCCCACCGGTCCCTCCCATAACATGTGAGGATTATGGGGATTATAATTCAAGATGAGATTTGGGCAGGGGCACAACCAAATCATATCACCATCCTAACGGGTGTGATCTCACTGTAGTTTTGGTATGCATTTCCCTAATGATTAGTAATGTTGAGCATGTTTTTGATGCTTATTGGCTATTTGTGTATCTTCTTTGGAGAAATCTCTGTTTAAGTTTTTTGGCAATTTATTAATCAGGTTATTTTTTGTTATTGTTGAGCTTTAGGAGTTCTCTATATATCCTGGCTATTAAACCCTCAACAGATATATGATTTGTCAATATTTTCTCCCATTCCATTGAATACCCTTTTACCCTGTTGACAATGTAACCCTTGATACACAAAAGTTTTTAAGTTTGATGAAGTCTAATTTATATATTTTGTTGTTGTTGTTGCCTGTGCCTTTGGTGTCACATCCGAGAAATCATTGCCAAATCCAGTGTCATACAGCTTTTGCCACGTGTTCTAAGAGTTGTAATAGTTTTAGCTTTTATGCTTGGGTCTTTCAGACACAGTCATTTTTTATATATGTATACTTTAAGTTCTGGGATACATGTGCAGAACGTGCAGGTTTGTTACATAGGTATACATGTGCCATGGTGGTTTGCTGCACCTATCAACCTGTCATCTAGGTTTTAAGCCTTGCATGCATTAGGTATTACTCCTAATGCTCTCCCTCCCTTTGTCCCCCACCCCCTGACAGGCCCCAGTGTGTGATGTTCCCCTCCCTGTGTTCTCATTGTTCAACTCCCACTTAGGTGTGAGAACATGCGGTGTTTGGTTTTCTGTTCCTCAGACACAGTCATTTTTCAGCATTCTGTTGGTTTATACAGGCCAGCCCTATTCAGTGTGGGAGGGAACTACGCAAGGATGGTGGGAATACTAGGAGGTATGGGGATCGTTGGGGGCCATCTCAAAGGCTGGTTCCCACAATAATTCAGAACTACAGTTTTAAAAGTTAAGTCATTCTATAAAGTTTATAATGAAAATATGAATCCCTTGCCTTTTCTCTTCCCACTGCTACCCAACCTTAATTTCCATGCCCTAGAAATAATTGCTTTCAACTTTCTTGTAACTGCTTTTTCTGTTATTTACCTTTTGTGTTAATTCATTCTTGCATTGCTATAAAGAAATACCTGAGGCTGGGTAATTTATGAAGAAAAGAGGTTTTATTGGCTCACAGTTCTGTAGGCCATACAGGAAGTGTGGTGCTAGTATTTGCTTCTGGTAGGGGCCTCAGAAGCTTCCAATCATGGCAGAAGGTGAAGGGGAGCAGGTATGTCACATGGCAAGAGCAGGGGCAAGAAACGGGAGATCCCAGACTCTTAAAACAACCAGATTTCATGTGAACGAACTGAGCAAGAGCTCACTCATCACCAAGGGGACGGTGCTAAGCCATGCCTGAGGGATCCACCCCCATCATCCAATCACCTCCCCCCAGGCCCCACCACCAGCATTGGGAATCACATTTCAACATGAGATTTGGAGGGGACAAACAGCCAAACCATATCACCTTCATAGTTCTAAATCATGTTTATTCTGCCGTTTTTGGATTTTAGTTTTAGATATTATCTATTAACTTGCTGTCAGAAAAAGGAGATTTTTGCACTCTTACTCTACAACCTTCACACCTACACAAACACACATACACACAGCATTCTTTCCTTCCTCCCATCCTTGCAGTATACTTAGAATACAGTTTTTGGTTAGATTTATATTCACTGGTTTCATTACCATAACTGTGACTGGGAACTTTTGGGCCTCTTAGAGTCATTATTTCTTCTTTCCTATTTATTCCTTCTTTGTCATCTGGTCTGACTTTCTGGGTGATTCCCTTGATAATTTTCCATATGATCTACTTCCCTAAGTCTGACTTAGTACATGTTGTGAAGTTAAGAAAGGTTCTAATTTTTAAATTTCTTCCAGTTCAAGACAGTTTACATGGGGCTGTAAATCGGGGGATTCGGAAGGGATCTATATATTTACTTTTTTTTTATTTTCTATAGACTGAAATATTTATGTCCATACGGAAAAAAAATAGTTGTACAAGTGGTACACACATGTAGCCACATGTTACAGTAGTCTAAAAAATACACATATGGAAAGATTAGCCGGCAAATAAAATCTTCTCAGAGGTAGCTATACGTAAAAGGTTGGTTTGTATATTTTTTCATGTATTTTTCTGTGATGTTTTTCTATCCTAATACGTCTCCATGTTTTTCAGTCTGTTCATGTAAACTGACTTAAATATTTTTAACCACTATGTCGTTTTTCAAAGTATGAATGTGCCATAATTTGTTTTTCCATTCCTCTATTAAGGAGCACTAAGCCGTATCCTGATGAGGCATCTGTAGGGAACTCCTTATACATAGATCTTTGTGCACATGTTTATTTCTGTAGGATAAATTCCTAGAAGTGGAATTGTTGGATCAAATGTCCACTTTGAATTTTTATAGATACTGTCAAATTGGTATCCAAAAAGCCTATCCCAGTATATCCTCCAATCTGGAGTACAGAAACATGCCCTTTTTCCACACCCTTGCCAACATTACATACCATTGACCTTTCTGTCTGTTCCTCTGGACTGTTGCTCTTCCACTTTTACTGATGATGAAATGAGGAGTGGACCCTATCTTCAGATATATTACTTCAAGGGTGTTTTGTTTGGGGAAGGAGTACAACTGAGAGGAGGCCGAGAAGCAGGAGGGTAAAGGGTTCTCCGTGGGCTCTTTATTTTCTTAATGTTCCTTAAGACTAGAAGGAATCCCTGTGAGTCAAGTTCATCTTCCCTCCACGCTGCTTCGGTCTTTTCTCTCCTGGTTTGGTTTTGATTGATTTTACCTGGGGAGCCTGAGCCTCCCCCCCTCCCTAAGTAATGAATAACCAGAAAAAGTTATAGAACCCAGCAAACTGAATGAAAAAAAGCTTAAGGAAAATATTAAAAAGGAAGAAAAGCATTTGATGTACTTTTAATATAAAATGTGGAAAAAGTAGAAAATGGGTGGGAGTTGGGGAAAGGAGGGAGGAAAGAGATTATTCACTGTAATGGGAACCAAATGTTGGCTAGGAAAGCTGCAGTATTCTCACACTCTTCCTGTAAACCCAGCGGCTTTTCAAAGTGATAATAATCAAGGGCTGACAGCACAGGACACGCCTTAACCCTTCCATACCTGGACACTTTCTTTGAGTCAGCCTCAAAGGTGGTGTCCACTTTGAAGAAGTCCTGGTATATTTCAGTGCCCTTTTTGCCTCCATAGCAAAAAGAAGAAAGGTGGAGGCAAGTTTTGAACAGCAAAGCACCTGCTTGCTAAAATTCCTTTCAGTATGCCCGAATTTCTTTTCTGTGGACAGAAAGCAAGCTGCCTGACCAGTCCAGGATATTTTTTCCCCATGCTGTCCTGAAAGGAACTTGAAAGGAGTTGAGAACCTCCTTGTGACAGATAGGATTCTCTCTCCATCAGTAATAATCCCATTTACTTGAAAACCCTCTAGTCTGAAGCCCTACTAGATGCCAGTGTGGAAGTGCATGCACTTATTTGGAGGCTTAGACCTTTATTTCTCTTGGAAACCCACTCTTCCCACTGTGGAACTGAGATGTAAATATACTGTTCAGAGCTGAAGGGCTCCCTGACCTTATGACTTCCAGCTGGTGAAGAACGGGCATATGCCTCTTGGCCTAACCATTCATCCAAGGAGGGAGAAGGAAAGGGGGTTACTAAATGAAGTTCCTGGTTCAGCTGGATCTTCACATCCATCTAGATTTAAACTTTATTGAGACACCTTTAAAAGTTCATCTTACACAAGAAGGAAATGAAATCTTATTTTTTGTGTCAACTACTTCCCATTTCAGAGGAGCAGCCACCAAATGGAGGGCAATGGTAGCAATAAGGCAGGTAGCACTGCAGAGCAGATGAGTGCTCAGATTCTGCAGTTAGCTATTGCCTCAGTTGCCTCATCTGTAACATGAGGCAAGGTTAAAGTGAGATAAAGCACAGAAAGCATTTAGTGTAGTGCCTGGCACCTCCTCTTCTTTTTCTCATCATTGTCCTCATGTGGCATACAGCTAAAATGGAAGCATCTCCTTTGTTTGAAATGTTTTTAGAAGTCATCTTTGGGATGATTTTATAGTTTCTCATTTTATATTATTTTATTTTATTTTGAGATGGAGCCTTGTTCTGTCACCCAGGCTGGAATGCAGTGGCATGATCTTGGCTCACTACAACCCCACCTCCCAGGTTCAGGAGATTCTCCTGCCTCAGCCTCCCGAGTAGCTGGGACTACCACTACTCCTGGCTAATTTTTGTATTTTTAGTAGAGATGGGGTTTCACCGTATTGGCCAGGCCGGCCTCGAACTCCTGACTTCATGATCCGCCCGCCTCAGCCTCCCAAAGTGCTGGGATTACAGGCATGAGCCACCTCGCCTGGCTCATTTTATATTTAAATCTGTGATCTAATCTGAGTTAATTTTTGTATGAGGTATGAGATTTAGGTTGAGGTTCATTCTTTCCTATGTATGTTCAATTGCTCCAACTTCATTTGTTAATACGCAAATGGTTTAGAAAGGTTATTGTTCCTCCATTGTATTGGTTTTGCAACTTTGTCAGAAATCACTTGAGCATATTTGTGTGGATCTTTGGATGACTTTAGTATTTCTAAAACAAAGGTCTATAGCAATAATTGTTAGAAAATCTTTAGCAGGGGCTATTTTAAGTTATGATTTTCTGTTTCTCATTATAATTGTGGTGACATCGAGACTTAGGTTCAAAAGCAGCTCTTTCTTTTATTCTGTATGTCCTTAGGCCTTAACCTAACCCTCAGTTTTCTCATGTGTAAGATGGGATAATACCTGTCTCAACAGGTTGCTATGAAGGCTAACAAAGATAAGGCATATAAAGAGCTCAGCTTGGAGTCTGGCATTTAGAAAGCCCTCACACTAATGATGGTAGTGGTGGTGAGACTTGGCTGTCCTCATTTTTGGTCACTCTAAGCCACACTCACTCATGCCCTTTCCATTACCCAAACCTTAATTTTTTTTAGCCTTTTCATTGCAGCTTCATCATAAGTGCATGAATGATTCCAGTTAAAGCTGTTGTGCAGTGCTTTGCCTAAATGGAAGTTTTGACCAGTAACATTTCTATTTCTGAATATGTGAGAGATCTGCGTCTTACCAGCTTTCATTACAGCATCTCTCCACCCTCCACACTCCTGCCATTTAGCCACATTGGCTTTCCTATTGTTCCCTGTTCTTTTACATACTATTCCTAATGCCTGGAATTTCCTTTCCAGTTGGCAAGTTACTGGTCATCTTTTGAGATGCAGATAAAATGTCATTTCTACTTGGAAGGCTTCCTTGATTTTTCTCCATAGCCAGTTGTTCCCTTCTCTTGTTTTCTAAAGCTAGTGTCCTGTTCCCAGCACAGTGGCATACAGAGTTGGAGGAGTAGCAGGAGTTTTTTTTCTTAATTTAAAAAAGTGTACACCTATTTTTAAACTACATAAATATATCCATTATGTGTTGACATTAATACTAAATGGTAAAGATGAATAGTATGATCACAATGTACTGGTCAAGACTGGAATGAGACATACCGAAGGACTCCCTATGGCTGTAGAATGGCCCTAGGGGTGACTTTTTTCCTTCTTCTTTGCACTTTTTAGTACTTACACATTTTGGTAGTCAGCATGTTTTTAATTTTTATATTGTTTGAAATGCCCTACAACTTGATATTAGTTCAGAAGTATTTCTCTGTTATTTTGAAATAAGAATCTGTGCTGTAAGCTGTGAAAGAGAGGAACAGGAGAAGGAAAAGGGAGCTTAACCACATTTACTGAGCACCTGGTTTATGCCAGATCCTGTGCTTTGTATGATTTGTGCTGAACACAGGGTTGTAATGTGGGTATTGTTATCCTCATGTATAAATGATGAAATTGTCTTAGAGGTGATACCATTTGTCCATGGTCACACCTGAGGTAACTGATGGCCCAAGAATTTGAGTCCAGGTCTTTCTGATGTGAAAGCTCACGTTCTTTCCTCTACTTTAACTTTCCTACTTTTAGAGGGAGGAAAATCAGTACCAGTCTTTCCATAATGGCGTCCCAGACCAGCCTAGACCTGTTTTTTTGATGATAACGTACAAAGGACAGATGGAAATATTTCTGAAAATAAACTATCACTGGTGGATTATAAGAATCTTTCTGTGAACAAAAATGAAAAAAAAATGGGGCTGGTGCGATAGAGTTCAGCATTACAAATATCTTTACCCTAGTCTATGCATTTGTATATGTTTTACTTTTGTCAAATGCCAATTCCATAGAGAAGCTTTGTGTGTGGGCAGAAAACATCAGTAGCCTGAAGAGGCTAACTGTCAATATATGACTTGTATACTATTTACAATTTAGACTAAATTTGTACTTGCTTTGTATGCTGACTCTCCTGAATAGAACTTATTTTTATAAATACATTTAAACCAACAGGTCAGGCAAGTAAGGATGGTTGTTTTAGATGGTGGGGAATTACATAAGGGAAATCTTGTGACTCTAGGAGATAGAAATTGTGGATTTTTTGGTCCTGTTGGATTTTTACAATGGCCTAATCACACAGTTGTTGGTCAACACTTCTTGTAAATGTGATCTGTCATTTTAGCTATGGTTTAAAAAGCATATGGTTTAATAGTTACAGTATTTTAGAAGTGAACCATGATATCATGATAGGATGTAAAGAATTAGAAGAGATACTGGCCGGGCGTGGTGGCTAATGCCTGTAATCCCAGCACTTTGGGAGGCCGAGGCGGGTGGATCACCTGAGGTCGGGAGTTCAGGACCAGCCTGACTAACATGGAGAAACCCTGTCTCTACTAAAAATACAAAATTAGCCAGGCATGGTGGCGCATGCCCGTAATCCCAGCTACTAGGGAGGCTGAGGCAGGAGAATCGCTTGAACCTGGGAGGCGGAGGTTGCAGTGAGCCAAGATTGCACCATTGTACTCCAGCCTGGGCAACAAAAGCGAAACTCTGTCTCAGAAAAAAAAAAAAAAAAAAAGAATTAGAAGAGATAATGAAAGAGTTCCCTGTTGGCCTCCAGGCCATTTATGGACTCGAAGTGTGAGGAATTAGTCCATAAGGCAGACTTAGAGATGAGTCATGCATTTCTTCCTTGGCAAGTATAATGTCTGAATTTAGAGCTTTAGAGGCAAAGAATTACATTGGATTAAGTTCCTAAAATACAAGTTCTGTATTTCTTTTTTTTTGAGAGGGGGTCTTGCTCTGTCACCCAGGCTGGAGTACAATGGCAGAATCTCAGCTCACTGTAACCTCTGCTTCCTGGGTTCAATTGAGTCTTCTGCCTCAGCCTCCTAAGTAGCTGGGATTACAGGTGCCTGCCACCACACCTGGCTAATTTTTGTGTTTTTAGTAGAGATGGGATTTCACCATGTTGGCCAGTCTGGTCTCGAACTCCTGACCTCAGGTGATCTACCCACCTCGGCCTTCCAAAGTTCTGGGATTACAGGTGTGAGCCACCGCATCCGGCTGTATTTCTTTTTCTATCACATTAATACCAAAGCTGATTAGCTTCTTTATACCAAGAGGGTCCAGTTTGCCATAGAGGAATATGGACTTTCTCTTGGTTTGTGAGAAATTTGGATTATGTCCCATTGAACCTCAAAAACAAGATCATAAATAAGAAATAATAGTAACTAATAATAATTAAATGCTTTATGTACCTTATGTACCTTAATTCATTTAATAACTAACGTTTACTGTATACCAGCAACTATTCTGAAAGCTTTACATGTATTAACTGATTTAGTGCTCACAGCTGCTCTATGAGGTAAGTACTGTTATCATCACCATTTTACAGATGAAGAAACTAAGCACAGAGAAATGAAATCACTTGCCCAAGATAACACAGTTGATGAAAGGCAATCAGGATCCAAGCCCAAGCAATATGGTGGCAGAATTCATGGTCTTAACCACTCTGCCAGTGATTCTTTGTGTGTGTCACAATCACCTGACAGGCTTGTGAACACATAGATTGCTGGGCCCAACCACAGAGTTTCTAATTCCAGTAGGCCTGGAGTGAGGCTCCATTATTTTCATTTTTAACAAGTTCCAAAATGTGGCTGCTGCTGTTGCTGGTGGTCCAGTAAGAGAAAGGCTTAATTATAAGTATACATTTTCTTTTCTTCCCTTTGGTGCTGTTTTTTTTTTTTTTTTTTAGTCTCTTGTGATTTCTCCGCTATTTTCCCCATTTTATAAAAACATCTTTATAAAGAAAGAAAAAGTACAGGTGGAGGAGGTTTAAAAAAAAGGTGGAGTTTTGGAGTTGTCTCCTGTTTCGCTTGGCCAACTGAAGGAAGGGGACAGAGGCAGGTTACTGGAGCCAGAAAAACTGTAGGCCTCACTGTTCCAAGTTGCCTGATACTTTGCTTCCTAGGGAAAAGAGAAGTGAAGGGAGCCTAACTGATGTGATGGGGCAGGAATTCTAAATTTGTGACACTTTGCAAGCTGTTTATGTGCACTAGGTTTGAACCCAGCTACAATTCAATGTAGAAGTTCTTGGAAACTGGCATGTCAGCTGCCCTAGACAATCTGCACATTAACTTCCACTCTAAAAACTTTTCCTGGCTTGCCTTTGCAGAGTGTGAAAGCTAGGTGATGGCGGTCCAGTTTTACAATAAGGGCCAGCTGTGCTTATGTGTGCTGATGTTACTGTCACAAAGATTTTTCCCTTGATTTGATAAAAATCCTGCTGAGCCACACTCAGTCTTCATTGTTGAATGAACTGGTGTCAGGGAGTTCTCCTTTGGCTTTCGTAAAGGTCATTCTTTGCTCACTTCTTTTTTAGTTCACAGCTACATTTTTTTAGGCTTCATGTGGTATGCTGGTTATGCCAAAATAAAGAACTGGATCAAAGACATTTCATGTTCATAAGGCTGAGGACCAATCTGTCTTTTCAGATCCAAACTGCTAATAGATAAAGGACCAGGGAGTCTCTATCTCCATAACCAGCTCACTCCTAGAATCCTAAGTTGCCTTCTATAATAGTGCTGTGAACTTAACCTTTTGAAAGGTTTGGTTTTTATATCCAGCTTTTTGTTCCATAAAGCTTGCTCCCAGGGTCTCTGCCAGATGTACTAAGAAATCCAGCTTTGTCCTTATTTCTTCTTCCTGGGGACCATTCCATTGATCATGGAGTGGTAGGGGTGTGGAAACAGCAGAAGTCTGGTTCACATTCTCTATCCATTGTCAGGTCCAGCTGGCTGGAATCTCATTGTACTTTTAAAGGACAGACATACCAGCTTCTAGCTTTTTGACATGATTCCTCAATGTATTCTTCCCAAATTTATGTAATTGTCACACAGTTATTTAATAAAATCAAAGTAAAGTTAGCCAAAACATCTCCCTCCCCAGCATCTTCCCATCATCACTTCTGCTGCTTTTTCCTTTTCTGTATCTCTGCTTATTGAGTGGCTGATCAGAAGTCTGTCCTCAAGAGCTTGTAATTCTGTGTTTCAAATTAGATATTTTATTTGGATCCTACCCATATTCTTAATCTTTTTCATTGAGTTAACCTCATTCTCTCTGTTGAATTACTATATCCACAAAGAGCAGTTCTTATGATGGCTAATTTCTGATTTATGTTTCTGGTGCTTGTGATAGTGATTCAGTAGATGATTTTATGCACAAAGAAGGAGGTTGTATGCTGGGAAAAGAAGGAAGAGATAGAAATAAGTTAGATGCCGAATATATAAACTGGTAATTGAGATGTCAATTCTAGGCCAAAATCTAATAGATTAGCAAACCAATGAGTTGGCAGTCCTTAGAGAAGTAGAAGGGAATCATTTAAGCCCAGCACTGATTCATGAAAAAAGTAAGTTATGCTAGACTAACTTCATTTCCTTTCAAGGTAGAATTACTTTGGTAAGAGAAGACCAGGGGACAACAAAGGAATTACTGTAACTAGGTTTCCCCAAGGCATAATGAAATCTTGTGAGCACAAAAGAGAAATGTGAATGTGGTAATACTATCATTAAGAATATTTGGTGACTGGTCAGGTGTGGTGGCTCACACTTATAATCCCAATACTGTGGGAGGCTGAGGCAGGTGGATTGCTTGAGCCAAGGAGTTTAAGACCACCCTGGGCAACAGGTTTGAGACCATCCTGTCTGTAACAAAAATACAAAAAATTAGCTGGGCGTGGTAATGTGCACCTGTAGTCCCAGCTACTTGGGAAGCTGAGGTGGGAGGATTGCTTGAGCCCAGGAGGCGGAGGTTGCAGTAAACCGAGATCATACTACAACACTCTAGCCTGAGTGACAGGGTCTCAAAAAATAAAAATAAAAAAAATTTGGGGCTGGGCACAGTGGCTTATGCCTGTAATCCCAGCACTTTGGGAGGCCGAGGCGGGCGGATCACCTGAGATCGGGAGTTCAAGACCAGCCTGACCAAAATGGAGAAACCCCCTCTCTACTAAAAATACAAAATTATCCGGGCATGGTGGCACATGCCTGTAATCCCAGCTACTAGGGAGGCTGAGGCAGGAGAATCGCTTGAACCTGGGAGGCAGAGGTTGCAGTGAGCCAAGATTGCGCCATTGCACTCCAGCCTGGGCAACAAGAGTGAAACTCCGTCTCAAAAAAAAAAAAAAAAAAAAAATTTGGTAACTAAATGTGCAGCTGTACCCAAACAATAAATCAAAGTTTGAGAATTAAGTTTCTGGGACTCTGTCATTGACTCATAGTTCCCAATGTTTATCAATGAATTTATTCATTCATATTTATTTACGTGCCTAGTATATGCTGGGCACTTAGGTATCTGGAAGACACATGAATCCTGTTTTAAGATAACATGAAGTAGGAATTCCGTGGAATAATGAATACCTGGGATGACAGGCAGGATTCACCGTGATTTAAATAGGCTAGAATAATGAATCTAATTCATGGAATTTAATAGGGAAAAACATAAAGCCTTTCACATGAGTTCAAAAATTCAAGTATAAAGAAGACTTTAAGGGTTTAGGTTGACTTTAAATATAATAGAATTTAACAATAGAAGGACAGGTGCAGTGGCTCACGCCTGTAATCCCAGCACTTTGGGAGGCTGCGGCGGGAGGATCCCTTGAGTCCAGGAGTTCAAGACCAGCCTGGGCAACATAGTGAGACCTCATCTCTACGAGAAATGAAAAATTAGCCAGGTGTGTTAGCACACACCTGTAGTCCTAGCTACTCAGGAGGCAGAGGTGGCGGAGGGATTGCTTGAGCCTGGGAGTTAGAGGTTGCAGTGAGCCACGATTGTACCACTGTACTCAGAGTGAGTGACAGAGCGAGACCCTGTCTCAAAAAACAAAACAAAAACAAAAAAAGTTAATGGAATAAGAACTGCCAAAAACGCATGTTATCTTGTGGGAAAATGTTCATAACTTATTATCAGATGAAAAAAGCAGGTTATAAGCATAGAGTATGGAATCATTCTGTTTGTGCAAGGGAAATACACAGAGGAAGAATATACGTCAACATGCTGAAAAAATGTAGCAGACGTCTTTGGTTATTGGATCACGGATGAATTTCTCTATGCCTTTTTGTCTCTCAGGTTTTAGGCATTGAGAATATAATGCTTTGATTCTTAAAAAATTGCTTTGGTTTTGTTTCATTTTGAAAAGGTGAAAGGGTATGTAGCCGCTGCTGGTAATTTAGCCTTGGGGGAGGGGAGGAAGATTTGGTAATCTTTCTCATTCGTCAGTGCTCACATCCAGTGCCTGAACCATTGCTCCTCTCTGGTAATCAGCATTATTAGTAAACCCCCACTTCCCCACAGGAGCCAGTCTGCCCAGAATTAGAGCATTCTGCAGCGGGATTGGTGTGGAGCAGCAGGCTTCCACCATAGGAAAGTCCCCTCCGGCAGGGGCCACCGTGCAGCCGCTCTCTCTGGTGGGCGAGACTGGCAAATGGACTTTACTCTCCTGCTCACACATCTGAGTGATTCTGGCATCTTTTTTTTTGGGTCCAATAGTTTGGCTGCCCTCATTTATTACCCAGGTGATCCCACATAGACACAAAACTTGGTAAAGGCATTGTAAATACTGCTTTGAAGTAGTATACTTCTTCTTTCTCAGAAGCAGTGCTTGTTGTTTAGTACCCTTATTGGTTCCCCCGTGCCCCAAAAGCTTGGGTTCACTTTCCATGGGAAGAATGTTAATAATAGCTAATGTTTACTGAACATTTATTATGCATGCCATGTGCTAAATGCTGTACATAGATTATCACATTTAATTTTTAGACCAACCCTAAGAGAGATGGAATTAATTTTTATTCTCATTTCACAGCTGAGGAAACCAAGGCACAGAGAGGTTAAACATGTTGCTTCTAGTGGTAGAGCTAGGATCTGAACCTCGCAGGCTTGCGCTCGATCTCAGCCTTAGTCACTGCGTTGCTGCCTCCCCTTCTGCAGGTGGTCCTGTGCAGACCCATGGTGTGGACCCAGAGTGCAAGGCCTCCTGAATTCTCACTATCTCAGTGCTTGCATTGGGTTTGATTCCTTCCCAGCACCCAAAACCTTTTATTTCTTTTTGCCTTCTTTCTTGGCTTATTTCTTTAATCCTTTCCCAGGAGACTTTCATCCTCTCAAGTAAACAAATTATTTAAAAGTTTTTAAGTCCTTTCACCCTGTTCCCAAGCAAGGAGATCAGCTTGCACTTATAATTTCATGTAGTTACGTGCTTTTTACCTAGCATCAAAAGTTCACATAGCTTTTCCAGATTATTTCTGAGCTTTTCATTATCTCTAACACCATCCCTATTATACTTTAACTCTTCACATAGAAGAACCATTTCTGTATAACTCCATAGGTTCAAAACAGGAAAAGCAGAAGAGAATATACTCTTATCTCAAGGTGTAAACTCAAAGGTTAAAAAAAAAAATTAATTTCTTTAGTATCGTAATTTTTAGAGATCACTTAAAAGTCTTGTTCTAACACATAAATAAGAATCAAAGCACTTGTCACCATGAGTGTGAACTAACTCACTTAAATAATGTGTCCATCTAACTCACTTAAATAATGTTAAGCACAGATTTCATTTGGCTAGCTGTCAGTGTTCCCAGTCAGCAGTTACTGACAGTTATTAACAGTTATAGTTAATTTATAATTTACCTTTTACATTAAGATTTCTTAGTAGACTGTTTCAGTATGTATTAAGTTTATATCTAAATGCAATTCAGCTTTTCTTTTTCACTAATGAAAGTAGTTATCAATCATTCATTGAATGCATTTCATAAACAGATTTGTTCTTTACAGAGCCTCCACTGTGCAATTTCAGTGCTAAATTTAACTATTATGACCCTTGACTCTCTTCTAACTACATTTGACTTTGATTGTCAATATATCATCAAGCTCACTTTCAGAGCCAACCATTCTTTCTGCCTTTCATCCATAGGACTCATTTACACCAAGATTGTCACTGTCCTTGCATTTCTCACTTCTTCAGACCTTCATGCCAGTTTACTGGGTCATTCAGACTAACATGATTTTCATCAGTAATGTTAACATATAAGCTAGCTCCCCTTGATTCTGCCTAAGATCTCCTGGGCTTTAAACCACTGTGTTAATGCCACCTATTCCAGAGTCCTGCTATTCCTGACATTTTTTAACCTCCTCATTCTTCCTGTGGACTCACCTGACAAGTCACTGCTCTAGATCATGAGCTTTTAAAAAGTAGGAACTATGCATTTTTCTTCTTGGTAGTCCGTAAGCACCTAGGAACAGTGTCCAATAAATGTGGATTGAATTGCACTGAAATGAAATAACTACATAGGCATGTATCTTTACATATGATCCCAGTATTGCAAAGTACAAGAGAGAAAAAGTTATTTTATAGCTAAAATCAGGAAATTATAAAAACAGGAAATAATAACAAGAGTTTTAATGAAAGATAAGTGAAAATGCTATAACTTTTTGTTTGCATGTTTGTCTGTTTGAAATTGAGGTATAATTACATAAACTAAAAAAATCATCTATTTTGGCTGGACACAGTGGCTTACACCTGTAATCCCAGCACTTTGGGAGGCTGAGGCGGGCAGATCACTTGAGATCAGGAGTTCGAGACCAGCCTGACCAACACAGTGAAACCCCATCTCTACTAAAAATACAAAAATTAGCTGGGCGTGGTGGCGCACACTTGTAATCCCATCTGCTTGAGAGGCTGAGGCATGAGAACTGCTTGAACCCAGAGGAGGAGGTTGCAGTGAGCAGAGACCATGCTACTGCCCTCCAGTCTGGGTGGCAGAGCAAGACTCCATCTCAAAAAAAAAGAGAAAAAATATATATATTTTAACTGTTCAATTTGATGCGTTTCAGCAATTTTATATATCTTTGTTAACCACCATGCAACACAACATACAGAACATTTCCATCACACTTCAAAATTCCCTTACCTCTTTTTCCAGTCAATACTGCCCCTCCCCGCTAATAATCATTCTTCTGACTCCTCTCACTGTAGGTTTGCTGTGCCTGTTCATGAATGGAATCATACAATATTTGTCCTTTTGTGTTTGGCTTCTTTCATTCAATACAGTGTTTTTAACATTCATCTGTTTTGTTGCTTATATTAGCAGTTCATTCGTTTTTATTGAGCAATACTTCATTGCACGAATGCACCACAATTTATTTCTCTAATGATAGGCATTAGGATTGGTTCCAGTTTTTGACTACTATGAATACAAATTCAATGAAAATTCTTTTTTTTAGCCACATTTTTATTTCTTTTGGGTCAATACCTAGAAGTAGAATTGTCCTGTTGTGTAAATATATGTTTAACTTTATAAGAAACTGACAAGTAGTTTTCTGAAACGATTGTATCATTTTACACCCCCATCAGCAATGTATGAAAGTTCTAGTTGTTCTTCATGCTCACTAACATCTGATATTGTTGTCTGTTTGATTTTAGTCATGTTAGTAGATGTAAGATGTTAGTTGCATTTCCCTGATGAGTACTGATGTTGAGAACTTTTCATTTGCTTGTTAGCCATTCACATATTTTCTTTTGTAAATTGACTGTTCCAATCTTTTACATGTTCTTAAATCTCATTATTTTTATTATTTAAATCAACAATTACCAATAGGGCATTTTTATATTTTATCACTAGAAATCCTTTGTCACATATACATACCTATATTGCAGATATTTTTCCTCAAAGGCATGTCTTGCCTATTCATTTTCTTTTTCTTAGTGATGTCTTTTGATGAGCAGAAATGTCTTGATCATGGTAGTTTTATAGTAGTCTTGAAATCAAGTGATGTAAGTTCTCTTTTTCAAGATTGTTTTGACTAATATAGATTCTTTGATTTTTCCATAATGTGGAAATCAACCTTTCCTGCCACCAGAGGTATGCTAGAAGAAAAAAGAAAAGAAAAAAAAAATCAACATGTCAGTTTCTTCAACAACAAAAACAAAGCCTGCTGGAATTTTTATTGTGATCGCTTTGAATCTGTAGATTGATTAGGGGGTAGTTTCCAGTTCTGGCTACGTCTTTATCTGATCAACCTACGTGATAAAATATAAAATACAACTATTTAAAGGCACTGGAGGGTGAACAAAAGCTGATTGATACTGGAGATCAATCAACATTTGAAAGAAGGGAATTGCCAGGGGTGAGTTTTCTGGGTTTTTGTTTGTTTTCTGTTGTTGCCTTTTCACTTAAGGACAAGTCATAGTTTGCACCACATGGAGCAGATAAAACTTGCCCCAAAAATCTGCAGTCTAACTGGCTTAGTGAACTGGAAGATGGAGTTCAGGACAACCACATCTGCTGTAGAGAGAGAGGGGAACTCTAGAAATGAGACATCTCCAGAAAAGAGGAGCCTAAATTCTATGTAGAAAATGTTCCCAAATCTCTGACTGACCCCTGACTAATGCATATGCAAGACATACTTCAAAGCATGCAGGTAACACAAAAAGAACTGATCTGAGCTGCAGCCCACTGAGGAGAAGAAAGAGTTGCAATTTGAGTTTCTCCAGGTTAACCATCTACTTAAAACACATACACACACATTCTTTAGAGTGACATAATACAATCCAGTCTCTACAACGTATCATTCACAATATCCAGGATACAATGTGAAATTATTCAATGTAGGAAGAAATAGGAAAATATGACCTATCCTCAGAATAAATGATAATCAATGAAGACCAATCCTTAGAAGGCCCAGATGGTAGAATTAACAGACAAGGATATTAAAGTGACTCTTATAACTGTGCACAAGGATGTAAAGGAAAATATGCTTTAATGAATGAAAAATACAAAATATTGACCAGGTGCGGTGGCTCATGCCTGTAATCCCGGCATTTGGGAGGCCGAGGCGGGCTGATCACCTGAGGTCGGGAGTTCAAGACCAGCCTGGCCAACATGGCAAAATCCCATCTCTACTAAACATACACAAATTAGCCGAGTGTGGTGACACATGCCTGTAATCCCAGCTACTTGGGAGGCTGAGGCAGGAGAATTGCTTAAACCCAGGAAGCGGAAGTTGCAGTAAGACGAGATCATGCCACTGCGCTCCAGCCTCTAAAGTACAAGAGTGAGACTCCATCTCAATAATAATATAATAATAAAGACAGATTTCCAAATGGAAATTGTGAAACTGAGAAAAACAATATCTGAAATACAGAATAGACATTCTAACAATATTGAGTCTTCCAGTGAGTCAACATGGTATATCTTTGTACTTACGTAGGTTTTGTTTAATATTTTTCATTAATGTTCTATAAATTCAGTGTAGTGACCTTATGTATTTTCTATTAGATTTATTCTTAGGTATTTGATGTATTCTCATGATATTATAAGTTGTATTGCTTTTTTTTTGAGACAGAGTCTCTCTCTGTTGCCCAGGCTGAAGTGCAGTGGCACGATCTCAGCTCACTGCAACCTCTGCCTCCCGGGTTCAAGTGATTCTCCTGCCTCAGAATCCCCAGTAGCTGGGACTACAGGCACCCGCCACCTCTCCTGGCTAATTTTTGTATTTTTAGTAGAGACGTGGTTTCACCATATTGGCCAGGCTGATCTCAAACTCCTAACTTTGTGATCTGCCCACCTCAGCCTCCCAAAGTGCTGGGATTACAGGCATGAGTCACCGCGCCCAGCCGAGTTGTATTGCTTTTTAAAATTTCATTTTCCAATTGTGTATTTCTAGTATATAAAAGTATGATTTCATTTTGTTTATGGACCATGATTACTGCAACTTTGCTACATTTATTTATTAGTTCTAGCGTATCTCTGTAAAGTTTATAAGATTTTCTATGTAAACAATCATCTGTCAATGAATAATATCTTTTTTTCTTGTCTTAAACTGGCTAGGTCATCCTTTACTGCTGTTGAATAGAAATGTTTTCTAGTTTACTAAGAGTGTCTGTCAGGAAGTGGGTGTTGAATTTTGTCAAATGCATTTCATGTCTAACAGTATTAATATATGACTTTTCTTCATTCTCTTAATGTGGTGAATTATATGATTGACTTTTTTTCTAAAGTTACCCTTGCATTCCTATGGTAAATGCCACTTGGCCATGATATATTATCCTAGTGTATTTGATTGGTTGATTCATTAGATAGATAGATTTTATTAACTAATACTATGTTAAAGTTTTTTTACGTATCTGTGTTCATCAGGCATATTGGTCGGAAAAGACCAAAAGAAAGTAATTTTTTTTTGTACTGTCTTTGTCAGATTTCTGTATTAGAGATATGCTAACCTCATAAAATGAGTTGGGAAGTTTTTTTTTTTTATCTGCTCTTTTTTGAAAGAGTTTGTGAAAGGATGGAATTATTTCTTCTTCTTTCATAGAATTCTTTTTTTTTTTTTTTTGTGGGGAGGGGGAGAAAAGAGTCTCACTCTGTCGCCCAGGCTGGAGTACAGTGGCACAGCCTCCACTCACTGCAACCTCTGCCTCCCAGGCTCAAGCGATTCTCCTGCCTCAGCCTCCTGAGTAGCTGGGATTACAGGCACCAGCCACCACTCCCGGCTATTTTGATATTTTTAGTAGAGATGGGGTTTCAACATGTTGGCCAGACTGGTCTTGAACTCCTGAACTTAAGCGATCCACCCACCTCGGCGTCCCAAAGTGCTAGGATTACAGGAGTGAGCCACCATGCCTGGCATAGAATTCATTTTGAAATCATCCGGGCTTAGAATTTTCCTTCTATGTAAGAAAATATTAAGGTTTTTAAAAAGGTTTGATTACAAATTAAATTTTTAAAATATGTATTACAGCAGGTCTGTGATTCTCAAAGTGCTGTTATTGGACCTGGGGGCTGTGGAGAGGTTGGGAGGAGGGGGGATCCTCAGGACCCTTTGAGGAAGGCAATAGAGTCAAACATTTTCATAGTGATACTAAGACATTTCTACTTTTTTCACTGTGTTGACATTTGCACCGATGGTACAAAAACAATGGTGGGTTTTGTAAAACTGCTCGTGCCTTAGCACAGATCCAGGCAATGGCACCAAACTGTAGTAGAAGTCACTGTATTCTTGACCACCATAGCATTTTCACTTGAAAGAAATGCCAGTGCTACTTAAGAGTATCCTTCATAAGCAGTAATAATTATTTTCTTAAACTCAGCCCTGGAGTGTATATCTTTTTAATATTCTGTCTGACAAAATAAGATGTACACATAAAGCAATTCGGCTGCTTAGTATGTAATAGTTGTCTCAAGGAAAGGCATTTGTGACCCTGAACTTGAAAGAGCATCTGATAGACAAACTAGGGTTATTTGGATTTGGATATTTGGCAGTCGTTTGCTCAAAAGTAAACAGTGAGCCTATCACTTCAAAGAATACAACTGACAGTATTTGTTGTCAATGATAAAATTACAGCTTTTCAGGAAAAGTTTGACTTTTGGAAAACTTGTATCCACCACTGTGAGTTTGACATCTTCCTAATACTTGAAGATTTAAATATCTGTACATTTCACAAAGTGCCATTGAAGTGAATAGACTTTCTTGTAAAGAAATAATTTCTCCCCAGAAAGCACCTCCTTCATGGCCTTATAGTGCTTGTCATCAGAAGCACCTTTGGCATTTTAAGCAGCACACATTTTCTTAATACAAGATTATTCCTTTCATTTCTGGGTATTTAACACCCCAACCTCCACCTATTAAATGTCAGTGACACCTCCATCCCCGTCATTGTGACAATTGAAAGCATACTCACAGTTGCAAGCACCATCAAAAAGAGCAAGGGCATCCTTGTACATGGTAGCTTGTGTTTGGCTGGACTTGGGTGGAGGAGGCTGGGAAAATGGACCGTGGAATAACCCTCTGTACAAGTGTCACAGTCCTCTGCATATCTTTATGGAGAGTGCAACTTCCGTTGAGATTTTGCTTTACATTTTTCAGATTCCCTCCAAGTTCCCTAAAACCAGTATCCATTTGATGGAACAGATATTAAACCAGAGGAAAAGTATAGCTCTTCAATGTTTATTGGCTGGAGGTTGCAGGTATGCTGCAGGAAGGGCAGTTGTAGAGAAAAACATTTCATCCTGCAGTGCAACAGTATAATATAGAAAGTAAGATAAAGTTCTAAATGGATAGGCTAATAAGAGAATGTAGTATTTAGAAAAACTTGCAATATTGTTGCCTATTTGCTACATATGTAAAGGGGAAATACAGCATAATTCACTTTGAATCAGATGTTAAGCACAGAGCCTTCCCACAGCTAATTCTCTTGGCTCTGTATACTCTGTTGTAGAAGTAAAGTAAGTCAATTAGAAGATATTTACAGGGCCTGTGTACAATATTACGTTTTAGCATTGAGCAAGGAAAAACACTAAATTTTGGAGAGAATGATTGAACCTCAAAATTTTTGGTAGGAGTAGAAAACATTATTAGAAAAATAGAATTCGTTGAGGTTCAAGAATGGGATGGAATTTTGGATTGAAATGGAAAGTATGAGATGCCTAGAAAGGAATATTTAGATATATAAACTTGGGCACCAGAAATCAAGGAAAGGCCAAGTTATGGTACACCTGGCCTCTGCTGTGTCAATCATTATAGCACTTGCATACTGCAAACCCCAAGGCTTGTGCTTTAAGTGTGAGATACCATGGGCTGAGTAACACCCACTGTAACTCAAAGCAAGCAAGTTTCTCGTGGCACTTAATTACATTACACAGCTGAGCATTTCTACTCGCACCCAGTGTTGCACTGTAAAAATTCCTGCCTCTTTGCTAAAAGCCTCTACTTGCTTGAGAAACTTCCTTTTGTGATTTGTAGACTGGGCTTATGTTACTGATGAGATTAAAAACAGATTTCATTATAAAAGTTTATGATGTTCCAGTCCTTTCAATATGTGTGCAGTTGGAGGAACACATCCTTTCTTATCCATAATTCCTTATTTGATCTTCTCTTGCCCACTATCCTACCCTTTATATATCCACAGACCCCCCCCCCACCTTATATTCACACACCTGCAAACCTGTCCATGATCATCCCCACATAAAGGGGCCTGGTTTGGTTTCAGACTTTGATTTCTGATACACAAGAAGGCATTAAAGTGAATGTCTCCTGGGGATATTTGTTATTAAAACAGCTTTTAGCAAATTAACCAATCTAGCCAGTGAGATGAATTCTGATGTAAGCTTCATAGTTATATAAATCCTGTAAAATCTAATCACTGAGTCTAGATTGCTTTCTGTAGCTAGAAACTTCTGTAACCAGCAAAGCAGGAACAAAAGCAGAATCACTGTTGATGGGCTTTCTGAACTTTAGTCCAGTTGTAACTAATAGTTTCATTCTGGATTCAAAGCAGCACCTGCCCTAATTGGTGTGGAAATCTCAAGGTTAGCCAGCTAAAGCAGTTTCTTCTTTTTCACCTGTTTCTTTCCTTTGTATTCATTTGTTCACTGGATCAGCCCACTCCTGCCTTGAACCTAGATACCTTTCTTGGCGGCTCCTCCTTTCGTTCACAGCTCATTCTGTTCCTTTAGTTGAGCCAGTAGCTATTCAGTAGTTTTGGCTGTTTTATCTTCAGTAAGCTTTTCTCTTCCCTCACTAATGAGAAAAGAGATAATAGATTCCTCAGGCTCCTCCTTTCCTAACGATGTCATCCTGTTTTACTGTCACTCAGCACCCTGCTTTGTGAATAATGTTAACATTTCACTAATGTATTGAAGTATTTATTTATATTTGATCAGTGCTCACCATATTTCTCCATACCTCTAGAAGTCTCTTGGGAAAGATCATGCCCTTTAACTGTCTGATAACATGCACACTGAGGCACTTCAAGAAGGATCACTGGAGATCAAATGTCGTACTCAGAAAACTTAATAGATAAGCTCTGAGCTTTTTGGTGTGTTCTCCAAGAAGATTAGCAGATGGTATACAATTGAGCAACTGAACTGTGGGAGCCAAACTGTGGGAGGAGATGAGTAAGGGATGTGACATATCAGAGGTGAGATTATGGGATAGAAAGCCTTTCATCCATGGGCTTCAGAATACAGTTCACAGACTTACCCTTAACGAGAGATTTGGAAATCTCTCTGAGAGTTGGGAGACCAAAGCAGAGGCCCGACCAGGTTGTGAGGGAGGGCACAGGCAACAGAGGAGCATGGACTTCTGAGCTTGGCAAACATTTCACTTTGCTCCCTCCGTCAGTGCTCTGTTGAGTCATCAGGACCCAGGCTACAAATAACCCCACGTGGCTTTTAGGTGAGGACTCTGGAAGGTCTGCGTAGCCTCACTCCAGGGTTACTACACCTCTGTCATTGAAATGACTTTAATGACAAAGGAAAGAATAACACTGATTTAAATCACTATGAATACTTCTCTTAATTTAGGCAGCCTTTCATTTTTCTAAGCCCCCTTAATCAGGGTTTGGAGCAAGGTTGTTCATTATGAAAGTCTTATGTTTCTTCTGTGTCCAATTTTCTTGTCACTGTACCTAAAAAGGAAAAGAAATACAGTGTAATTAAAGACGGTACTAAGAAGAATAACCACAAGTGTTAAGGAGATGGAAGGGCTGAAAAAGTGTTCTCAAAAGAAATGAGACCTTTGGAAAATCATACTAAAATATATTTAGCATAAAATTTACCATTTTAACCATTTTAAAGTGTACACAATTCAGTGGCATTTAGTACATTTATACTGTTTTGCAACTATTAGCCACCATCTGTCTCCAGAACTTTGTCATTATCCCAAACTGAAGCTCCGTACTCACTGAAAAATGACTTCCTATTCCCTAATTCCGTAGCCCTTGATAATTACCATTCTACTTTCCTTTTTGTGTGTGTGGTTTTCTTTTTAATTATCTTTAGTCTTGTGATCACACATAATTTTAAAATTTGTATATATCTTCATTACTTTAATCCTTTGAAGTTGGCAAAAGCACCATTCCCAATCACAAATACATAGTTCTACAGTTTTATGTTTCTGAATAGCTGTTTAAGGACAATCCTAAATTATAACTTAGTTTGACTTAGATTGTAAAGAATTCAAGAGTAAAGTTTAACTTGCTACTATTTTAAAATCATGTGACCTTATAGATCTATAAGATGTGAGAGGTGTTGAATAATCTTTAATATTACACATAAACCACACTAAAATGCCTTTCAATAAGTAAAAGGAACCATTTTAAATACAGGGAGTTATAATTAGATTGGCATAGTTAAGGCCAAAACTACAGACATTGCTCCCTTATTTATCTTCAACCCTTGCCTTTAAGAGGCAAATGAACACAAAACACAGGTGAATCTTGCTTGGTTCCAAGACAGTGAAGGAATTTCCCCAGTATATAAATATATTCACATAACCATTTATATAAATCTAAATATAAAACCAGTCTCCAGTAAGTTTTAAGATGGCACTCACCATCTTTGTGAAAAGTTGAACATTACTAATGAAGTCTAATCATATCTTTAGAAGGGGTAAACAGTGTTACCATTTACTGAATTGGAATTACTATTAAAATTAAAAAACTGAACATATTCATTTAACCACAAGCCAGTCTTAGTTTTAAATCAGGACTGCCCAACAAAATATTCTGTCAGTCATTCATGATCTGAATTCTGGTGTATGAGATCTATTAAAGGATGGTCCACATAAAAAAGTCATGAGACATTTCTGTTTTGTAATAAATAAAGCAGTGGCCAGTTATTACTCATTAGTAGCTTTTTTTGAGATAAGCTATTAAGTCTGCCCTTTCTTCCTTCTTCTTAATGCCGACAAAGATCATTTTTGTTCCAGGGATGTACTTGGGATTCTCCAAATACTCCATCAGTGTATCCTCTCCCCAGGTGATGCCTTTGTTCTTATTGGCGGCTGTGTAAGATATCTAGGGGCCTGACCTGTCTTCCGCCCGAAGAGACCATGGAGATTTGGCCCAGTCTTGTGCTTGCCTCCCTTTTCAACGGTGTGGCACTGGGAGCACTTCATAATAAAAATCTTCTTGCCTTTCTCAACATCACCCATATTTAATTCTCTTTTTAGTCACTGGCGCAATGAAGACTCCCGCTCTAAAGCCGGACCTCCCCACTCTCTCACCATTCTACTTTCTGTCTTTAAAATTTACCTAGATAGGTACCTCACATAAGTGGCATCATATAATATTTGTTCTTTTGTGACTGACTTATTTCACTTAGCATAATATCTTCAAGGTTCTGTACATGTGCTGCAGCATATGTCAGAATTTCCGTTCTTTTTAAGCCTGAGTAATATTGTATGTAGATTCATCTGTTGATGGACATTTGGGTTGTTTTCACCTTTTGGCTATTTTGCACAATGCTGCTATGAACATTGCTGTACGGTTATTAGTTTTGATTTCAATTCTTTTCTGTATATATCTACAAGAAAAATTGCTGGATCATTTGGTTATTTTGTGTTTCACTTTTTGAGGAACCCCTGAAGTGTTTTCCACAGTAGCTGTACCATTTTACTTTCCCACCAGCATTGCACAAAGGTTCCAGTTTTTCCACATCCTCAGCGACCCTTGTTATCTTCAGGTGTTTTGTTTTAATAATAGCCAGCCAAATGGGAATGAAGTAGTATAAATGGGGTCTTTTCTACTGGGAAAAATGATCTGAGAGGGGAAATGTAGGAGGCTATAGTTGTAAAGACTTCTGCTAGGAAGTACACAGACATGGTCACCAGAATCTAGAATTTGGGGCTGGGTGCAGTGGCTCACGCCTGCAATCCAAGCACTTTGGGAGGCTGAGGTGGGCAGATCGCTTGAGCCCAGGAGTTCGAGACCAGTCAGGGCAACGTGGTGAAACCCCCATCTCTACAAAAAAAATTAAAAAATTAGCCAGGCATGGTGGCACACACCTAGAATCCCAGCTTCTGGAGGATCACCTGAGCATGGGGAGGCTGAGGCTGCAGTGAGCTGTAACTGCACAACTGGGCTACAGATTGAGACCCTGTCTCTAAATAAATAATTTGGGCAAGGAAGATAGTCAAAGTATTTAACAAATACTATAACATAGCATAGATACTGACTATTCAAAAAGGCCACCGGCCCTTCGCCTTCCTCAGGTGTACAGATTGTCAGCCTCAGTGGGGACCACATGAGGTGAATTTGGAATAATAAAAAAAAGTGTCTTCCCACACCATTTATGTTACCCAGTGATAGGAACATAAGCTCAAATATAAACAGCTTCTAAAAAATATTTAGATATTTAACTGATGCGTGGTTGAGAAAAAACAAGAATTCTGTGTGATGAACCCTTTTCCTTTTGAAGTTGATGTTAGAGAAGATGATCATGCGTCTGTTCCTACCTTAAGTTAGCCCCCCATCCTGCATTGGAAGCTCTCTGGACTCTTCTTGTAGGTCCTCTGGCAATCACAGGGGAATGAAATTGCTATTTCAGTTATTTTACGTCCAGCAAATATTTATTGTACATTGACTATGTGCCAGGCCTTATGATACGTGCTAGGAAAAGAAGAGAGTGCAAAGCAGACCCTGTCCTTGTCATGATGGAGCTATGGTTTAGTGGAGGAGTCAGATAATATCACACAAGTAGATTTGTAATTCCAAACTGTGCTTGGTTCCATACAGGAAAAATACCTGAGATATTTCTCTCCTTTCCTCTAGATTGTTCATACAACCACTCACTCTAAGAAACCTGCTTGCTTTTCTCTTCAGGAGCCTCCAGACAGGGGAATTTGCCTGGGAAGGAGAAGTAGAAAACAACGTGTACAGCAAGGCTACAGGGGTGGTCCCCCAGCACAAGTATCACCCCACAGCAGGCAGCTATCAGCTCCATTTTGCCCTGCAGCAACTTGAACAACAAAAACTTCAGTCCCGGCAGCTCCTGGACCAGAGTCGAGCCCGGCACCAGGTAGTTCAAGATAAGTCTTTTCCATGTGTTACATCTTCCTGCTGTTGGTAAAAAAAAAAAAAAAAAAAGGTGAATGAATGAGAAATGTAGGATTAGTTTTCCAACCCCGTGCCATCCTGGCTTGGACAGCTCATGGGGAGTCTACTCATGAGGAAAAACTGTTCTGGAGCCATAACACTGGCTTTGCTTGCAAGTGACGCTTAACCAGTGTTTGACATGTTTTTTTTGTTTTGTTTTGTGTTTTTTCATTTGAATGCTTCTATACAAAAATCTCTATTGTGGTGTTTACCCTTTCTGTTGTATGATCTTAGTTTAGTAACCTCCCATAGGGTCTGATTCTAAGATACCTGAAAGCTTGCATTTTAAGCATCTTTATTTCTAAATGTTCTATTTTCTTGTCTTGATATACTTGGCATACATGCGTGATATTACTCATTATCTAACAAGATTTTCAAGGAATAAGTAAGTTGCAAATTCTTCTGGTGGGAAATGGACATATGTTAGCATGCAGGTCATCTATAAATGATAGCTATTCATTCAACAAATGTTTACTGTGATTCTATTGTGTACTAGCCACTGTTTTAAACAGTGGGGCTATAAGGTGACTGTAAACACAAAAATCCTTGCTGTTGTGGAACTTATGTGTAGGGAGATGTTGATTCGCTACTCACTGTCTATAAAATTCCAGAAACTCCTGAGTGAGGGATCTATATAAGTATATAGCACTAATGTATTAGTATGGCCCCAATTGTAGAGAAAGGATCACCTCATCAAAAATTCAGGAGGTAAATTTTTCTTGGTGACTCACATAGATCATTAGATGATCTGTGTTCTACAGTGGGGTTATTGGAATGAATTAGTACTGATTCTATAAGCTTTTCTGACATTTGGTTATGTGAAGAAATAACTTCTTATCAGTTTGCTCTCCTGATCATTTTTTTCTTATAAAAATGTAGTACATAGTGTGCATGAGTTTGTGCAAAATTATTATTTACTCAAAGACTAAAGCAACATTTCCCAAAGGTTTTTTCCTCTAAGTAAAACAATTATTATTATAGTCTGTGTTATCTTTTCAACTACCACGCATAATAAAATGTCATTTTATTATTTCAACATAGTTCATCACTTGATCATCTTTACCTGTGGTAGTATACTCTGTACATTATATTAATTCATCATAATTGAGAAATTGTAAGTGCCGGCATTTGCAAAGTAGTTCTTTAGACCATTTTTACTGGAGAAACATAAGATTTCTTAATCTGGAGAGCATAGAGTATAGCATCTCATTGTAATCACCACATCACTTTCTGTCATGTAAAATTTTCTTCATTTGGAAAATCTTGGGGTCTTGGGGATAGTAGACACATTTAAGCCAGTTTGCATTTTCACAATTCCAGATACAAATGTGTGTCTTAGTTTTTTTGTTTTTTAAATCTGTGTTCTTAAATTCCTTAAAGCTTTTTAAACTTTAAACTCCCTGTCATTCAGAGTACTTGAGAATGCCAACTTAATCAGATACTGGATAGTGGAAGTATCACTGTGTAGCCTGAGGATCAAAAAACTACTTATCAGGTCCTTGGCTCATTACCTGGGCGACAGAATAATTTGTGCACCTAACCCCCGCAACACGCCATTTACCTTCATAACAAACCTGAGCATGCACCCCTGAGCCTAAAATACAAGTCAGAAAAGAAAACTCTTTGGCTCTAAGGAATCTAGACAGTTGGTACCTTTTAAACTATGCTTCAGTACCTTGAAATGGAGGATGACTGGGGAAGGAAAGGCAGTTTTGTTGATTTTCGCTTTTAGAAACTGCTTCATTTTTAAGTCCTTCTCATACTTTTGATTAGCTTCCAGCAACTCACATTCCTTTGAAAATTCAAAGTAGTGTACTACTATTCTTGTGTGGAATTTCTTTTCACTGAGGATTATACTGGTTTAGTTTCACTGAATTATGAAGTATATGGAAATTATGTTTTTTAGAAACTGTCAGAATATCTGTTTTAGTGAGGAGGCAGAACTCCCAAGAAGGGAGTTATCTCGTTCTCCTGGAGAGCAAACAGAAAATCATTCGTCATAATTGTATACGTGTGTATAACATTATTTCTTCTCCCCCACACCCCGAACCCGTTCTTCTAAACCACAGCTGATTTAGGTAAAAATGAGTAAGGGTGAAGTTTCTGGGACTATAGAAGAGAGCTAAAGTAACTAAATTCCATTAGCTTCAAGAGTTTATAACTAATAAAATAACAAATAAGATATTAAACATTCTAACAGGAAGAATATGTAGAAACTTAGAGCACTTTATTTTAGAGGGTACTTAGAATCATTCCACAGTGGAAGCAAAGCCCTGCTAGATTTTATGCCTTTGTAGCTTAGCTGTGCTAGATCTGACCATTATAGTTATCAATAAATTGTTGATTGAAGCATGGTTTACATTCTCAGTATTCTGTATTTCTGTCCTTGGGTTACCCTTTAGATAGCAATGGCACTTTTCTGATGAACTCCTTGCACTTGGATTCATTTTTCTAAAGTGTAGGGAGCCATTGGTATAACTAACAGTGTGGTTAACTGCCTGTTTGAAAGCAGCGGATAGAGTTGAAATCTGATTTACCTAGCATTCATCCATAAAAGAGGCCTGTTTATGGAATGGGATGTTAAAGGAGGCCTTATATTTATCTTATATCATATTATATTATGTTTATGAACAGCATCTTTCACATAGTAATCTCCTAATAATGTCTGGGAAAAGTTCATGCAGCCCTTCTCTCATTGTATACATAGGAAGTTCTCCATTCTTTTCGGCCTCCGATCAGAACACTTAGATATCCAACTTATTGAAGGTGTTAATTTCTGCTTATACTCTGATTCGGGATATGAGTTTGGAAATGGACATCTCTCAGTATTCATGGGGAATGAGCTTTGATCTTCATCTCAGTATAGCATTGTACTCATAAATCTAGCAATTGTCATATACTTAATCCACCCCTGCAAAAGACTGATCCTGTGACATGAGAGTGAGAGAGGAAAGTCACCCAGAGCCAATGGCAGAAGTTTTCAGGAACAGAGATACAAGAAACTTGGTGTGATCCAGTCCATATGATAGAGAGCATAATAAACAAAATAAGACAAAATTGAAACAATGAGCTTTTACACACTGATGGTAAAACCAGCAGTTGGAAAAACATTGTTTTAAGTCAGAGCAGAGGTCAGCAAACTTTTTCTGTAAATAGCCAGATAGTAAATATTTTAGGCCTTGCAGGCCATAGCATCTCTGTTGCAACTACTCAGCTCTGCCGTGGTAGAGTGAAAACAGCCATAAACAATATGTAAATGAATGAGAGTGGCTGTCTTTCAACAAAACTTTATGTACAAAAACAGGCAACAGGCTGGATTTGGCCTGTAGGTCCTAGTGTGCAGACCCGTAGTAGACTAGAGTAACAGAACCATTTGAAGGGCTTGTTAAAATAATTGTTCCTCCATCCCATTTCTGATTCATTAGGTTTGGAATAACCTAATGAATAGGCAGAATCCTCCCTTTTTGTTTTAATGGTAATAGCCACCACTTAAGCACTTGCTGTGTTCCAAGCATTGTTCCGGGTTCTCTATACACATTAACTCATTTAAAAATGAATTTCAGGGCCAGGTGTGGTGGCTCATGCCTGTAATCTCAGCACTTTGGGAAGCCAAGGCGGGTGGATTACAAGGTTAGGAGTTCAAGACCAGCCTGACCAATATGGTGAAACCCCGTCTCTACCAAAAATACAAAAATTAGCCGAGCGTGGTGGCACATGCCTATAATCCCAGCTACTCAGGAGGCTGAGGCAGGAGGATCACTTGAACCCGGGAGGCGGAGGTTGCAGTGAGCCAAGATCACATGCCCCTGCACTGCAGCCTGAATGACAGATTGAGACTCTGTCTCCAAAAAAAAAAAAAAGAATTTCAGGATGGTTGGGGGAAGTACAGAATCTCAAGAGTTAGGAATGATCAAACAAATCTGTTATATATTGATACAGCCCAATGCATGTCTTCTAATTCCGTCTTCCTTCTCCTGCTGTCTTTCTGCCCCTGAAGGAGAAGGCAAAAAAAACACTTTTCTTTCAGCTGAGTCGGGGACTTTCTTGGGCAACAGTGACTACTGGTGACATCAGCATGAGTAGCTCTCCATGCTGGGGTCTGTGAGGAGGGCTGCACCGGCTGTGAGGCCCGACTGACCTGATTCTAATTGCAGACATTGAGCTGATGTTATTCTTGGCGCAGGACAGAGCGATTACTCAGTAGTTTCTGTTAAAGTGATCCTTTGTTAAACTTCTGCTCCCAACCCACTCCCTGCTTCCTTCCCTCCCACTCTCTTCTCTGCCTCATCCACAGTGAAAAAGAGCCCCAAAAGCTGAAAAATTAAGGACATTTTGATGGCCAACACAGAATTGCCGAAGTTTCCTTTAACAATAATGGGAGAAAGGAGAGATTTTAAATACATCATCTTCACTGGTTCCGGCCTCTTTCCAAACCCTTTCAATTTTTAGTAGACTTGATTTTCAACATTAGTAAATAACTCAAGGTGGGAGAAAACTGTGCTAAATTTCTCTCATCCTTCTGCCCCATCTGTTCTTTACTTCTCCCTTCCCACCATGCCCAAGTTTACCAAACTAATCTGGATTCAATAATCCTAGCAGAAACTAATGTTCCTATAACAGGCGGGACTGGGAGCAGCTCAGTGTTCACATCAAGAGGTCTTTCAGTTTGCTGGTAACATCTTGAGTGCAGTGTGTAACAAGCTTTTTGCTAATGCTATGTGTGTATATGCACAATCCCACAGGTGTGGAAAGGATTCCCATATAAACCAAACCATGTCTTGTTATTTTGCTCCTAAAAGTTCATTGCATGTGTCTAAAAAAATTCTGCCTCCTCCTGCAGGAATGAATTCTGTTTCGCCAAGCCTTCAGCTGCTGTGTGTTTGTGTTGTGGAGGAGGGGAGGGGAAAGAAAGAGAAATTCAGCAGGCACCCTGTCTTTTTCCAAGCAGCTGGCAATAACATGCTAGCTCTTCAGCGTGGCACAAAGAGCAGGCGAACAGTCTAGCCATGCAGGAGGTGTCTTGATACATCTTTATAATGGTGTATCAGAGAGGAAGGTTGGACGGGGGGCATGAGAGGGGAGGAGTGTGTGTGTGTGTGTGTGTGTGTGTGTGTGTGTGTGTGTGTATGTATGTGTGTTTAAGTTCCGGAGTGTGTGTGTGTGTGTGTGTGTGTGTGTGTATGTGTTTAAGTTCTGGAGCATATTGACTCTGGAACTTAATGTCATAACCTGTTGCTTCTTTGTATTTTTGTTTGTTTGGTTGGTTCTTTTGTTCTATTTAATTTTTCCACTTGACTTTTATCAGGAACTCATACTTAGTGTCTAGCTTTTAATTATTACTGATTTTCCTAGGACCACTTGATTTAGTAGATTTTGCCAAGCCAAACTCTTTTATTCTTATTGAATGAAAATACATAGAAAATACGTGAAATAGTACTGCATTCAGTTGTTTTGGAAATAGGCCACTCTAGACAGGCTTTGGAGTCAGATAACCCACAGCTTCAGTCTTGGCCCTGTCTAGTCCATGACTTAAGACAGGTTATTCAAACTTTTAGAACCTCATTCTCCTTATCTCTAATTTGAAGATGATGATATATACCTGTGTATTATCATGATTGTAGTTCTCAGGATGTGATATTGATATTACCATATGTCAAACACCAAAGTGGCCATTTTTTTGTATTATCTCAGTGGATCTTTACAGCTGCCCTCTTATTAGCCTCATTTCACAGATGAAAAAGCATAGTATCAGTTATGTAACTTTCTCAGTGTCACATAAGTAATAAATGGTAGAACTGGGATTTGAACCCAGGTCTGTCAGCCTGCAGCATCCAAGCTCATGGCTATTATGCTATATGCTCCCTCCTGCTGCTAATAAGGCATTCAATAAACAGCAACTGTAAGTACTATTACATAAATTTTAACTTGCAATTTATACGTTCAACAAGTACTTTTTTTTTTTTTTTTTTTTGTGATGGAGTCTCACTCTGTTGCCCAGGCTGGAGTACAGTGGCGCAATCCTGGCTCACTGCAACCTCTGCCTCCCGGGTTCAATCGATTCTCCTGCCTCAGCCTCCTGAGTAGCTGGGACTACAGGCACACACCACCACGCCAGGCTAATTTTTGTATTTTTAGTAGAGATGGGGTTTTCACCATAGTGGTGAGGCCGGTCTTGAACTCCTGACCTTGTGATCCACCCACCTTGGCCTCCCAACGTGCTGGGATTACAGGCGTGAGCCACCATACCCGGCCAACAAGTACTTATTGACTCCTATGAAACCATGTTTGAAAAGTTATTATCAGGTGTCTTCACCAGTCTCCTACTATTCATAAGCACCATCTCAAAAGAAAAGTTTTCCTGCACTTAGGCCTAGATGTCATCCCAATTACCTCAATTCTTAATGAAAGAAATATCTTAATAAGGTGTTCTTGGGCGTAACCATCTTGGAAATGCCCATCCTTTACCTTCCCTTGTACTTTTATTAAGTAATAGGATTAGCACCTAACAACACATGCAGTATCCTGACGTTTGTTCTAGAGGTTTGGATAGTAGGAGCACTTGTATGGGTTGTTATTAATTCCTGTGTTATTAATAACACAGGAATGATTTTTCTAATTATTGTCCTTTCAACACTGTTACTGGTAATACTATTTTAATTTTATTTCTATGATAGGTGTTTTTCAGAAGACTCCCAGGAAACATGACAGGTGTCTACAAATGTGACTACCACAGATGACATGTTTGCTTAATTCATATTATGCTTGCTTTTTCTTTTTTTTTTTTTTTTTTTGAGACGGAGTCTCGCCCTGTCGCCCAGCCGCCCAGCCGGAGTGCAGTGGCGCCATCTCGGCTCACTGCAAGCTCCGCCTCCTAGGTTCACGCCATTCTCCTGCCTCAGCCTCCTGAGTAGCTGGGACTACAGGTGCCCGCCACCACGCCCAGCTAGTTTTTTGTATTTTTAGTAGAGACGGGGTTTCACTGTGTTAGCCAGGATGGTCTCGATCTCCTGATCTTGTGATCTACCCACCTCAGCCTCCCAAAGTGCTGGGATTACAGGCGTGAGCCACCACGCCCGGCCTATGCTTGCTTTTTCAATATCATAAAAGTCTGATCTTAGTGTATCATTACAATACAGACTTTCATTCATTGTGTTAACTTATTACTGACAGTAACATAAGTCCCCTGGTTATCATCATGTTGCTTTCTAAGCTGCTGCTAGGGGAATATTCTTCTGGAATCTTAGAGGAAAATGAACACACAGTAAATGCTTCCTGTGCACCAGATGTAGTCTTATCTCCATTCCACTGATGAGGAAATCCATGTTCAAAGAGTTTGGGTAACTTAGCCAAGATCACACAGCTGCCTAATTGTGGAGATAATATTTATACCATGTCAGAGGACCTCCAAAGCCCCTTTCTACTCTACCGTCCTCCCCCACGACAGAATTGACTCTTCGTTTTCTTTTTAGTTTACATACTTATCAGTCAGATAAGGCATTCCAGCATTATTGCTGCTGCACTGCTATATACTCTCGTATACACAAATCTTTAAAAAAAAAAAAAAAAAGGGTCAGTGTAACCAATTAAGATTCAGAACTCAGCTTGGTTGCTGCAGCTATCTGGTGACCAGTTTTATTCTCTTCCCTCACTCCGTGGCCTGTGATTTGTTTCTGTTTGTAGGTATATGAGAGACTCCCAGCAGTAACTTTGTGTGAGATGATGAAAGACTTCAATCCATCCATCTGAGATGGTGGCAGCCAGGGGAAAAATACTTAATGAATATATGACAGTAAGGTCTGTGGAAGATATGCACAGTAAACCAACCATGTGAGATCCTGGGCCAAACAAAACAAATTATACATTGGAAGACAGAGACAAGTTAGATGTTTATAACCTCAAAGTTGTAAAGGAAACTTAGAGATTGCCTTTGACTAATTATTTCATTTTAGTAATCAGGACACATAAGATACAGGCACATTAGGAGAACAGGGGCCCTGATATACAAATAATTTCTTATAAGTACTAACAAATAAAAGATAAAACACACAATTGAAAATGAAGCAGAACTATCTTTAGCCAGTTGAGCTTTGTATCTGGGGTCATGGCTGATCCTTTGATATTACCTGTATACATACTCACACTTTCACTTTAACAATAAGTAACAAACATTTGCTTACAGACAATAATTTTTTTTCAGCCTTTCCTTCTCAAGAAAGAGAAAGATCTTGGAGCAAGGTGAATGAAATTTGTCTTTATATACATCTGGCGGAAACTGGATACATTGCTATGTTTGCTTTAGAAAAGAGATATGATTTAAATAAATTTACTTTAGATATGTTTGCTTTAAAAGGGAATCAGCATAACATAAACAAGAAAGGCAGCATAGTATAGTGAGGTTCTTAAATCATACTCCATGGGTTTGAATCCCAGCTTACTACTCAGTACCTCTGCAATTATGAACAAGTTTCCTAACATTTTTTGTGCCTTGGTTTCTTCTTCTGTGAATGGTGATGATGAGGAGACACAGGTCATATGATTGGGAGGGATAAATGAGATCACATAAAGCACTTAAAGCAATGCCTGACCCATGATAAAAGGTCAATAAAAGGCCCGGTGTAGTGGCTCACACCTGTAATCCCAGCACTTTGGGAGGCTGAGATGGACGAATCACCTGAGGTCAGGAGTTCGAGACCAGCCTGACCAACATGGAGAAACCCTGTCTCTACTAAAAATACAAAAAATTAGCTGGGCATAGTTGCACATGTCTGTAATCCCAGCTACTCAGGAGGCTGAGGCAGGAGAATCACTTGAACCCAGGAGGCGGAGGTTGCAGTGAGCCAAGATCATGGCCATTGCACTCCAGGCTGGGCAACAAGGGTGAAACTCCACCTCAGAAAAAAAAAAAACGTCAAAAGATAGTTGTTCTTATAATTGTGTATCACCTTTTTTTTCATTTAGGTAGAGAACATAAATGTACCCTCTTAATAATTTTTATGTATACAGCACAGTATTGTTAACTATATGCATACTGTACCACAGATCCCCAGAACTTTTTTTTTTTTTTGAGATGGAGTCTCGCTCTGTTGCCCTGGCTGGAGTGCAGTGGCGCGATCTCGGCCCACTGCAACTTCTGCCTCACAGATTCACGCCATTCTCCTGCCTCAGCCTCCTGAGTAGCTAGGACTACAGGCGCCTTCCATCATACCCGGTTAATTTTTTTTTTTTTTTTTGTATTTTTAGTAGAGACGGGGTTTCACCGTGTTAGCCAGGATGGTCTCGATCTCCTGACCTCATGATCCGCCCGTCTTGGCCTTCCAAAGTGCTGTGATTACAGGCGTGAGCCACCACGCCCGGCCCTCCAGAACTTTTTTATATTGCATGACTGAAGCCGTACTCATTGAACAACTCCCTGTTTTCCTCTTTCCCATCCAGCCTGTTTTCCTCTTTCCCATCCACCATTCTACTTTCTGTGAGTTTCATTACCTCATGTTAAGTGGAATGATTTTGTGATTAGATTATTTTACTTAGCATAATGTCTTCAAGATTCATCCACGTTGTAGCATATGACAGGATTCCCTTCTTTCTCTTCTTTTTTAAGGCTGAATAACATTTCATTGTGTGTGTATACACATATACATACCATGTTTTCTCTTTTTTTACTTTTTTATTTTTAATTTTTGTGGGTACTACATACCACATTTTCTTTTTCCATTCATTCATTGATGGACAGTTAGGTTCCTTTTACATCTTGGCTATTGTGAATAATACATCAATGAACACGGATGTACAAATATCTTTTATATATTATTTTTAACCGTAAATATACATAGCATTATGATTTCAACTTGGGGGTTTTAGTTAAACCTCCCATGCCAGAAACAGAAATTGATTAAAATGATATTAAAGAAAGTATCTTAGGAGAAGCCCAAGGCTCATTAAGTATTAATTAGCACATTTTTAAAACTAATAGTTACTTGAACAATTAAATATGGTATGCAAATTTGTTCATAATTACTAGATAGAGCTATGAGAAGAAAGAATAAAAAGAATGATTAATACCATGATTAAATGGTTATTCTTTATTTCTTTTTTTTTTTTTTTTTTTTTTTGAGATGGAGTTTTACTCTGTCGCCCAGGCTGGAGTGCAGTGGCTCGATCTGGGCTCACTGCAAGCTCTGCCTCCCAGGTTGACACCATTCTCCTGCCTCAGCCTCCTGAGTAGCTGAGACTATAGGCATGCGCCACCACACCCAGCTGATTTTTTGTATTATTTAGTAGAGGCAGGGTTTCACCATGTTAGCCAGGATGGTCTCTATCTCCTGACCTCATGATCCTCCCACCTCAGCCTCCCAAAGTGCTGGGATTACAGGTGTGAGCCACCGTGCCTGGCCTAAATGGTTATTCTTTAGAATAATATCTGGGTAGATTGACGTGTTTGTCCAAAGGCATAAATATCTTACAAACATAAAAAGGACAAGAAACAGCATTAGCATCAATTGTGAGCTAGCTTTTCATCGGGTACAAGTAATTCTCACAGTAATCAAAGGAATGATAAGTAAATTAATGCCTTTCAAACATGCTGATGAAATATAAACTGGTACAACCTTTCCTGAGAGCAATTTGGGAATATATGTTAAAAAGTTTTGAAACAGAAGAATAAAGAGATTTCTGATTTAGCTATTCTACTTTAAGGAAATTATTTTAAGGAAATGATCCAGCATATGTGAAAAGGTATAGATAACATGATGTTTATCACAACACTATTCTTAAAAAGCAAAATAAATTGGTAACAACCTGAATATGTGTGTGTATATATGCGTGTGTGTGTGTGTGTGTGTGCACACATACATATGTGTTTCAAAATGGAGCTATAAGATTTTGGGGGTGCTTTTCTATTTGAGACAAAAAGAAAAAAATAAAAAGATACTGGGGTACTGGGGGCCTATTTTTTTTTTTTTTTTTTTTTTTTGAGACGGAGTCTCACTCTGTCACCCAGGCTGGAGGGCAGTGGCACGATCTTGGCTCACTGAAAGCTCCGCCTCCCGAGTTCACACCATTCTCCTGCCTCAGCCTCCTGAGTAACCGGGACTACAGGTGCCCGCAACAACGCCCAGCTAATTTTTTATATTTTTAATAGAGATGGGATTTCACCGTGTTAGCCAGGATGGTCTCGATCCCCTGACCTCGTGATCCGCCTGCCTCAGCCTCCCAAAGTGCTGGGATTACAGGCGTGAGCCACCGCACCCGGACTATTTTTTTTTTTTTTAACTCAAAAATCTACTGTGGGCCAGGCGTGGTGGCTCACACCTGTAATCCCAGCACTTTGGGAGGCCAAGGCGGACAGATCACGAGGTCAGGAGTTCAAGACCATCCTGGCCAACACAGTGAAACCCCATCTCTACTTAAAAAAAAATACAAAAATTAGCTGGGTGTGGTGGCGCATGCCTGTAATCCTAGCTACTTGGGAGGCTGAGGCAGGAGAATTGCTCGAACCGGGGAGTCAGAGGTTGCAGTGAGCCGAGATCACGCCATTGCACTCCAGCCTGGCAACAGAGTGAGACTCCATCTCAAAAAAGGAAAAGAAAAGTCTATTGTGAACATATTTACATATTTCCATAGCTTCAAATATAGATGTACCTCAGTGTGTCAATTTATAGCATTGATGATTGGTTAACTATAATAAACCATAGTAGAAAAAATGCCATTAAAAACAGCAGTCTAGGTCTACCTTTATAGATAGGGAAAAATGCTCAGAATAGATATTTGAATGAAATAAAAACAGGCTCCAAATCAGATGTCATATGATTCCGTGTTTTGTCAGCACACAGAAATACATACATACACATAGAAAATAAGTTTGTATATACATAGAAAAACATCTAAATGTTAACAGGTTATCTCTGAGAGCAGAATTATAAATCATTTTTAATGAACATTTGTTAAAGAAATTTGTTTCAAAAAGAAAAACATCAGTCTGCCAACCTTTTTATGTATGTGTGTGTGATCAAACAGTGCTGGGCATTGAAGGAGATACGAAAGAAATGTAAAGCAAAGCAGAGTCTATGGTCATCTGAGTCTGAATTTGCATCAGAACGTCAGCCAGTGTCTGACTGGTTTTGCGGCTAGATGAAGGTGTGGCTGCTAATGAGGGAAGGTCACCCATGTGATGTCTTAGGGCAAGTTGGTTTCACTGGCTTTTGTGGTCATGAACTGCAGCCCTAGTCTTAGCCAGCTATGTCATAGCTACACTATGCTGGTCAGGTCACACACTAGTCCAAGCTCAGTTTTGAGTATATTTGAATATCTAGTTGTAATTACCTTCATTGCTTCTTAAATGTTGGCAAGTACAGCTAATTTAGGGACTCTCTGAAGAATCACACTGATCTCAATTGGTTAGTGAAAAATAGTTTCAACATTTTTCTGTCCCGGTGAGCATCTGTCTTTGTATCCTTTAGAGTAGGTCATTTGAGGTAGTAAGAACCTCCTTTCCTACTCACTGAAGGAGGGGGAGCTTCGTAATTGGTTTTAGAAATGAGAGGATATGTCGGAAGGCTTCCGACATCTTTGACAGCTCCGTGTCCTGTCTCGGGTGTTTGTGTGCTTGGTCTCTCTGTATGAAGAGGAGCAACTTCTGGATTTCTGCCACATTCCTATCGGAGTCATAGTACTGCCCAGTGCTTTATAGCAGCACCAGAAAAATTGTACTGTTTCTCTTGCTTAGCCCCCAGTCTTGTCCCAGCTGACAAACACTGTGAATGGAAGGCAGCCAAGAACTCCATACAGTGTGAGACAAAGGCCTTTTGGAAGCTTACTTTTGCCAAAATAGAAACAGTTACTCTCACTCTCACCTTGGCCCCAAGGTTTTTACAGCATCACAGGGTTACATAAAAGTCTGGATGTGTTCTTTGCTCTGAACAGTCTTGGCCTGATTGTAGGAAGGTGAGTGATTAGTAACTTACTTGCTCAAGAAAATGTACCCTCTCAATAGTTTAGCTTCCAGAGAGAAACAGACAAGAAATGTCTTTGCATATGTCATGGGAATTTTATCCAAATTGGGACACAATCTAATGTGGGAAGAATACTGCATAGAAGTGTTTGCTCATCTTAAATTAGAGTAAAAGGGTCACAAATAGACATTAACCTACTCAAATAGAGAGTAGCATTTACCTACTTTATCCCCCTTCATTCTCAAAAAATGAATTTACAGAATTATTTCACTACGAAGAGGCATCCAGCTCTGCTCCATCACCAAGAAGCCTGAGTGAAGGCTAAAAGGAGTGTTTTTCTGGAAGGAATTAAAAAAAGAAAAAAATCCTCCCAGAATTTAATCTCTAAACAGTATTATCTTTCTAGTAAGAGAGCCCAGATCTTGCTTCCCTGGAACCTTCCAAGTTGCAGTCTGTGTTCTGTCTATCAGAAATTTTTCCTTCCCACCCATGAGCACCCTTCTGTTGTGGGAGAAGGAGGGCCTTTCCAGTCTTTTGCCTGGGGCCAAGCCAACCCTCAAACTGTGGTTTTTCTCTGAGTCTTCTTGCTGTAGTATGGCTGTTTCCCACACCCAGCAAAGAAGCAAGAGTCATGTATATGCTGAGTGTATGTTGACTAGGTCTTGAGTGGAGGCCAGTGCTTACACAGCTCTCTCATTCCCAGGACATTGACTAATGATGGTGCAGCTCCTATGCCTGTGTTGTTAATATTGTATATCGAAACCTCATGTTTCTTACAAATTATTAGAGAGAACTTCATCTAATTCTTCTGTCCTTTTATGAATGAATATCAGGACAGAACAATTCACGTGATGGAGTAGTTCAGTTGGTGGGGCTGTAGGATCGGGGCCAGTACAGGGCTCTCAGGGTGCCTGGAGAGGCTGATTTCTGCCACTAGTTTACACACAACCATTTATATGTCCGCTTTTAACATTGCCTGAATGTGTTCCTGGATTTCTTCTTATCAGGTTTGATTGCTTTAATCCCATCCCACTTAGCCTTGGCTTTGGTGAATCACCTGGGGACTTGTCTACATTACCAACTCTTTGGAGTTTCACATGATATGCAATTACAATCATTCCATTATCCATTCAGTGTATTACAGTATAATCACCAAACCACAAGTCGCAACCTAGAGGCCTTTTACTGTATTTGGAAAGAGCGTCTGCCTTCTGAGATGCAGTACATGTTTGTTGTATTGAGGCTTAGGCAAGCTTGAATCTGTGGTAGATTGAGAATTACTTCTAGTATCGGTTAAGATTCTGTTTGGCTGCTTGTAACAGAACCGTCTCTCCCACCAATAGTTTAATTAAGTTAGAAGGGTTTTTTTCCCACATAGTTAGAAATCTAGAGATGGGCTCTTGCAGACTTCATGGTGCCATCAGAAACCCGTGCTCCTTCTGTCTTTATTCTCTGCAATCCTTAGCAAGTAACTTTCACCCTATACTTGTCCACCTCTTGCTAGATATCCATGCTCTAGGTGGGAAGAAGGACAGGGAACATGAAAGGGCACAAGGTGTGCACCAGCCAAGTCTGCCCGTTTAAAGAGCTTTCCCAAAAACTGCACCCAGAAACTTCCATTTCCATCTCATTGTCCAGAACATGTATCATGTGTTATCCTACAGAAATATATTTTCTTTAGCTGGGCAAACATGACCCAAACAAAATCAGAGTAGTAATATTAAGAAGAAAGGGAGAAGCGATTTTATCTAGGCAAGTGGCAGTCCTCTAGGCAGTAAGTTCTCCTAAATTATTTTATTTTATTGTTTGAAGTAAAAACTAATCTTATATAAAACATCAGTATCTAAGGTCCTACCACAAATTTTACATTTAGGAAGGTGTGAAGTTATTTTTGTTTGAGATCTGCAGAAGGGCTAACATTTTATGGCTGATTATGAGTTGGACACAAATAACACACTAGGCACTGTTTAAAGTCCAGAAAATGGTCCTCTTGCAAGGTTACATCTGGATTTAAATACACATTTGCCTATTTTGTTGTGTAGAAATTTAGTTTTTGCTAAAAAAGGATGAATAGTTGGGATTGGGGTTTTTATTTTTAATTTTTAATTTTCCCCATTTATTAAGCACCTTTCTACTAGTCACTGTAGGGGAAACTAAAATTAATCATATATAAATTCAGCCATTTCCAGTGTGAATCACCCAGAAGGGAGAAAAAGTACACACGTAAGTGGCTGTAATACACGGTAGAATGTACTGTGATGAGTCATACAAATACATTTTTCTAAGCATTCAGAAGAGGAAAAGATTATTTCTGCCAGAGAGAATTGAGTAAATATGATCTGGGGAGCCTAAACGTATGTTTCCATTTTAAGAATTTGCTTTCACAACTAGTGAGTGTCATAAGTCTAGAAAAATATGTTGAAGAAATGCATAAGCAACTACCATTCACAAAGGATTACTGATAGGTGGACTTCCCTGTCATCCCATCCTTTAGTTTCTCAGTAGAACTGAGGTAGGTAGAGGTTTGGGAAGGAATGGAACATTTGTTGAGTGCCTGCTATGTGCCTAGGTCTTTGCTTTATTTCAAGAAATCCTTATTGAATGCCTAGGCTAAGGTTACCTACATGATCTTCATTTGACCTCCAAAAATCCAATGAAGTAATTTTTTTTTAATTAAGCTCTTCATCTTCTAAAGGTGAAGTAATTTTAATTGCTTATGAGAAAGCTGAAGATCTGAGAAGTTAACTTGAAAAGATCACCCACTTTGTAAGTGACAAAGCCTACATTTGAGCTGAGGTACCATGTCTTTTCCATTTACTCTGGGTCTCTCTGCCTTTCACTGATGACATAATCTGCTTTTGTGGCCAGTGTTGAACAATTAATTCCTTCTTTAGCCCAATCTAATAGGAATCCTATACCCAGCTGGTTAAAACTTGGGCTTCACTTGAGTATCTTGATTTGTACTCACAGATAATTTATTACCTGCTTAAATGTTATTGGAACTAGACTTCTTTTGTCTTTTAAATAATTAGTTTATTTTTGTAATAAATAACTATATGCACATAGTATGAAATTCAAAAAATACAAATGATATGTAGTAAAAAGTTAGTCTCCCTCCTGCCTTGACCCCTAGCTAACCAGTTCTTCTCCCTGAAGGCTACCAGTTTTTTGTGTATCCTTCCAGAATTGTTCTGTGCAGATACTAGGAGAGAGAGAGAGAGAGAGAGAGAACATACATATATAGATATATATGGTGTGTATGTATTCTTTTTAAAAAAACAAAAATAGGAGCTCACTAAACTCACTGTTCTGAACCTGCTGTTTTCACTCATTATTTTATTTGTATTTACATGTTCCAGATTTTGGGGGGAAAATGATGAATTTGAAAATATAGTTGTCACCGTGGCAACATTTATTGAGTAGATATTCTTACCAATGGCAGTTCCCTTACAACATTAAATATATAATTTAATAAAGAATGTTTTGATTTCCAAGAGCTCTTAACTAACATTTTTTTTCCCCTCCTCTACTACTCACCTAGGGAATTTCTTTATGGATGGCTCAATGTAGAACTGTTCTTCAGCCCTTATTCTGATTTTTGGTCTCTTCCCATCTTGAATGAGGCACTTCCCAAACACTCCTTACACCTAACCTCAATTATTACAACGTAGTGGTGAAAATAGAAGCCTGAGGCAGCCTGTTCCTGCGTACCTCTTTACTTCCAACTGAGTTTCTCACACGGACTTTAAGGCCCTCAAATATGGAAACAACAGCTTCAAAGAAAGGGTTTGTTGTAGACCTTGTCCCAGAAGGCTGCCTCCTGCTGGAAGCTTTGGTTCCTTGTCCTGAGGAGGCCTGCTTTAGCAGGATCAGGGCTCCTTGATTCTCTTGGACCATCCGGAAACCTGCCCATGTGTACATGCTCAACAGTGCTGCCCTCCTGGCTTTGCCCATGACCTTGCATCTGTCTTTGTTCCTCTTCTCCCCCCTTTTTTTGAGACAGGGTCTAGCTCTGTCACCGAGGCTGGAGTAGAGTGGTGCAGTATTCACCCTTTGCAACCTTCACCTCCCTGGTGGGATTCTCCCACCTCAGCCTCTTGAGTTGCTGGGACTACAGGCGGGCGCCGCCACGTCTAGCTAATTTTTGTGTTTTTTGTAAAGACAGGGTTTTGCCATGTTGCCCAGACTGGTTTCGAACTCCTGAGCTCAGGTGATCCACATGTCTCAGCCTCCCAAAATGCTAGGATTACAGGCGTGAGCCACCACACCTGACTTTGTCTTTGTTCCTCTTCTGTGGATCAGAGATGGAGAAAAATTGTAGCTCTTCAGTTTCTCCCTTAGGTGGTTTACACAGGTTGAGGACATCTCAGTCAGATTGGTCCGACTGGAAATGCTCAGACCCTTTACCTCTGAAATCTCTTTGTTCTTTGTCAAGCATCTCAGTCAAACACATTTACGCCACACAAGACCCCTGGATCCCCCTCTCATATCTGCTTAGCCTAGGACCTTTGACACATTTCCTGAAAATGAGACATTTTATGTCATGCATATAGAAGGGTTGGTTAACATTTTACTAAAGTTACCCAGTTCATCTTTTAAATCTGAAAAAATAAAATTCATAAAGGGCAAAAATAATACTAGCAAACTCTGTCTAGAAAATGAATATTTCCTAAGAGCATCTCATATTATTTCATCATGCCTCGCCATGAGTCCTTTACATGTTGTATGTACAAATGGAAATCAATTGCCAGAAATTTTTTTAATAAAAAATACTATGTATTTTGTCAATGATGTCATTTATCTCTTAATGTTATTTCTCATTTAAAGTTTTTACAGTGCATGTTGAAAGCAGTATTAATAGTATTGAAAGACCAGTAACAAAATTGAGACACAAAAAGACTATTTCTAATGAGATAAATAAGTTGTGAGAACTTCTTAAACGTGTACTTGAAGGAAGTATACTTTTACATCCTAATTATGTATGTTGGCATTTGCGATGTTTAGATGGTGATTTTTAGGTCTTTATTTATAGGCTTACTCTCTGAGCAAAAATATCCTTGTGTCGATTGTATTCATATAACAGGCATTTGTATGGTAATTTGACTTTGAAAGTGCTTTCAAATGTAAAATGTTATGTTAATCTTTAGGTCAACAAAGTGGTTCTAGGCTAGAATTCTAAACTAGCCCTGAAGATTATAACCAGGCCTGGCTCATGGTTCCTGTGGCAGCCTCATCTTTCTGTATTTGCTCACCATGACTTAGCCACACTGACTCCTCCCCTTGCCTCCTGCCTGCAAACTTTCTAGAGGAGCTCAGTGTTTTGGAGTGGGCAGGAATCAAGTCAAGCTGCAAGACAGTTTTATTCTGTGCTCTGTTTCTAGTACTTCATGCTTCGAAAGAGACATTCATTTGAAAAGTGTTGAATTTAACAATGATGGAAGCTACAATGAGAGATCAAATGCTTTTCTAATTCACGCATGTGGACCAACACTTAGTATCCCAGGTGCTCTGATTCCTAGCCCAGTGTACTTTCAACAAGACCATTTCAACAATCTGCTTCAAAATATGCCCCTTCTCTGAATCTAGAGCTGCACTGGCAACATTAGAGAAGTTTTTCCTTTTAAAAAAAAACAATTACTTTAACAGTTGTCCTTTTCTTTTTGCCCCTTGACAGGATTACAGACTAGTTACATACAGTAAATGGGTTGTGAAGGTGATGTCCATCGATCATTTTTTTTCCTTTTTTTTTTTTTGTAGGCTATCTTTGGCAGCCAGACACTACCTAACTCCAATTTATGGACAATGAATAATGGTGCAGGTTGTAGAATTTCCAGTGCCACAGCTAGTGGCCAGAAGCCAACCACTCTGCCACAAAAAGTGGTACCACCTCCAAGTTCTTGCGCCTCCCTGGTCCCCAAACCCCCACCCAACCACAAACAGGTGCTCAGAAGGGCAACATCCCAGAGAGCTTCCAAGTAAGTTTTTTTCTGTTTAATTTCTACTGAGTTTTATCAATTCTAAGCTAATAGTACTCTTTATTTATTACTCTTCAAGACCGTTCGTACTGAAGTACTGGAAACAAGAACACCTGCTGGGAAATAAAGGCTAACCCTAGTTCTCAGCATTGGCTACAAATTAGAATCGCCCGGGGAACTACTGAAACAAGCAGATGGCAGGGCTTTACCCTGTGGGAGGGACAGGCCCTGCAGAATCAGATCTTTTCAATTTCATATAAAATTCAACACCCTGCGTCCCCTTGGTTTGTTCACTTTTAGGCATTTGAAAGGGGAGATATAGGATTGAGATTTCATCTAAGAGGATAATATAACTTCATTGACATTAGTCAGCAAGCTCTGTGTAACCACGGTGTTTTTAATACCTTTTATAGTCTACCTGTTTACACTAAAAAGACATTTCCTTTCCTGAATCAAATTTTTGTTAAGTCAAAATCCTTCACTGTTACCTCCTGCCACTTTTTAGCCAGTGAACTAGAAACAGATTGGTGAAGAGCGTTGGTTCTAGCAGCCCTTCTTCAGTTTAAACTTGGGGAATTTTTAGAGATGTCTGGAAGAGGCAGGCATTGCCTGCTGTGTTTTTGTGTAGCGGACATTTGTGTATTTCTCTTGCTGTCATTGAGGCTCCTCATTCATTTGTCCTTCGGAAGATCAATATTACTTGTGAGAAGAATCCTAAAACATAGAAAAAGTCATTACTGTTTTTTCCTCCTTGGATGGTAAATCAAATTCTGGATTTAGATAGAAAACAATCCCTTGTGGCTGTTTTAATTATATTGCTGCCATTATTCATTTTATCCAACAAATATTTATTCAGTGCCCACCAAGTACCAAGCGCTGTTCTGGGAAGAGCTGGCATTGTAATGACTGCAGAACTCTCTGGAGTAGTAGGAAAGGGCAGTAGGAAGGCTGCAGTTTGTGGTTGAATGCCAGTAGCAAAATAGGAAATGTGTGCCTTCTCACCCTGGAAAGAGTGGAGTCAAATCCTTAGGTCTGCAGCCTCTGTAGCCAGACTGCCTGGATTCACATCCTCAGTCCACACTTTACTAATTTGATACCTTCTGCAAGTTACAAGTTACTTAATCTCCTAGCCTCAGCTTCCTCATGTTTACATTTGTAAAACTAAAACAATAAGAGTATCTACCTCCTAGGTCAGTTGTTAAATGTTAACAGAGTTAATCTGTGTGAAGTACATAGAGTAAGGCCCGGCCCAGGTAAGAACTCAGTAAGCCTTGGTCACCATCATATGCATTCTAAAACCACACTCTCCTTCACAGATTTGGAAAGCCCATAGTTAACTAGGAAAATTTTTGAGCCAAATGCGAATGTTGAATTTGCCAGTGTGCCCCTTGTGGATTCTCTGATTATTGCCAGTACCCTCAGAGGGCCCTTGGTGGCCTGTGTGGCTAGCTGGTGGAGAGGTGGGCCCAGGCAGCAAGGCTGGACATTTGAAGACGCTGCTTGCTACTGCCCTGAACTCGCAGCTGGCAGGAGAACTCCGCAGCCTCCTCAGATGGAATTGCAGCTCTTTGGACAGACTTTGCTTTGCAGCATTTTTGTGGTTTCTTCTTTGTGACAGGCAAGAGTGTGGGAAAACCGGAAACAGCTCAGCATCAAAAATGCACAGAAGGGGGGAAAAAGCAGAGATTTCTTCAGAATTTAAGTAATATAATCCAGGTATCAAAAGGCATGCTGTGAGGCATTGTTCCAGGAAATAGTTTCCAATTTGCCTTTAAAACTCTAGGACAAGTCTCTGAAGCTAAGTTAATACTAATAAAGACTTGAACATTCTCTCACTTACATGTAAAATGTACAGCGTTGTGAGGACCCCAGTGTTTTAAGATATTCTCCTGTCTTTTAGGAAAAAGAATAGCATGGCTTTTCATCTGAACAATGAAAAGTTCCCCCTATGAAGTATCCTGATAAAGTTTTTTTCTTTTTTAAAAAAAAAAAAACTGGGCCGAGTGCGGTGGCTCACGCCTGTAATCCCAGCACTTTAGGAGGCAGAGGTGGGTGGATCACGAGGTCAGGAGATCGAGACAATCCTGGCCAACATGGTGAAACCCCGTCTCTACAAAAAATACAAAAAAAATTAGCCAGGCATGCTGGCAGGCGCCCAAGTAGTGCCAGCTACTCGGGAGGCTGAGGCAAGAGAATGGTGTGAACCTGGGAGGCGGAGCTTGCAGTGAGCTGAGATCACACCACTGCTCTCCAGCCTGGGTGACAGAGCAATACTCCGTCTCAAATAAATAAATAAATTAATTAATTAATTAAATTAAATAAAAAAACTGGCAGGGTGCGGTGGCTCACGCCTGTAATCCCAGCACTTTGGGAGGCCGAGGCAGGCAGATCACGAGGTCAGGAGATCACGACCATCCTGGCTAACACGGTGAAACTCTGTCTCTACTAAAAATGCAAAAAAAAATTAGCCGGGCGTGGCGGCGGGCGCCTGTAGTCCCAGCTACTCAGGCGGCTGAGGCAGGAGAATAGCGTGAACCCAGGAGGCAGAGCTTGCAGTGAGCCGAGATCGTGCCACTGCACTCCAGCCTGGGCGACAGAGCAAGATCAGAGAGTTCCCATGTACCACTTGCCCAGTGTTTTTTCCGTTGTTAACATCTGACATTGCCATGGTGCATTTGAGGAATGTACCATACTAAGAAACTGTCATTGGCACATTACTATGAGCTAAACCCCATACTTTATTTGGATTGATGAAGTAATTTTTTTAATCTAGAGAAGCTTTTCATGGCTCTCGAAATCAGGATCCTGAGTATCAGTTGATATATTCTCACTGTTCTGAAATAATTCTTGTTCCTAGCCAGCCATAGAAAGTTACTCAACATCTCTGTGACTCAGTTTCCTATTTTAAAATGGGAATAGTAATAGTACCTGCCTCATAGGGTTATTAAGATAAATGAATTGATGAATGTAAAGCACAAATACAGTGCCTGGTATGTAATACATGCTAAATCAGTGTTAGGTACTATTATGCATTTCAAGAAATTTTCACATAAATTTTTTACTTTCTTCCTATAAGATGTGTTGCTTCATTTGCTTGGATCTTACTGTGGCCTTTACTCTGGCTCAGTTCAGATTAATCAGGAACCCTCAGTTATGACTGGTGATACTGAGTCACACTCAGGAATGCCATAGTCGCCTCAAGAGACACAACTAATGAGAAGTTGTAATGAGCTTTTGACCATGCCAAGCCCTGTGTTTTTGGGTTGAACTTCAAACTTCTTCTAGCACAGAAGTTGGCATTAGACAAATATAGAAGCAATTTCCAAGAGCATCAAAGTTTCCACATCCTAGAGGGTTGAGTTTTGAGTTTAGAGAAGAATAGAACATTAAAGATGGAATGTCACTTGGATTTTGGTGCAAAGGGAGTTGAGAATCAGAACAGTGGGGCCCTGTTTCTTTATGATAATACTGAAGTTGCTTTCCCTCTAAAGGTTTCATTTTCCCATCTGTAAAACGAAACCCATTGTCCCTACTGAATAATTAACCAAAATGACTTGTTTTCTGTCTGTTCCATTGAAAGCTTTTTTATGAGCACATTTGCTCTTTAATTCTGATGCTTTCAAGCCATTTTCCTCAGCCCCTCTTGTCCCAGCAGTTCTTTGTTGTAGTTCTCAAATTCATATATTTCATTTAGCTAAATCTCATTTGTCAGTTCTGTGAAGGGAACGATTTAAACAAATTTTTTTACCATTTTCCTAGTGCCAATAATCTTTCTTGATTTTCTTCTCCAATGTTTGCAACACTTCATAATTTAGTACCCGCTTCAGATCCTCCTTTCAAAACTATTTGTGGTATTTCTTCCAAGCAGTCAGCTGAACTGAGGACGACAGCCTACAAACAACTACATGCATCTGAACTGTCTCTTCCTTGTAAATGAGCTTTTTTCAGAGCCAGAATCATACTCTCCAGGAAATATGGAGAAAGAAACCTGAGGAGATTGAAGTTTGCCAGGCACAAGGGCAAAACTCAGACTGAATGAATTTGAAAGGGTGGGGCCAAAGCTATTGTAACCTGGGAGACTTCTCTGAAGAAAGAAAACTGTTTAAGAAACACAGACTGAACTGCAGTACTTTTCCTTAAATAGCTGAGATGACCTTCTTTACCCAGGGCTTAGGTGATTCTTATCAGGGTGACCTGAGTGGAAGTTGGTGGTAACGACTGTTCTGTGTCAGCACCCAGGACAGTGGTTTCTGTTAAAGGCTGCCAGGGATTAGCAGGGAGGAAAGCCATCAGGACTGGGTAGCCTGGTAGCACCAAATCCCAATTAATGTTACCTGAACATTTGGTGAGGTCAGCCGTATGATGAAAGATGTTTAAGAGATTAATGTCAGAAGAATATGAAAATAAACGTCGGCTTAAAAAATGTTATATCTTTTTAACATATGAGTCATTAAAGTGAGATGATTTCAGGGCAAAGTAATTAGGACTTAATAATTGTCCAAAAGTTCTTGAGGTGAGCATAGAATATACCATATTCTGGGTTAACCATGTTCTGCCAGCCTTTTATTATGTGCAGTTTCAAGAAACATAGTTGAATCTGTAACATATTTATCCTTAATATAGGATTCTCTACATTATGCATTTCCAAGGTAGGTAATTATAAAATGTTTGTGGTAGAAGATAAAGGAATAGAGGCATAGTTGTGGGGCTATGAGTACAACAAGGTACCCAGGTGGTCAGTGGCTGAGCTCAAACTGGAACTCATATCACCCGCTGTGCTCACCTGAGACTCTTCCCCATACATCACTGATTTCAAAGGTCCCTGCCAATCTATTCATCTGTATCTGTCTGTACAGCAAATGGCAGATTAATTATCCTAAAATATTGCTTTTGAAGAAAATACAATCTATGCACTTAGGAACTCACTCACTCCCCTCTTTTTCCACACCAGTTTTACCACTTAAATGACCATGAAATACTCAAAATGAAATACTCAAAAGGAGGAAGAATTAATGCCACTCATATTAGAGGTGCTGGGGGAATTTCTGTTAGATGTAGCACAGGAAGACTGGATTGAAGAACAACATGGAGGGCTTTTGTATAGTGTCTTCTGGGAGAGTGCAGTCTAGGAAATGAAAGGGAAACCTGGAATGTCGCAGACAATAATACCCCCTGACTCTGAGGGTAGAAAGGACGGGAGTGCCAGTCAGGAGCTCTGCCACTTAGACTCTCTGTCTTCTACTAACCCTCGTCATTTGGACCTCAGTGGTGGCATTAGGAGGTCTTAGGGGTTGCTTTTGGCGTGGACAGTGACATCAGTCAGAGGGATGGGTACTACAACCACACCTAATCAAAATTTGCATGATTGTGTGTGTCTCGGTGGGGAGGAAAGCTACATGAGAGTCATGGAATGATGGGTCTTCCTTTGCTGATTCATATTGGCATAATTTAAATTAAAATCTGACTTCTCATGCCTGTCTCCTGGGATGTTAAAATGGTTGTTGAAATGGTAATATAACTGCTGGATATTTCCCATCCCTCACTTCCCTCCTCCTTCACCTGAGTATGAAAACCCCTTTTTAAAAGATTTTGGCAGGAATTTATGCTAACCTCTGAGAGAATCCATCCACATCAGTTTCTCCATGAATATAAGCCCTTGGCAAATTTAGACCTTCTTTAAGGATGTGCAAATACTGGAAAATCTTGGGGCCTGGGAATAGGTGGTATAGCTTAAAAGAAGGCTTCAATTGGGCGCAGTGGCTCAGGCTGGGCACGGTGGCTCATGCCTGTAATCCCAGCACTTTGGGAGGCCGAGGTGGGCGGGTCATGAGGTCAGGAGTTGGAGACCAGCCTGGCCAACATGGTAAAAGCCCGTCTCTGCTAAAAAAAAAAAAATGCAAAAAATTAGCCAGGTGTGGTGGCAGGTGCCTGTAATCCCAGCTACTCAGGAGGCCAAGGCTGGAGAATCACTTGAACCTGGGAGGCAGAGATTGCAGTGAGCCGAGATCATACCACTGCACTCCAGCCTGGGCAACAGAGAGAGACTGTCTCCAAAAAAAACAGAAGGCTTCATGGAGAAGATTCAGAGGCTTCTAACCTCTGGAATGAGTTAAAGCAAAAATAATAACATTTTAGAAAATACCTAATGTGTACTCTTAACAAAATGTAAGAGTAGAGAGCATCTGTGTGGAGAACTAGACAAAGCTATCATATAGAAGGAGCAAGGGGCCTGCAGTCAGGGAGGATTGCACAGACATCAGAACTACCTAAGTGAAAAATTGGGCTGAACACAGTGAATAGAAATTGGCCACTGCAGAAAATTGAATTCACAAATTAAAAGACAAATGCCAAAAATTTGAGAAGGAAGTATACAGAGATAAAAATGATGGGAGAAAAGTCAGATTCAACCTAAAATAACAAATTCCAGAAAGAGAACAGAAATAATAGTCAGTAATATAGGCAGATAAGACCCAAAATAAGGACATAAAGCGATTAGTTAATAAGATTAAATCAATAGATACATAACTTTGTGCCCTACGGAGATCTTGTGGAATAGTTTTCTAAACTGGAACGTTTCAATTAAGTCCTCAAAAAGTAGAAATTATACATGCCTCATTCTCAGACCACTTTACAATAAAATGAGATATTAAATATAAAGGCCCAAGTGCGGTGGCTCATGCCTGTAATCCAGCACTTTGGAAGGCTGAGGCAGATGGGGATCACTGGAGGTCAGGAGTTCTAGACCAACTGGGCCAACATGGCAAAACCCCGTCTCTACCAAAATATACAAAAATTAGCCAGGCGTGGTGGCATGGCACCTGTGGTCCCAGCTACTCGGGAGGCTGGGGCATGAGAATCGCTCAAGCCTGGGATGTGGAGGTTGCAGTGAGCCAATATTGTGCCATTGCACTCCAGCCTGGGCAACAGAGCGAGACTCTTCAAAAAAAAAAAAAAAAAAAGGAAGGAAGGGAAGAAGCGAGGGAGGGAGGAAGTCAGGCAAAGATGTACTCAAAGGTAATCTGTCAAAGAAGGAAGGAAAGGAAGGAGGGAGGGAGGGAGTCAAAGATGTACTCAAAGGTAAATTCATCATCTTCTTAATTTTCATTACTAAAATACTGAAAGATGAAAAAAATTAACCAAGATACAAATGGTAAATTGGCTTCAATAGATAAACTGGCTTCAGGTGATTGCCCAGTGTTGTTTTGGAAAGACCTTTGAGGACTTCCCTGAGCTCAGCAAAAAAGAGTGCTTTGATAGGTTAGTAGCATCCACCACACACAGGGAAGATGCTGAGAGTGGTGAATAGGGCACATATTTGTCATAACTGAAATGAGCTTTTATCACATGAAGTTAGAAAAGGAACCATAAAACAAAGCTAAGAAAAACAGATTTAAGGAAATTAAGAAGAAAAGTAATATAAAGTGAAAAGCAAGCAATAAAATTAGTTAAGTTCAAAACCTTATTTAGTTTGGGTCAGGGGAACCCAGAAGAAGAAAATAAACATACTTCTGCCAGAAAAATAAGAGAAGTAAACATAAGAAAAACACTTTAAAAGTAGATACAAGGCTGGGCACGGTGGCTCACGCCTGTAATCCCAGCACTTTGGGAGGCGGAGGCGGGTGGATCACGAGGTCAGGAGATCAAGACCATCCTGGCTAACATGGTGAAACCCCATCTCTACTAAGAATACAAAAAAAAAAAAATTAGCCGGGCGTGGTGGCAGGTGCCTGTAGTCCCAGCTACTCGGGAGGCTGAGGCAGGAGAATGGCGTGAACCCGGGAGGCGGAGGTTGCAGTGAGCCGAGACTGTGCCACTGCACTCCAGCCTGGGTGACAGAGCGAGACTCTGTCTCAAAAAAAAAAAAGTAGATATAGGAAAGACTGAAAAATTATGAGAACACTGTGCACACTATGTACAATTTTAAAAACTAGATGAAAGATAATATTTTGAAAAATATCAAGTATAAATTGTTTCTTCTTGAAGAAAAAGAAGACTTAACTAGAACATAGAACAAGTGGAAATTTTCAAACTGTCTAAATTGGTTCTTCTTAAACAAATACATGAGTAGGCCCAGGAAACAATTTTTAAAAATCATCTCCAAAGTAGTTGTTCAAACCAGTTTTCTGAAATCTTTTGTTTTGTTTTGTTTTTGTTTGTTTTTGTTTTTTTGAGACGGAGTCTCACCGTGTTACCCAGGCTGGAGTGCAGTCGCGTGATCTCGGCTCACTGCAACCTCTGTCTCCCAGGTTCAAGCGATACCCCTGCCTCAGCCTCCTAAGTAGCTGGGACTACAGGCACACACCACCACGCCCAGCTAATTTTTTGTATTTTTAGTAGAGATGGGGTTTCACCATGTTGGCCAGGATGGTCTAGACCTCCTGACCTCGTGATCTACCCACCTCGGCCTACCAAAGTGCTGGGATTACAGGCGTGAGCCACCGCACCTGGCCCATTTTTCTGAAATCTTTGGAGGCTTCCAGGTGCCCACAAGATAAAGTCAAGAGTCTTGACTCTGACATTCAAGCCTTCTGCAATATGACCTCTCTCCTGTCTCCTGCCTTCTTCATACTCTATCACCGCTTTGCACACAGACTTCTCCACACACATGCTTCCCATTCTTTGTTGCTACATACCCATGTCATCTCTGCAGAGTGCCCTTAGGCCTCTTGAACCTAAGTCCTGCCTTTTATTCAAGATTGGGTTTTAGTGTCTCGCCTTGGTGCATCCTTCCCAGCTGCCCCTTCCTCACCTCCTCAGCTGACTCTACCATCTACCTCCTTGTTTTATTTTTCCTTTTTTCGTATGTTCTGCTTTCTATAGCTCTCTCAAAGACAGATACCTTGTCTTCACCCTTTCGTCACATATATATTGAATGTCTGTTTTGCTCAACATTGCTCTAGACACCAGTGATAACACCGGTGGACAAGACAGATAAGATCTCTTCTTGCATGGTTTGTTTTTGAGAGAAGAGATAAACTCATTCCCAGCGCCTGAGATAGCTTATATTCGTAAGTTCTCAGCAAATGGCAGTGGTGATGGTGGAGATGGAAGTGGTGGAGGAGATAGTGATGGCAGTGGTGGTGGTAACATGGTATTCTGTGTCAAGTCATATGCATCAAAGATCAGTAAATAATGATATCATTATTTATGCCTTGTAGAGTAGCATATGGGAGAAAGTACAGTTGCTAACAGCCTGGAATTTGAAATGAGATTCGGATCCTGGTTCCTTGGCTCAATTAACTTTTCTAGAGATAGCTCTAAGCTTCTGTTTCATTATCTTTAAAATATTACTTATGTCTTGGAGTTGTTCATAGGGTTAAATGAGATAATGTGTTTCCATGACATATATTGCATCCAATGTCTGCTGGTCAGCATAGTTGTATTCTGCAGCTGCTGTTGCTCCCTACTAAAAGAAATCACATTTGTGTTGTTGGTAGGTTGTTATTTATAAGTGTGATTTGGTTCTGCTGGTGAGCCTTTGGAAATTTAAACATACTCTGATTTCCTCAACACTAATAACTCTAAAGACGATTGAAGGCAAAGGCTCAGCTTCAAACAAAAGAAAAAATTAGATTTGGAGTTACTGACTTCCAGGCCAGTTGGCTCCCAATGTTCACACTTTTACATCCATATCCCCCCTGTGCTGCAAATACATAGCTGTGATGGATGAACATTTAAAGAAGAAAACCCACGGGACTTAGCTGTGCTTCAAAACAAGGCACATATCTCCTTGGCCCCAAGATGTACCAAAATAAACGAGAATCAATGAATGAAGTTGAAGCTACAGGCTTTCTGAAGCAGGCAGTGGCAAGCTCCTGTGGCATGTTGGGACCTGAAAGTGCCCTACAAGAGGAGAACCTAAAGCCAGGCTCTTTACTTGAAAATAATTGATTTTCAGCCTGGGACAGTTTCCCTCCAGGGAGACATTTGGCAATATCTGGAGACATTTATACTTGTCGTAACTGGGGGAGTGCAACTGGCATCTAGTGGGTAGAGTCTACGGATCCTGCTGAGCATCCTGCAAAGCACAGAGCAGTCCCCCACTACAAAGAATTATCTAGCCCAACATGTCAGTAGTGGCAAGGTTGAAAACCCTGCACTGAAGGATACAGTGTGCTCTCCTAATGGGAGAGTAGTAAAACTGGCATGAACCGACTAACTGAGTCTATATCTTTATATGAGACTATGGGCCTTACAGAGTCAGAAAGGCAATGACATACCCTTCCAACTATTCCTGTCTCAAAACTGCCTTTGGTTTCTAAATATCACTGATGCAAGTGCCCAAAATGCCACCATAATGCCTGGTTTGGGGCTGGTGTCAGGGGTCTGGGTAAAGGCAACTATATAATCTTCAGACACAGAAGAATGAGCAAGCACAGAGACAAGGGCAGGGAATGATTCTGATTCAAAATAAGTCTGCAAACCAAAATTCCAAAACACATGAAAAAATCTAATTCTAAGAACGATTGCCAGGAAAATCAACAACTGGAACATGAATTCTTTACAGATAAATTAATACTTTAAAATAGTCAGACATGTTAGATCATGTGTCTAATAGGAGTATCTCATGGAACATGATATGTGACTCTGATAGGAGTATCACAAAAAAGACCTAACGGATAATTGGACAAGCAACGCTTTTAGAAAATAACAGAATTTTCCAGAATTGAAGAAGACATGAGTCCTCAACTAAAAAATTCATTCATGTACCAAAATAAATGTACCTCTAGACACATCACAGTAGCAAGAAACCAGAACATTAAGCGTAAAGAGAAGTCTAAATATTACCAGAGAGAAAATCTGCGTAAATGACAAAGGAACACAGAGTACCAGCATTCTTGTCCTCAGCAATAATAAGTGCTAGCAAACAGTAGCCAATTACTTTAAAGTGTTGGTAATAAACTTTCAGTCTAGAATTTTATACATAGCTAAACTGGCATTCAAGAGTGAAGGCGGCTGGGCACAGTGGCTCACGCCTGTAATCCCAGCACTTTGGGAGGCCGAGGTGGGCAGATCACGAGGTCAAGAGATCGAGACCATCCTGGCTAACACGTTGAAACCCCGTCTCTATGCATGGACTCCTGCACTCAATGGTATTCGAGTATATGTGGAATGTTTATAAAAATTCAGCACATACTGTGTCACAAATGAAGGCTCCATGCGCTTCAAAATATCAATATCAAACGGTTCATACTCTTCAACCACAAAGCACTTAAGTTAGAAATAATAAAAAGAGGTTTTTTTAAAAAAAAAATCCATGTGTTGGAAATTAAAAAAAAATAGAATACCTTTTACTCATGCATTAAAGAGATAATCATAATGAAAATTATAAAATATTTTAAACTGTATGGCTCTAAAAGTACTACACATCAGATTTGTGGAATAACCAAAACTGCACTCAAAAATAAACTCTTAATACATTTATTTACAAGACAAGGATTAAAAATAAGTGAGTTAATTGTTTAATTTGAAAAGCTATGAAAGGACAACAGAGTAAACTGATTAAAATATAGAAAGGAAAAAAATACACAGAAATTCCTGCAACAGTCGGGTGCATAGCAGAACATGAGAGAACAGTGCCTCAAACTGTATCTGGCACGTGGTAGGGGGTCATTAAATACTTGTTGAAGGAACGAATGAAATTGATGACAAGTAATAGGATGGCTGGAAAGACTAATGAATAAAAAGAGAAAAGGGCCTACTCAGGAATGAAAAGGACTATAACCAGAAATACGGGGGAATAGATAATATGCAGTATATTTATAAAATGGAGTCCTAAGTGCCTTTACTGCACGAAATTTGACTTCACTAAATGTTTCATGATTTGGTTTTGGAACCTGACCCTAATTAATAATGTTCTAATTGTTATTTTCTAAGGATTAGCATTAACTTCTATTTCAGAATCAATCCCTAGACTGAGAGATAAAAGGAGGAAGCAGCATATACCTGTGTGTGTGTGTGGCTATGTCGAAAATTGTAGGCTACTTACTATGAGTAAATGTTTGGTAGGAAAAGTCAGGGTATGTATTTTTTGTTTTGTTTCTTTTTTCTTGGGAATTGAAAGAGGTTGGTTATCCCTGTATTTTATAAAAACGATCAGGTTTGGGGGTGTTTGTTTTCAGGACCTTCACAGATGCAGCCATGTCTGTTTTGCCACAGCCCTGGTAAGATCAGCATTTGTAGCTCTGCTCTTCCTGTAAAATCTTGAGCATTTTCCTTTTGTGAGTCCTTCCTTCTACAGAAAGGTCATCTCTGATGTGGTGGCATGAGTCCAAGATAAACTTATACTAAACCATTGAAATAGAAAACTAGTACCCCTGTGTTGGGGATGTGGAAAGCCTTGAAAAGAACCCAAACAGAAATAATATAGCAGCAAACCACAGTCAACCTTGTGAAGTAATGAACAAAACAGACTTAAAGAAAGCATATCACTTTCAGAAAAGTTTCCACTGATCAAAATAATGGGCAAAAGAAGAACAGAGGAAACCACAAATAAAGAAATGAAGATCCACGAAAAACATGTCAGAAACCTTACCAGCAAAAGGGATGGTGGGGCTATTGCTCATTATAACCCTCCTGGACTGGGTTTTATGTATAAATATATGTTATATAGTTATATAGGCTGGCTATATGGTGTGGTCTTGATGCCAGTGGAATTCCTAGCCAGCCAGTTGATTGGCTTATATTCCTTAAATAGAGACTTGTACTAGAAGAAATTTTTCAAAATAATTAATACAGGGCGCAATATCCCTATAAGATGAAATACAGGCATTTCATCTTATAAGGATATTATTTGTTTTTAATGCATCATTGAACAACTTCTTTGAAAGGCTCAGGAGAGCTGTTCCCTCAGAGTAGGAATAATGCTCATTTGAGGTGCTTTCTCAGACCTCAGAAAAATAGCAGAGGCAAGACGAGTAGGTAGATGTGAAGCAAGTGAGTCAAATTCAGGGTTAGGAGGTGTACATGTAATATTTAAGGAAACTCTTTAGCTGCCAGCTGTGAACATGTCCCAAGGAAAGAGATTTTGCCTTCATAGAGAGGAGCATGTGACTGTTCATTGAGTTCTTTGAATTCTTTGTTGCTACTATATTTGGTCACGTGTCTTATTATAGTTTTTAAGTGGCTAAATTAATAAGGCAGCGTGCTCTTAAGCAGTTTTTATTTTATTTTATTTTTATTTATTCATTTATTATTTATTTTTTGAGATGGGAGTTTCACTCTTTGTCACCCAGGCTGGAGTGCAATGGCGCAATCTTGGCTCACTGCAACCTCTGCCTCCTGGGTTCAGGTGATTCTCCTGCCTCAGCCTCCCAAGTAGCTGGTTTTATAGCTATGAGCCACTATGCCTGGCTAGTTTTGTATTTTTAGTAGAGATGGGGTTTCACCATGTTAGCCAAGCTGGTCTCAAACTCCTGACCTCAGGTCTGCCTGCCTCAGCCTCCCAAAGTGCTAGGATTACAGGTGTGAGCCACTGCATCTGGCTTAAGCAGTTTTTAATAATCATTCGCAGTTTATCCTCAGAGAAGAACCTAACTAAGACCATTACCACAGCTGAGATTGTAGTAAGCCTCTTACTCTCAACATTTAACTACGTCAAGCAGCTTCCCATCTCCTAGACAGTTGCACCATTTCCAAGAAGAACAATTAAGGATTAGATACTCACATCTATCACTCTTCTCATATTTGAACTCTTTTGTGTAAAGTTAATGGCACCTTTTTGTCCCATCTTTTCAGTATTTCTCACTGTCAAACTCTTGATACTTCTATAACTCCAGTTTTTCTAACTTCATCTTTAGCCACTTCTTTATATTCTGGTGTACTATGACCAGAGAACATCAGATAATGGAGCTGTATCAAACACATATTGAACTTTATACATTCAGCTATTCAGAGAGAAATTGATTGTAATTTCAATAAAGTGGCTGATTCCAATTGATTTTACACTTAGGAAAAGATGGGAGAAATGTCACTCCAGTCAGTCGGTTGCAGTTCCCGTGGGACTTTCTTACAGCAAGAGCATCCCACTGCACCGTTATTCTCATGCTTAAAGATACATATTTTAGGCCAGGTGCAGTCGCTTATATCTATAGTCCCCGCACTTTGGGAGGCCAAGGCAGGCAGACCACGTGAACCCAGGGGTTTGAGACCAGCATGGGTGACATGGCAAAACTGTCTCCACAAAAAATACAAAAATTAGCCAGACGTGGTACCACATGCCTGTGGTCCCAGCTACTTGGGAGGCTGAGATAGGAGGATCACCTGAGCCCAGGAAGTTGAGGCTGCAGTGAGCTGTGATTGTGCCACTACACTCCAGCCTGGGTGACAGAGTAAGACCCTGTCTCAAAAAAGTAAAAATAAAAATACATAGTTTATACAACATGATCTCATAATACAAGCCTCATTTTCTAAATACAAACCTACTTCATTTGGTGCACAGTTGAACAAATCATTCTGACACTGGCAGAAAAATACATATTAGATTTATTAAGAGATAACTTGTCAATCTCAAATGTGACATCTCTTCCTAAGGGATCTTAAGAATAATTTTTACTATGAGATTTTTGTCTTATAGGTTGCCAGTTAATTACCTTGTAACTTTAATAGCAAATTGCTGTTAACTTCCAGGTTCAGAATGCCTATGGCCATTCTTCTGTAGTTTAGCACTAATATTTCAGACTCATATTGGAGTCAATGAGTCATTCAATTTGATATTTCTGTATGTAGATAGACTTATAGAATGCAGAGTGTTAAGCAGTATTCCTAAGTAAAAATGACACTACTACTAATAATAATAGTTAATGTATATTTAGTCCATAATATAACACCAGTCACTGCTTAGATGTGCTTTATATTCACCATCTTACTTAATCTTCAAAAGCCTATAAGGTAGGTCTTGTTATCCAGGTGTTAAACCATAGTAACTGACTTAAAGACAACCAAGGGAACACATACATACCTCCCAACGTAAATATTTCCTGAAACACATGTATTCCTAGGAAAGCAGCAAAGAATCATTGCAGGTGCAAGTGCAAGTTGACATGCAGGCTCTAGACAAGCTGAGTTTCAAAAGTTCTCATTTAGGGGAAGGTTGTCCAGAAGTTGGAATATATTTTCCCAAGGAAATGATGTTATCACAACAAAAGCATATTTACCCATAATGTGCCTAAAGTAGTAATAACAGGCCTAAACCATTTTGTGCACCAGTGTTTCCATGGAAAAATTCACTCAAGAGTTTCCCCTTGGATTGCTGTGGACACATTTCTACATCACAGGGAGAATGGGGACTCTATGCTAGAAGCAGTAGAATCATTAGAAATGTTCAAATTCTGAATCTGTGGTGGTCTCCAAGGCCTTTGATGGGAGTTGATGGGAGGGAAGAGGATGGAAGAGTGAGTGAAACTGGGAACCAGGGACCATAGGGTTAGAGGATCTTGGGTAAGGAATGGGATAAAGCCTAAGAAGGTGAAGGGTGGGTTGGGGGTTCCAGAGAGGAGAGGGAGAAGTTTCAAGAGTTTTAGGGACCCAGAATTCATTGAGTCTAACCCCCCAGGGACTCTTCTCATCCCTCAGGCAGTTTTCTGTTACTCACTACCAGTTTCTTCTACTGACCCAAAGATTTTGCCGGCTTCTTCCCCCTTTTTTTTTTGTAAACCACTAATACTTCGTGAAATTGAGACCAGCCCAGGGCTTTGCTCCACTCAGCTGCTCCTAAAGCAAGCACAGTGGCTCTAATGGTTTTTAACTTCTGTAAAGGAAAGAGCTTATCTTAGGCCCTCCAGAACTTTTTCACTTGGACATGGAAGAGCAAACATCAGCTACAGATGCTTTGGGAGAGTTTTCGAGTCCCATAAGGGGCCGAAATAAAATGCATGAGGATTTCAGATGTGGCTCTCCAAGGCTGAGGCCGATGGGAAAAGGGAGAAGCTCTCTGCCCCTTTCTCTCCTGCCTCTGTGGCTCCCTTGTCCTCAAAATGAAAGTGGCAAGGAGAGAGTAGGACCCAAATTGCTTGCCAGAGGGGAGGGGCTATGAGACAGTCTGATCCTTGCACCAATGCTGGGCTAGAATCTTCTCAAGCGGCATGTCTCTTTCAGGGTTGTAGGGACTGTGTGGGCACCTCAGACTCCACCTGACTCTCCAGGTGCACCTCATACCACTTTGCTCTTTACCTACTAGCCAGTGATGATATGAATCACCTGGGCACCTGGGGCACTATCCCCAGGCCCACCTGGAAAGCTGTGTGATTAACAAGTGACCCCAGGTCATTCCTGTCAAAGACATTCAGCAAACATTGCCTGACTGTCCCCACCGCTATCCTATCTCCTTAGCTGGTCTTTAAAGGTTCCTAGGACATTCCAAGCCCCTTTCTGCCTCAGAGTCATTATATATGCAATTTCCTCGTGAAACGCTCTTTCCTCTCCCTCCTCCTGGCTAATGCCTACCTCTCCTGACTTCATGACTCCCTTGAAATTTTATTTCCACAGAAAGACCATCCTTGACCACTGTCCTCATCATCTAAGCCAGGTTCCCCTGCCTCATTCTCATAACACTGTGTGCTTTTTCTCTTTAGCATTTAGCACACAGTTTGTGTTTTATGTATGTGCTTTAACGTATCTCCTCACTAGTACAGAACACAGGAAATGCTTAATAAATATTTCTTGTGTGAATGACTGACTGGAAAAATAGTGTCAGGAGAGAGATACTAAAGGTTAGGTTGGATGTTGCTCCACCAAAACAAAGAACTGAGCATGTGAAAGCTTTGATCTCCCAGGTACAACTTTTACACATCAACTAAAATCAAGGCAGATAGACCCAACAAAAAATATTATATTATAAATATACAACAAAAATATTACAAATATTTCAAAAAAATTTATAAATATTTGATGTGTGCAAAATGCAGCAGCAGTGAATAAGACCAGTACAATCTCTGTCATTATGGAGCTTACATTCTAGCAAGCGTGATGGATACTAAGCAACCAGTTACACAGTTTCATAATTATAATTTTGAAAAATGCAAAGAAAGAATTAGAGCTGTAAGAGCCTATAACAGGGAGGCTTGACTTGGGCTGTAGGGCAGACTAGTCCTAGGATTTCTGAGACATATGACTAGGGAACCTCTGCCCAAAGAATCAAATATTCTCTGTCTTATCTCTTGTCAAAGTTGGCATGAAGGGAGATGCTGTGTACATTTCTCAATCTTGGGATTATTGACACCATGGAGTAGATAATTCTTTGTTTGGGGCATTTTCCTGTGTGCTGTGGGATGTGTAGCAGTATTCCTGGCCTCTGCCTGCTAGCTGCCAGTAGCACCCCACAGTTGTGATAACCACAGATGTTTTGACATTGCTGGATGTCCCTGGTTGGCTCAAGGGACGCACAATCTCTCCCTCCCCAATTCCCCAGTTGAAAACCACTGTTCCACATGAGACTTGCTTTTTTAAAAATATGTTTTCATGTGATTTATGTAAGTCAATGCCAGAAACATAATTTTTTTCCTTCAATAAACAACTATTTATTGAGTACCTGTTATGTGTCAGGCACTATTCTAGGCACTGGAGACACAGCAATGATGAAGGCCCATGCTTTCTTGACGCTACATTTCAGTAGGGAGAAATTAACAATAAATCTCAAAATATATACTATTTCAGAAGTGTGGAGGTTGGTCATAGAGTCCTCTCTGATAAGGTGACATTTGAACAAAGCCTTGAAGGAAGCGAGGGAATGAGCCACAGGAGAAGAAGCACCAAGAGCAAGAAGCGAAGCCATCAGAGGTCCTGCATCTGACCTCAGCTTTCCACCTGCAGGTCTGACCAAGCTCCTTTGTGTTTCAGAGAGTCCTCCGTGGAAGGGCAGCTGAATGGACTCCAAAGCAGCCTTAACCCTGCAGCCTTTGTGCCCATCACCAGCTCTACAGGTTAGTGGGCACCAGCTCTTCTGCAACTGGATAGATGACAGGGAAGGTGTTGGGCTTGGCACATTCTCTCTTCTGCCTCCAAAGAGAGCCCCAGTTCAAAGAATGAAACATCTAGCCTCTCAAAACATTGGCAAATGGGCATTTTTGTTACATTCTTCTTTAAAATAGTCTTGGCAGCCTAAAATAGGCATTTTCTGGAACTAGCTTGGGGTAAATGAAAAGTCGCCATCTTGTAAAATGCTATCAGATTTGCAGCATTTAATACAGATGTCCCGTATTGACTGGTATTTCACTGTTGATGTTGTATTTCCACATGTTGTGTCTCTCACTTAATTCTCACACAGCCCTGTGAGTTTGATCTTATCCCCTCCACATGAGGAAACAGGCTCAGAAAGTTGAGGGCTTATTGAAGCTTATGCGTGGATGCAGAGCTGGAGCTGTGGTCTTTGATCTACGTGTTGTGCTAATGCCATGGTCTGTGGACAGGTTGTTACTGACAGCCTGAAGCCTCTCAATGTAGGTGCATACAGATAAGTTAGGCGGTGTTGGTCCAAAGATAGTTTTCTATGAATAATAATTAATAAAAATGCACTGATAAGTCAGAAAATGGAAAGAAAAACACTTCGATTCAATTGAACAAATATTTATTATTGAGTACCTACTCCAGAGAAAATAACATGCTGGGCACTGAGATACACACAGGGTAAACACGACAGTCTGCTGTCAGGGAACTTAAAGACTCAAGGAGATAGAAAAGTCAGCAAGGAATGTGCTGCAAAGTGGGTATTATTGCATGCCTGAGACACATAGAATAACAACAGACAACACTGAGGATTTGCTATGTGTCAGGCACAGTTCTGAATGCTTTATGTGTAATAACTCACTTGTTCACTGAACAGGCACATAATGTAGGAACTATATTCCCCATTTATGGCTGAAGAAATAGAGGCACAGACAGATTATAAAACTTGTCTAAAGTCTCACAACTAGTAAGCGGTGGGGCATATTTGAACCTAAGCAGTCGAGCCCAGATCTCTAGGGACTGGGGACGGCTTCCTAGAGGAAAAACATCGAAGCTGACACTGGAATGTGGACGAGTCAGCCAGGAGAGGAAAGGCACAGGTGGAAGGAGTTCTAGGAAGAGGGAACAGTGCAAGCAAAGACCTGGGGGAGGTGAAAACATGCTGTGTTCCACAGGCTTCCATGGATCAGTGTGGCTGGGGACTGGGGCATGAGCAGGGAGTGGAAAGAGAAAAGGTTGTGAGGTAGTAGGGCCATTTTATGAGCCATGTAGGGAACTTGGTCATTGCCCTGACAGCAATAAGGAGCCATCGAGGAGTTTTAAGCAGGAGGGGGCTGGGTGGTTGGGGTCAGGGATTGACATAATACACCTTAAAATTATTACAAGATCTCTGAGAAGCTCAGGCCAGGTACAGTGGCTCATGCCTGTAATCCCAATGCTTTGGAAGGATGAGGCAGGAGGATCTCTTGAGACCAGCCTGGGCAACAAAGTGAGACCCTATCTCTATCAAAAAAAAAAAACGTTTTTAATTAGCCAGGTGTGGTGTGACATGCCGGTAGTCCTAGCTACTCAAGAGGCTGAGGTGGGAGGATCACTTAAGCCCAGGAATTCAAGGCTGCAGTGAGTTGTGATCCTGCCACTGTACTCTGGCCTGGGTGACAGGGCAAGACCCTACCTCTAATTAAAAAAAAAAAAAAAAGCCAGTTACTTGACTACATCCTGGGGATAATTATATGTATCTCATAGGCTTATAGTGAGGATTAAGTGAAGCAATAAATAGGGAAGGCGCTATAACTACTGTAACTACACCCGGGCCACTACTACCTCATAACCTTTTCTCTTTCCACTCCCTGCTCATGCCCCAGTTCCCAGCCACACTGATCCATGGAAGTATGATAGGAGTATAAGGATTTGTTCTCCACTGAACATTTTAGAGCCTGAATTCAAGAAATACTTGATAGGTATCTACTCACCTCACTCCTCCAAAAAAAAAAAAAAAAGGAAAGAAAAAAGAGAATTACTAGAACATGGTAGTTACTATATTTTTAAGAAAGTAAACCTGCACCTGGGATTGTTAATGGACTGCGAAGTAATGGCACAAGGGAATCATGGCCAAGTGTGAAGGATTTCTGTGAGATACCCTATTAGAACCCCTTTGGCTCTTCAAGTTTGCTTCTGCTGGAGAAATTCACAAACCCAAGGAGATCCCTGACTATACTTCATTTGCGTGTCTGATTGATAAATTAAGTGTTGAATTGAACTTTGCGTGCACTCCAGCTGAGCCAGTTGGAAACTTGTGTGGTCAGGTGGGTCATACTTGCAGCATCTTGACCGTGAATTACTGTTTACTGACTCTTGGTAACGTTATTTAGAAGATTTTGTGGCACTCATACTGTACTTGGTGTCAGTATGAAACCACAGAGCAAGGAGAAGAAGTTGTATTTCTTCCTGGCTTCTCATAGTGACCTTTCCCTGCTAATTCTACTTTATGGTAACAAGCAGATCATTCTTCTTACATTGTTTAGGTAGTTTATTACTTACTGCTTTTGTCACCAATAGGCTCTGGGCCTCTGAACTTTTCAAATTCGTTTCTACTCTGATTTTTCTGGTGTTCCTGATCCTTAGTTAAAGAAACACTGAGGTGCATGATATAGTAAGCTTCAGGCATTTTCCATACTTCCCAATGAACATTTTACCTTCACAGCATTAGTAACTAAATCTGTTACAGTTATTTGTACAACTAGTAAGTAACTGCCAGGCACACCAACGTTTGAACTGCAAATCATTTGTTTTCTGTATTACAAGTAGATTTAAAGCAGTTCTATTCTAGGGGTTCAGAAGGATATCCTACAAAAAGGAGATTAGGTTGCTAGTAGCAACATTTTTCTGTAAACCCACAAGAAAGAACAACAACTCTCATAATAAGTCTAAAAGTTTACACCTTTCCCTGAGACCTGGGAAGTGTGTGCCTATGTAGGAATCCCTAAACCATCTTTGAAAGGTATTTAGCCCATCTGGTCCAGTTAATTCAATCTGTTAAACATGATATTGAGTCCATGACTATAGCAGAAGTCTGTTTTCCAGTTCCTTAACTCTTCCTGTAAGTCTTGCCAGCCAGGCTTTCAGCTGTGTGACTGTTTCTCTCGCAGTCTGAATGAGATAGTGATTCGTCCCAGGGCACTGTTGAAAAACAACTCAGAGCCCTTTCCTACAGATGGTGGCTTAATGGCATTCTTGGTATTATGAACATTAAATGAGACAGTGAATTGAAAGCTCCTAGCACAGTGCCTGGAGTACTCCATGAATGTGGCTTTTCCTTGACTTACCAACCTCAGGCTCTATATTCGTAGTTTGCTATGGAAGGGAAGGTTTAGAGTCAGCAAATTTGGAAACTTGAGAAGGAAGCTGGAGTGAGAGCTCTTGGCCCAAAGCCAAAGTCGTTGGCCTTCCTTCTTTATAACCGTGGTGCTCTTCTTGAGTTCTGAAGTGGTGATGGTAAACTAAAATAGCAGAGAGCAACAGATTAGATAACTGACATTTCTCTCATGCTGATTTGATAATGTAAACTACCATTACTGTAGGAGTCTGAAGCCGCAGCAGCTGCCCTTATCCCTGCCCCTTAGCTTCTGCCTGAGCCTTTCCCATTCTGGAGCCCGACCTCTCCCTTCTTTTATTTTTAAGCTCCTAGTAGTCTGCAGTTGGTGGAAGGGACCTTACCACCTTTAGAAAATCAATGATGGATTTCATTTGCAAGCAGTGAGCAGTGTCCTTATTAAATGTTCATTGTTTCTGGCCCTAGTAAAATGTACTATAGCTTTGTGCTTTTTGGATGGGGATGGGGCAACAGCGCATCAGTGTGACTCTGACTGCCCACTTCATTGGGTCCCTGAGACAACAAGAGAAAGGAACATTATTATATAGTAAACCCTGTGGAGCCAAAACCCTAAGGATCTAGATGTCACTTTAACTTTCAAGCGAAATTACTTGCCTGGCAGCTCTCAACAGAGTGACCTATTTTCATGATCAGATTCTTACTCTTTTCACCATGTGTTGTATAGTTTTTGGAGCTCCTGGGTGGATCTGGAGTATAATCGCGTAAAACTAAATCCTGTCCCCCGATTGCTCCCCAGATTTTCTCTCCAGAGCCAGAGGGGTAAGAATTTGGGTTGATCACCCACTTTTACGCTGTTCAAAAGCAAAAGAGAGACTGTGAATTGGAATTTGGCAGGAAGTGGGGTGGCGGTGTCTGGGGGGCAGTGATCCCCTTAACCTAATTTTAGATTTTACCTTGTGTCCTTTGGGCCAAAATCAAACGTAGTGTTAAGTAGGGATTATTTTTTCCATTTTTCAGGATCTTTGGACACTCCCCAAGTTATTTTCGCCAGATCCAAACCCTTGCCCACACAACCTGAAGCCCTTGCTACAGTTATAGGACAGAGAAAATCAAAGTCGGTGAAGTCAGGGCCAATTTAAGGTAACGGTAAGAATAAGAGCATATTTTTATCATTTTCACTTGCTGACTTTATACTACAGCAAGAGACTTAGTGGCTACCAAAAGAAGTTCTAGCTTCTCAAAATGATAGTGAAGTTGGGGCTTTATAAACCAAAGCTTAGAAGGATGCTCCAAAACTGGGTCAAAGTTGAGCTCCAAATAGTTTGCTCCTATAATGGTCTACCAGTAGATGGCGCTCTGGCAGTAAGAACTTTTTCTACTGTTACTAGAGGCTTTTGTTTAAAAATACGAGGATTTTAAGAGTTCAGATAAAGAAACTAAAACCATAATTGAGTTATCACAAAGTATAATGTATGGGAAAACATGATATTTGAAGGTAAAGTTGCAGTAGTTGCAAAAGAGAATGGATATTTATTATTAAGGCTTTTAGACTAGAATTTATAAACTGGACTTTCAGATTATGGGAGGCAGGGAGGGAACAAATTTTTTTTCAAATTTTGGTGAGGTTGATGAATTGTGTTTTTGCTGAGTTACTTAAATAAACATATGCTATAATTAGCAGCAAAACAAACTGTAAACCTCATCCTCCATCCAACTAAAAAAAGCTCATATACTGAAGGCATGGTCTAACTTGATTTTGTGAAGCTGTTTCCACACTTCACCAGCACTGCCGTCAGTATTTTGTTCCCAGCCATGGCCTTCAGAATTTTCCAGAAAATTCTGCGAAACTTCAAGGCTTTGATAATTCCTTTCCTCTTTGTTCTGCCCTACACACTAATGCATTAACGGCACACCTGCCATGAGGCTAATACTCCTCTTACCTCTGGGGGAATATTTATAAACTTATTTGAGAAGCGTTATTCATCAAAATACCCCAGGAGTGTAAAAGAGAGAGGAAAATTATTTACCCACCACAGGATTCATTTACATTGGATCAGCAAGCTTCAAATATCTTTCCCTAGCCCATCTAAACTCTTTCCAGAAAGGAATGAGAAGAGAGAAGGGAACACCAAATCCATGGCTTGGTCATCTACCAAAATGTACTGGAGAAACTGAAAACAACCAGAGTCCTATTGGTAATTCTTAGCCAATGGCCCTTTAATTCTGACACTAAGCAGCCTGTCCAATGATGAACAACTAATAAAATATAGAAGACTAAAGCAAGAAGGTCAATATTTCCCTTAGGAGACGGGCAGCCAGAAGAACAAATGTGACATCAAGCTCCAAACTAAACTGATGGCCTGCCAAGAAGTACTCATGTCCATCCGCTTCTAGGACTGTGATACTTGGACCTGCCACAGTTATAATATCACTTTCCTTGAACCTCGTTCATTAGTATCCTTTACAATCCACCCTGAACATTACATGGCAAAATGGGACCATCAGCAAAAGAAGCCTTGGGAAAGAGCCCATTTCTCAACATTTTGATCTCTGTTGCAGATACAGCCATGCTGAGCCTGAGCTGTGTATAGGCGAGGGATGACTGATGCTATGCTTTGTGATTAGCTGAGGCGATGAGACAGCACTTGGACAAAGAGGACAGAGTGGGTCAGAGGGTCTCAGAAGTCCAGCTCCTATGATGCCACCGTCACTGCTGGGAAGCTGCAGAGTCAGGCCCACGAGCCTGGCATGTGGCCGATGGCAGTGGGCTGCATCTCTTGAGCCGAAGAATTAGGTCGTTTACAAAGTGAGGAGGCAGAACCCCACAGGCCTCAGCCCATCACCTGAAGCATGCTTTCTTTTTATTGCGAATGCAGTGTAGGCAGCAGAGGTCCCTTCAACCATAATCACAAACGAATGTCATCACCAGCCATGACAGTCCTAGAACCTCTTCATATGTGGGTTTAGAGAGGCAGTCAGGTTAGAGAATTTGAGTTGTGTTTGCATTGCATGTTTTATAAAACTGAGAAAAACGTCAGTTGTCCTTATCAGAATGGAGGGAGCTGTGCTGAAGGATATTAGGAGCAAAGCCTGTGTATGACCCCTGTATGCTGCCCAGGGCAAGTGTCATATTTAAATACCTACATTGTTCTTTGTTTTCTTAGATTCTGTATTTGTCTGTTCATCAGATGGCTAATTATATTAACTATATTTTCTTATTTTCTGTATATATATTTTAGACAGGGTCTTGCTCTGTTGCACAGGCTGGAGTGCAGTGGTGTGATCACGGCCCACTGCAACCTGCGCCTCTTGGGATCAAGTGATCCTCCCACCTCAGCCTCCTGAGTATCTGGGACTACAGGCATGTGCCACAATGCACAGCTAATTTTTCATATTTTTAGTAGAGATGAGGTTTTGCCATATTGCCGAGGCTGGTCTTGAACCCCTGAGCTCAAGCAATCCACCTGCCTTGGCCTCCCAAAGTGCTGGTATTACAGGCATGAACCACCACACCTGGCCATTTTCTGTATTCTTAGTGCCCTGGCATTTGGGATCCTTGCAGGCCCAGGGGAGAGAGTGCCTTTCACAGGGCTAGTTAATTCCTAAATGTAGTAACAACTCGTCCATGAGCACATATTTTATATGCAAACCAACCAGTCCTGAGTATCTACTCCCAACCTCCTTATCAAACTTTCACACACCAACCCAAAATTTCCCCTGCCCTAAATCATCTCAGGGCCAGGTACCAGGCAACTAGATACCATCCCTATACCCCAAAGCCCCCTGGAATTATCCAAACTAGCCAATCCAGCCAATCCAAAGCTGTTTAACTGCCCTGCCTTGCCTTTCCTATGGAAGCCCCAGCAAAGGTTCTGACCTAGGCTTTTCCCCCCACTGCTGTCTTCTGCCTCCAGACTGACACTGGTGCATTCACTGTGACTGCTTAGTGTGTGCAGTGACCCCCTCTCTGGGAGCTGTCAGAATAAACAATACCTTCCTTCTGAGCCTTGTTTTTGTTTTCCTACTGTGGCCACACCAACTTTACCATACCATATCCAACATGTACATTCTTAGAACAAACATTAAGAGGATAAATACCTTTAACTTGTAATACAAGGAACCAGGAAGAAACATGAATTAGGTTTATATCACCCAGTTCTAAGCAACTGGGCATAGCACTTCATCCGTAGCCTGTATTACACAAGTGATGTTTTAACAGTATGTGTTTTGCTGGCATTGACCTGGCTGTAGCCACACAAGAAGGATGTGGATCCCTCTACATGGCAAAATCACCTGGCTGTCAGCCATTGAAGTGCATGCTTTCCTGTCCTGAGGCCTCTTGCATTTCATTTAGTAACTGTTTCTACATTCAGAAACAAAACCCAAGTATAGCTGAACAACCTGGTTGGAAGTGAGGAAGAAGACAGCCTGGCTTTTAGTTTGGGGGAGAGAATAGGGGTACTTCTTAAGAATCTATCCAAAAGGGGTTCATTGGCCTTGAAGAAAACCAGAGAACTCCATTTCTGAAATGGATTAAGAAATAGGCTATGGAGGAAGATAACATCTGAAAATTGATATTTTTCTCTTGCTGAACTGGCAAAATCCCAAGAGAGGAGTGATGATTCTTCAGTTGTTAACAATTACTACTTTGTTATGAAGAGACACGGGAAGTACAGTGGCCCCTTTCTCAAATTACACTTACATTACAGAAGCACACACACCTCTTGGAAAAAAATGCCTGGCAGCCTGGATTGTTAGAATTGTGCCTACTCCTGCATCTTGCTGCAGAGTTGTGTGGTCCTGTGTAATATCCATGCACTTTGGGCGGAAGAAGATCTAATCTATTCTTGCAGTCCTGAACTGGGCAAGTAACCAGCATAAGGCTGCCTTTCTTTCTGTCTTTATATGTATCACTCCAGGTTATCGATCTGTTCACTGTGGTTATCCATCCTGTGAACCCACACATCTTATAGCCACATACCTTTGCTTTATTGTCCTCATATCCTCAGGGCATAATTGCTCCCGAAAGTTCTAAAGAAAGAAAATGACATGCTAAGCCACGCCTGTCTTTGGAAAAAGCAAGCTTTCCACACGGAAATATTTACACCTCTGCCTACCTGATCTGTAGAGTTTGAACCAGGTCCCAAAAAGTGTAGGTAGATAATGGCAGGGCTTGGAGAATGATGACTTGAAGTGTATTGCTCTGTTGGCATGATTTGTATTGATTTTTATCCTTTATTCTTTCAAATTGTGATTATAAAGAAAAAGACTCAGATTCTCTTAAGTCCTCAAAATGAAGAACATTACTAAAACTAAAACAGTAGCCTCTTATACTTCTTTGTTCTCGTCTTTTGAACATGCAGGTATTTCCAGTTTGCACCATAGGTGTCAAGGGGCTCCCTTCTCTTAAAACTTGAATGCAGGTTTTTTTTGTTGTTGGGGTGTGGGTGGTTGTTTTTGTTTTTGTTTTTTTGAGTCAGAGTCTCGCTTTGTCACCCAGCCAGACTGGAGTGCAGTGGCGTGATCTCAGCTCACTGCAACTTCCGCCTCCCAGGTTCAAACAACTCTCGAGCCTTCGCCTCCCGAGTAGCTGGGATTACCAGCATGCGCCACCATGCACGGCTAATTTTTTTTTATTTTTAGTAGAGACGGTGTTTCACCATGTTGGCCCGGCTGGCCTCGAACTCCTGACCTCAAGCGATTTGCCCACCTCGGCCTCCCAAAGTGCTAGGATTACAGGCATGAGCCACCGCGCCCGGTCTGGTTATGCAGTTAGTTGATACCAAGAGGAGTAGCTTGAATGTGTGGACTTGCCTTTGCTATAATAAAACATAGCCTCTATCCCCATTATAAAATGGGGAAAGAAGTTAGAAAACCAACCTGATTTTAAGATGATGAGATGAAGAAAAAGTCAGCTGCTTAGAAGTTGCTATATGTATTATTTAGTTGTTTGGTGTTGGTTAATCACTCTTTTTTTTTCAATATCTAATGAACTGAAAAGTGAGAGTGAGGTATTTTTCTTCCCCTTTTATTTATTTGTAATTTGTTTCCCAGGGAAATTAAGACTTGTGACAAGCCCAAATGAAGATATTTTGGAATTTGACAAGAGAGTTTTTTAACTTATGCCTGAGCTTCAAATTATATTAGGCAATGAATTATTGATAGTTTTTAATCAGATACTGGAATATGGAATTTTCAAAATCACAACTCAGAAAAATGACCGCTCACAGGCCTTCTGTTTTATATTTATTCATCCTTTTTAGTATTCTCCAAAATTTATCATCATTGTGCATGTGTACATTTATACTTATACTTCTCCTTATGCAGAGGATTTGAGTGTCCACAAGAGCCTTCTGATGATCGAGAGGAGAGAGACCCTCAGTTTACCTCTGGAAGGGAAGTTGTACATGAGCACAGGGAGGAATCAGTCTCAAGAGCCAGACCTCATGAAAACCTGCAGCCTTGCTGAGAGAATCAGCAGCTTTACTGGCTGAACAGCAGCTCGGGTTAGCCCATCCCCGTGGCCAGGTCATTTGCTGGCTCCTCGGCGGCCAGCTTCCATAGTTGTCTAGGCTAACAGCTCCGCCCTACTCATGATGTGACCTCTCTCTATGGGATTGTTTCTCTCTCTCTTTTTTTTTTACATTCAGTTTTCAGAAGACAGAATCTGAATACTTCCCATTCATTCTTCCAGCAAAGTGCCCCTGGTGGGCAGAGCTCTCTCTCCCAGGCCTTAACTGGCCTAAATAAAGTGGATGGCAGCTGCCTTCCAGACAGATGCCAGCCTGGTACTAGGGTAGTATGATTGTGTGATACAAAGCTGCCAATGTATGCATGTCTGACCATTTTTTCAGATGGGATTGTAGCTAGGCAGGTACAGCATAGCCTTTTCATGTCCAGCATATAGGGTCTTAAAATATAAAACCACATGCAATAAAATAACAAGATATAAAAGGAAAGTCAGGGCCAAAAAACAAGATAATTCCAATTTTTCAAATATCAGCCCAAATCAGCTTATTGTCATTGAGGTGAAATTTGGTTCTAAGACTCCTAATAGGCAGGGCAAACAGGGAAACATGATAAATTGCAGTATATAGTTCTCACAATCAAAAAGGAAGAAATACTCCAGGGAAAGTCAAGATATTTCCTAGTTTTGATTCTAAAGGAAGTATTTTACATACTTTATATAGAAGACACCTAATAAAATAGTAGTCAACTGCTAATGAACTATTAAAAATAGTCAATAGTAGCTTCTCAGTCAACAAGCCAATAGAGAACTGTGTTTCATATGCCTACTCCTTGGCATGAACTATGCAACGATAAAATATTATAGGACCCGCCAATGAAGACAGTTTTGTGAGGGGACAAAAGGAATATAGTCTAAGTCTCTTTGTGGTCTTTGTAATCCAAGGGTAAGATAATGGTTATTTAGAGGATTGGGTGAATTTCATGTGTCTTACACAATCCTAAATATAACTTCTCTCAGTTGATTGCTTCATAAGAACTAGTTGTGCTCTTAGACAAGGATCCAGATACCTGGTCTTTTATCTTACTGTTTGAAGATGCATCTATTAATATATGCTTGGGAAAGCAGGTGGCAGAGGTAACATCTTCTGAAAGCTTTGGCAGCTAAGCAGTATTCTCTCTCTATCATGTGGCATGTTGATTGTCTGCTCCTTGACTCGCATACAGTTTCCTCTGCCTAGGCACCATCTCCCCACTTTGTTCCCTCCCTCCCTGATAACGCCTAATTCCTGTTTGTCCTCAACCCCTTTTCTCCTGTCCAGCCCTACCCTATGTTAATCTGATTTAGATGCTTTTGATTCTGCTCTTTAGAACTCTGTGATTACCTCTGTCATGGCTTTTACAACACTCTAGGATCTTTATGGTTACTTAACTGTTCCTTCTACTAAGCTTGGGATTTCCTGGAATGCAAGGATCAGGTCTATGTGGACTCTGAAACTCCAGGGTCTAGCATAGTGCCCAGCCTGTAGCAGGGGCTTAAGAAATCCCAGTTAAGACAAGAAAACAACAAAAAATAATAAGGTGACAAAATAAATAACCAAAAATAAAAAAGAAATTCTGATTGAATAGATGAATGAATAAATTTTCATATTTCTGCCTTTTTTTATTCTACTGACATTTGGAATACCTGCCTACATATGCAAATTCTTCCTATTCTTAGGCCAAGCTCAGTGGCTCACACCTGTAATCCCAGTACCTTGGGAGGCCCATGTGGGAAGATCACTGGAGGCCAGGAGTTCAAGACCAGCCTGACCGACATAGTGAAACCCTGTCTCTACTAAAAATACAAAAATTAGCTGGGCGTGGTGGCACACGTCTTTAGCACCAGCTACTCGGGTGGCTGAGGCAGAAGAATTGCTTCAGTCCGGGGAGGCAGAGGTTGCAGTGAGCCGAGATTGTACCACTGCGCTCCAGCCTGGGCGACAGAGGAAGACTGTTTAAAAGGAAAAAAAGTATATATATATATATATTTTATCCCCTAAGGGCCCAGTTAAGTTTTTTTGTTTTGTTTTGTTTTTGTTTTTATTTGTGTTTTGAGATGAGTCTCGCTCTGTCACTCATTTATCTTGTCGTTTAAAAAATTCCTAGAGACCTACAATTTATATCACAAAGTTTAACACTTCTTCAGATTTTGTCATCTTTTATCACTGCTTACTTTTTGGGTGAATTATCTCTTCAATAAGACCATAAACTTTTTGAGGGCAGAATTATATCTGTATGTTTCTTCAATCTTTAGTAATACCCAAAATGTTTCATTGCCTTATATTGTAGACCCTAAAGAAAAGAACACATACATACATAAAACTTTTCTGAAAAATAGTCCATTTCCTTTGTTCTCCTGGATTTAAGTAAAATGCCTAAACTCAGAAGATAAAATCTTCTAATGAAGATTTCATTAAAAAATGCATTTTATTATTAAACAGTCTTCAGAATAACCTTCCTTATAAATTACCTGGTATTTCTATCCCGTTTCTTGCAACATTGTAAAACTACTTCCTGTAAAATAATGAATGATTGATCACTACTGTTTTTTTTTTTTTTTTTTTTTACGGAGTCTTTCTTTGTCACCCGCGGTGGTGTTGAGTGGCAATCTCTGAGCTCTGCTAGCGCCGCCTCCTCGGGGTTCACCCTAT
>NW_026652291.1:29422791-29480757 GCF_009828535.3 Hylobates moloch | reverse complement strand
TGTGATTTGTGTTCTTTTACATTTGCTGAGGAGTGCTTTACTTCCAATTATGTGGTCAATTTTAGAATAAGTGCAATGTGGTGATGAGAAGAATGTATATTCTGTTGATATGGGATGGAGAGTACTATAGATATCTATTAGGTCTGCTTGGTGCAGAGCTGAGTTCAAGTCCTAGATGTCCTTGTTAATTTTCTGTCTTGTTGATCTAATATTGACAGTGGGGTGTTAAAGTCTTCCACTATTATTGTGTGGGAGTCTAAGTCTCTTTGTAGGTCTCTAATGTAATGGCTTTGGTCCTTTTTAAACAGTTTATTGTTTAAAATCTTTTGTTTTTATTTAAACAAAGATTCAACCCACTTTTTTTTTTTTTGCCTGGTAGATCTTCCTCCATCCCTTTGTTTTGAGCCTATGTGTGTCTCTGCAAGTGAGATGGGTCTCCTTAATACAGCACACTGATGGGTCTTGACTCTATCCAATTTGCCAGTTCGTGTCTTTTAATTGGGGCATTTAGCCCATTTACATTTAAGGTTAATATTGTTATGTGTGAATTTGATCCTGTCATTATGATGTTAGCTGGTTATTTTGCCTGTTAATTGATGCAGTTTCTTCTTAGCTTCAATGGTCTTTACAATTTGGCATGTTTTTGCAGTGGCTGGTACCAACAACCCAATTTTTTAAACAGGCAAAGGATTTGAATAGACATTTCTCCAAAAAAGATAGACAAATGACCAATGAAAAGATGCATCATTAGTCATTAGAGAAATACAAATCAAAACCACAGTAAATGCCACATCACACGCACTGGGATGACTGTAATCAAAAGACAGGTAATAACAAGTGTAGGTGAGGATGTGGAGAAATTGGAATCCTCATACACTGCTGGTGGGAATGTAAAGTGGCACAGCTGGTTTAGAAAACAGTTTGGCGGTTCCTCAAACAGTTAAACATAGAGTTACCATATGACCTAACAGTTCCACTCCTAAATATACATTTAGGAGAAATGAAAACATATGTCCACATAAATGTTTGTATACGAGAGTTTATAGCAACATTATTCATAATAGCCAAAATGTGGAAACAACCTAAATGTTAGCCAGAAAATGAAGTGATAAACAAAATGCAGCATATATATACAGATTGCCTAGGGACTGGGGCTGGCGGGGGCAGAGAAATGGGGAGTGACTGCTAATGGCATTGGGTTTCTTTTTGGAGTAATGAAAATGTTCTAAAATGAGATTGTGGTAATGGTTACCCCATTTTGTGTTTGTGGTTTTGTTTTTGTTTTAATTTTTGTGGGTACATAGTAGGTGTATGTGTTTATGGGGTACATGAGATGCTTTGATACAGGCATGCAGTGTGAAATAAGCACATCATGGAGAATGGGGTAGCCATCTTCTCAAGCATTTATTCTTTGAGTTACTAACAATCCAATTATACTATTTTAAAATGTACCATTAAGTTATTGTTAACTATAACCACCCTATTGTGCTATCAAATAGTAGGTCTTATTCTATTTATTTTGTACCCATTAACCATACCCCCATTTTCTGTATACAATAAAAACCACCGAACTGTATACTTTAAATGAGTGAATTTTATTAATATATGAAATATATCACAATAAATCTGAAAGAATTAATAGTTGATATTTAGAAAGTAAGAGGAAAAAAAAGCCCTTCAACATAAGCAAATTGTCTTCACATCTTAGACGGACAAATTGTTAATCAATACTTATTTAGTGTGTCCTGTTCATTTGTCCAACAAATAATTTGACTGCCTCCCGTGTGAGAAGTGTGCTCTAAGGTCTTAGGCGGAAAGATGTCTGGGCTCTGCTCTGCCCCTGCTGTTTTATCCTCCCAGGGAAGGTGGTGTGCCTAGGGGACAGCAGCTGTCCCTGGGCCTGGCCTCACTCTCTTTTTCCCTGTTTGGAAAGGTGTCAGGCTCCCAAGTATTTCTGTTGCTTTCATCGGCACAGAGCAAGGAGGACCTTGACTATAGTTTCACAGCCTTAAGCTTCACCTCATGCTTCAAATCCATGATAGAGCAGCTGAGAATGGGGCTAGCTGTGCCACCAATTGCTTCTCTCCTATTGTTAATCCCTTTAATTCTGCTGTCCCTAGGCACCCCTCCCTGACACCATCCTGTTGCCCACTTGTGATGTGATTGAACAAGTGGTTTGGACTTTGAAAGGTGATTCTTAGAGATACCTCAAGTGACCCAGCCCCTGGCTTGCTGGGATGCTCTTGGTGTTCATTTCCATGGAACACCAGAGATTGTCTGTAGGCGAACCCTTTCCAACCAAGCCCAACTCACAAAGGAGGTAACTGCCACTGACCCCCTCTGAGATCCTGGCCTAGCCGCCAGGGTCATTAGGGAAAGCAGCATTTCATTGCTTAGCAAAGACAGTGAGAAAGCTCCAGTTCTTTTTGGCTCATACAGAAGAGTTTATGTCCTGACACCTGAGTTATTAAATTATGGCACAGCTAACTCTGTGATTAATGAATGACAAAAACATATATATATATATCACTGTATTTCTGCTTTGCTCTGTCATTTCCTGATCAAAATGTTATTTTATTTATAAAATTCATCCATCTCTTTCACAAACCTCAGCTTTTATGGCAAAACACACAGACACACACTGAGCCACTTTTCAGCCTGTATGTACTCTTTTCAGGGAGCATTAGAATTAAACTAATTAGAACTCCTCCCTCCCTCCCCTGAGATTGATGTATTTCTCAGTATTCTATGATGCTTATTACACTAAAAAAATGACTACTTCCTAATGGCATGAGGACAGAGAAAGTGGCATGTGTGTTGGGGGTAAAAGGGAATATTCGAGCATTAACCTGCCTGGTGATCGCAGGGCACAAGGAAAGCCTCTTCTGTCCTGGGTTGTCCCCTTAGTTGTGGTAGGAAGGGGAGTAGCAGGAAATGGAATCTGCCCTGGTCATGGGATTTTTTGAAAGAAACAAAGCATGATCTGATGAAGAGCAGGTTAATCCTGCTATTTCATTTCCCTTGCAGAAAGGGTGGGGGCAGGATTGTGATATGAAGTATTTAGTTTCACATCTGTTCCAGGAATTATCCTCGGCATAAATCCATTTTTTCTTTTAAGCATCGTAAAGCATCCCAGGGAGCTCCTCCTCTTGCCCACCCTCCCCACCCCCACAGTTTATTTCGTGGCCACGGAGCAGCTGACAGACTTCCAGAGAGATCATCTTGTCATTGTACACAAGGAGGGAATCTCTGAGTCTTAGAAGTCAGAATTTCTGTGGATCAGTGGTATCAATTTTGTGTACTGCTTTCCATGAAGTGTTTAGAATAAAACTAATTAGCATAGCAGCAGCGTAGTACAATGCAAAGAGCTCTTGATTTAAAATTAGAACTGGTTCTCATCTCAGCTTTGCTACCATTTGTGTGAATTTGGGCAAGTCACCAAACCTCTTTGGTCTCAGGGTCCTCATGGTTTCCCAAAATGTGTTCACAAAATACAGGTCTTCACAGTCAGATAAGTTTGACAAACGCTATTTACCCTATGCCACTTCTTAGAGTTGTAATATATTAGCATATTAAAGACTCTGAAAAGTCTTTCAATAAAGATACCTTTTTTTTTTTTTGGTGGGGATGGAGTCTCACTCTGTCGCCCAGGCTGGAGTACGGTGGCATGATCTTGGCTCACTGCAACCTCCGCTTCCGGGGTTCAAGCAATTCTCTCTGCCTCAGCCTCCCAAGTAGCTGGGATTACAGGTACCCACTACCACACCTGGCTAATTTTTATATTTTTAGTAGAGACAGGGTTTCGCCATGTTGGCCAGGCCGGTCTTGAACTCCTGACCTCAGGTGATCTACCTGCCTCGGCCTCCCAAAGTGCTGGGATTACAGCAGTGAGCCACTGCACCCGGCCAAAGATACCTATTTTTAACTCAGCATTTCTTAAGTTTATCTGACCTGGAACCATTTTTCCTATAATGCTGATTAGTATCTTGTCACTTTGAGAAAGGAGGTTCAAGTCCAAATTGCTGGTAATCTATATAATCTGTCACATGTCATGGTTACCAAACTCAGTTTAAAGTAACTTTTCAACCTTCAAGTCTCATTATTGGGAAAAAGAAAAATAATTTTATATATGGCAAGGGGACTTCTAATTTAAAAAACTGAACTTAAGCACCAAAGCAATTAAGCAGACCAGTACAGACTTGTAACTAGAGTTGCGACAGAGTTTCTTCGACTTCTGTTTTCTGTTCCCACCTTTCAGATGTTTGGTGTTCTCCTGTTGCCTTGCTTGTATGGTCTATTAATTATTCTTTGAATAACTAATTATGCTCAGCACAACACTAGGTGCATGTAAAGAATAACAAATCCAAAGATCCTAACCTATAATGTAGAGAATGAACACATACAAGGTAAAACAGAATTTCAAATGGTAGAGTAAGGCAAAAGAATGATTACAAATTCGTATGTTGACAGATATTAGCACAGGTTGAGTATACCTAATCTACAAATGCAAAATCTGAAATACTCAAAATCCAAAACTGTTTGAGTGCTAACGTGACACTCAAAGGAAATGCACATTGGAGCATTTTGGATTTTGGATTTTCAGATTAGGGATGTTCAACCAGTAAGTATAATGCAAATATTCTAAAATCTGAAAAAAATCAAAATCTAAAACACTTCCAGTCACAAGCATTTTGAATAAAGGATAATCAGCCTGTATATATTATTAATTAAATATCTACTGACATTTCTTGCAGAGAACAAGAAATTCACGGAACAAGTGGTTCAGGGGTCAAGTGGGAGATAAGTGAGGGGGGAAAATGCAAAAATAGGATTAGGCAAAGAAAGTACTTTTATGGTTCTGAGAGAAAGAAGCAATTTCACCTGGTGTAAATATTGAGGCTAAGATTAAGTTCTAAGATCAACCTTAGCCAAACAATCCTAACATCATTTAAAAGTCTGGCTATGATAAATCTTTTGAGAAATCAGTAAGGGCAGTTTATTTAGTCACTCAGCTTAGAGAAATATCATCCATATATTTAGAGTGTTGGTCTTTAGCAACACTGAGTTTTTGGGAATGTTGGCTTTCCCTTTCTACCGCTCTAGCTGTTCCTTCTTCCTGATAAAGCTCCCCATCCTTGCTTGCTTGTTAATTTTCATATTATTCTCTAAGATCCTGTCCTTGGTCTGCTCTCATAGTTTCAGCTGACCTCCATCTAGGACAATTCCAAACCTGTTCCTCCAGCCAAGACTGTCACATATGGCTTCAAAGATTGGTTGTGCCCAGCACAATGCTGGGGCACTATATACACCAAACATGAACGTAAGTAGTACTTCTCCTGCTCACACTTCTCTTTGGATCCATGTTCCCCAGCCACCTCTAGACGTGTCTCCTGAAGGGATCACGGGCATCTCAGGTGTAACACATCCAGAACTGACCTCATCATCCTCTCAGACATACCCCCCCTCTGGTCCCTCCTGTTCACCTTCATTAGAGGTAAAGCCAGAAACTGAGAGGCATGTGAGCTCCTCCCCTCAGTCCGCATATTTGATTATCATTATTATACTTTTCCCTTTAAATATCCCTCAGTTAACAACTTAACAAGTCCAATCTCATTCATATCCACTGCCTTAATTCAAACACATAACACTTTCTGTTTGAATTACTACAGTGTTTTCCAGACGGATCTCTTCATCCTAAGTTGTATCCTGCCTTTATCCTCCACACTGCTCTAAAAGTGATCTTTTAGAAACAATTATGACTATGATGCTTCCCCACTAAAAAGTCTTCAGAAGCTCCCTTTAAAGTGCAAACTCTGTAAGTGGACTGCCAAAGCCAGTCATGGTTTGCTCATTAAAGACCACTCCCCAGCCACTCCCTCAACACAGAGGTTTAAATTCCAGTCATTCTAAACTACTTGCCATGCTATCCCAAACTTCTGCACCATTGCACAAGGTGTTTCCTCTTCCTAGAAATCCCATCCCTTACTGTCAACTCCTATGGCACCCTTTGCCTTCCATTGTAATAGAATTTGCTAAAATGTTTTGTTTTATTTTACTTATTGGCCTCTACCACTAGATTATTAAGTCCCAAAAGGATTGGGGATTATGTCATTCACCTCTATATCGCCAGTGCTTTTCATAGTACTGGGCATATAGTAGGTATTCAATACATAAATATGGGATAAAAGATAAATTTCTATTGCTATTGTAAGGTTTAGCATTCACTGAATAAGTGGCTGTACAGTGGTAAGATCAACTATGCAATATTCATATCCTGTAAATTATGGGTATTTTAATAACTACTTCTGTACTTCTTGTGTCCTTTGGACTTCTGAGAGGAAACAGAAACTCCATGCATCTTTGTAATCAACTTTTTTTCTGATATTTGGAGGCTATTCTACTTCATTCATCCAGAACTTTGGGGTTGGGAGGAACCAAAAAACAGGCTTAGAGTGGAGTACCTATCTTTAATAAGCTAAAGGTATTAACTTCACTATACACTGATGTTAAAAAGATAAGGAGATTTTATACAAATCTTTTAGAATTGACTCAGTAGCAAACTAGGGTGTATATGTCTGTACTTATGAATTCACCATTTTCACAATGGAGTTTTTTGCCATTTGCCTCTACTTCTCATTCATCTCAACACAGCCTCTGTGGGGGAATAAAAAGTAAAATAGAATGTTAACAGGCCATTTTATTTTTTTTTTAATGTTTTAACCCATGACTTCAAGGAAGAAAGATGCAAACAAATACATAAGGTGAATTGCTGTGGTAGAAAAACTCTGGACTTAGTAGCTTCTATTCTCATTCCTGGCACTTAGTAGCTGTGCACTCTGAAGCGAGTTAGTTAACCTCTCTAGACTGTTTTGTCACTGTGAAATGGAAATACGTTCATTTAGAAATATTTTTAATGCGTCTATGTGTCAGGTGCTTTGCTGTGCACTCGGAATAGTTGTCCTGTCTTCTTCATGAGGTTGCTGTGAAAGCTGGATGAGATACTGCCTGTGAGAGCATTGTTGGTGTTGTTTTTTGTTTATTACTATCAAGTGACACCTAGAACAGTCTCAGTCTTCAGTCAGCAAAGACTTGGTTACTTTGACAGAAAAGTACACTGATTCATTTGTAGCAAAGTTTGAAGCAAAGAAATATTTGACTTTAGCCCCAATTCACAGAAAAGTTCAAGTAGCCCCAATCTTCTTTGCCCAAGCATTCTAGTTAATACAGTTTTTTATTGATAGGTGAGGTTGTTATTGTATTATTGTCTACTGCCACATAATAAATTTTACCTGAAAACTTAACGGCTTAAAACAATAAATATTTGGCTGGGCACAGTGGCTCATGCCTATAATCCCAGCACTTGGGAGGCCAAGATGGGAAGATTGTTTGAGCCCAGGAGTTCCAGACCAGCCTGGACAAGAGTGAGACCTCATCTCTACAAAAAAAAAAAAATTAAAAAATTAGCCAGGCCAGGTGTGGTTGCATGTGCCTGTAGTCCCAGCTACTGGAGAGGCTGAGGCTTGAACCCTGGAGGTCAAGGCCGCAGTCAGCCGGATCATACTACTGCAGTCCATCCTCGCCGACAGATTGAGACCCTATCTCAAAAAATAAACACACAGTTATTATCTCACAGTTCCCGTGGATCAGACTTCTTAGGTTAACTGAGTGTCTCTGGCTCAAGTTCTCTCATGAAGTTACAGTCAGGCTGTCAGCTGGGAGCAGTGGTCTCATTGGAAGAATAAACTGGTGGGATCTGCTTCCAAGTTGTGGTTGTTGGCAAGCTTCTTTCCACTTAAGCTTCTCTAAAGGCTGCTGTTATGGACTGAATTGTGTCCACCTCAAAATTCATATGTTGAAGCCCTAACCCCCAATACCTCAGAATGTGACCATATGTAGAGATAGCTCTTTTAAAGAGGTGATAAAGTTAAAATGAGGCCATGCAGCAGGGCCCTGCTCCAGTGTGACTTCTTACAAGAGGAGGAAATATGGACACACAAGGAAACACCAGGTATTTGCACACATAGAGGAAAGACCATGCAAGGACACAGCAAGACTGTGGCCATCTGCAAGCTAAGGAAGGAACCAAACCAGCCAGCACCTCCACCTTGGGCTTTGAGCCTCCACAACTGTGAGAAAATGAGTTACTGTTATTTCAGCCACTTAGTATGTGACATTTTGTTATGGCATCCCTAGCAAGCGAATACAGCTGGCTTATCCCATAGTGGCTGGCCTCCCCTGAGCCAGAAAGCCATGAGAGTGTGAGAAAGCTCCCACGGCAGGAGCCACAATCTTTTTATAACTTAATCTTGGAAGTAACATCCCATACTTTCTGCAATATTCTTTTTGTTAGAAGTGATTCCGGTGCACACACAAGGGGAGGCGATTACATAAGGGTATGCCTTCCAGGAGGAGGAGTCACAGAGGTCATTAAAAGGCTGCCTGCTGTACTAGTTTAGGATTGCTTTTAAATAAGTTAAAGTAAAGCATTAAGAGGTGGACAGATTGGCAACTTTTACATGATACTGTAGATTCAACCTCACCAAATACATGAGCACTCCAACTAACTTAATCTATAGGCTATACTCTCATTCTGTGAACCTAAGATTGTTGTGATCTGTAAGATAAAAACTTTTGACATTTAAGACAAAGTTTTCTGGGGGATGAAGAAGAACATTTTAATGGACTAGATTGAAGAGAAATGGTATTATCAATAAATGCTTAAGTTGAATATGGTGCTTCTCATCCAGGGCTGCATACCAAGAGGAGGTGGGGGGAAGGAAGGAGGGATAAAGTTTATCATTAGTTAAAAAGCACAGTCAAACTATAATGTAATCTATGTATGGAAAGTGAAAACAAAATATAGCTTTCATACACTGCAGAAGGTAAAACTGAAGACAATCTTGGCTGATGGAGAATAGGTCATAAAAAGCTGAGAAACTGCTCTGATCATTCTCTCATTGTTAATGGACAAAAAGGGAATAAACGAGACTGGGTTCTGGGCGGGCATGCGGTGCACCAGAATACCCAAAGAGATTTTAAGAACATCCGGTGAAGAGTAAGAAAACAGTTAAGGGGCTGCATGGATTAGTTTGGGAGATAAATATAAAGTAGCAGTCATATTCTGGAGCCTTTAAGAACTAATAGGAAGAACTTTACAAGAGAAGGATTGGGGACTGTTGAACCCAAGCTTTAGTTCAAAGGATCCAGAGGACATCTGCTTTGTGGTGATAGTGAGCTGACATCTGATTCCTCAGTAAGTACACTGAATTCCCAGTAGCTTTAGCCTCTAAAATTAGTAGCATTGTCAGCTCGATTGTCTTGTGTTTGTCTAACAATCAGTGTCTATGTGGCAAAGCTGTCATTATTCCCAACCAAGGTCAAACTTCTTTTCACCAACAGCCCTCGTTGGTTTCTTGAATGATGCTAATATGAGGGGAAATTCTCCCTTTGCCTTTCAGAGAGCTCTAAGGAGCTGTCAATAGTAATAACATCTCCACATATTCAGCTGCAATAATTTAGCTCCTGCTTCATTGGAACTCTCTCTTGGGTGAGCCTTTAAGAGAGGAAGAAGCTGTTTCCTGTTATCTCCAGGTTGCATGATAACAAGATGACAGGCTGATTCTAGGGCCCATTTCAGTTTTCTGTACAACAAGCTGTGAAACTAGAGAGTGAGACGGATGGTGGGAGGATCCCACAAGACCCACACTAAAAAGATGTGTTGGGATTTGGATATTTCTATGGATTACCTAAAGAGTTCTCTTGAAAGTGGATGTTTATGTTGTTGTGGAACAATTTTTGAGAGATATTGTTAAGTAAAAGATGCCCCCAAAAAACCCAACCCACTGTAGATTATGCTCCCCTTCATATAAAAAGGGGAGGAGGAATATATGTTTGTATGTGCATAGACAGTCCTGAGAAGGGTGAGCCACACACCTATGCAAACCAGTAACAGGCAGCTGCCTGCCTCTGAGATGGAGACCCAAGAGCCTAGGGTAGAAGAAATACTTTTAACTCCATAATCTTTTGTACTGTTTTCTTTTTAATAATGCCTAGATGACTTTTAAACCACACAAATAGGAACAGTTTTTAAAAGAGAAAACCCTTGAAGAAATGACACTTAAGTTACTGCATATAGCCTTTAAATTCATGCTTTATTCTCTTAAATAGTAATTTGAGTTTTCTGGTTCTCTCTCCTTTTTGTCATTATAGTTTGAAAAATCATGGTAGGAATAGCAGTTATTTATTGAGCACCTGGTGTATCCCAGGTGCTGTAATTTTTACGTAGATTTTTTTTTCACTTAATCATCATAACAATCATATGAGAAATACTTCTTACTGCCATGTTTTTACACTGGAGACATATATTCCTTCTTTGGATTTTCTTTAGAAAATAGAGAGTTCCAAGATTAATTTTCTACGAAATGTCTGTTACTTTGCTCCAGCAAAGATTAGAATGGCCCTTCTCCTGAGGGGTGCATCGGATCAGTTCTACCTTCGAGTTTTTCTCCTCTTTCTCTGGCTTGTCTTAAAGTGTAGTCAGATCTTTCTTGCTCTCCCTCCCTCTCTGCTTCACGTCTTTCCATCCATCTCTCTTCCTCGCATTGTATTTCTCATCACAGCTTCATTGACCTCCCTATTTCTTGCATTATATGGCCTCTTCCATGTGGCAAGATTAGATGGAAGGGTGTGGTTTGAGCATCTTCCATCTTATTCTTCCCAGCAGTGACCACAGAGTGAGGGAAGCGTCTCTCTTTCTACTTTAATATATATATAACTCCCAAAGAAGGACTGGGATTGGCTTGGCCTGGGTAATAAGACCACCTCTTGAAGTAATTGCTGTGGCCAAGGGCATTCAGGCTTTGGCCAGGCCTGGGATCATTTTTGCATCAACTTTTGTGATCAAGAGGATATGGAATTAACATTTGTAGCCTGGCAAATAGCTTGGTTGGAATAGAAGAAGTGGGGAGCAATTTCCCAAAGGAAGAGAAAGGGGCTGAAACCCTAAGCAGATGGGAAGTGTCACTAGGCAGACAAAAATAGTAAATTTCCCTACTTTCCACCCTTAGCTTCTTATACAAATGCAGAGTTAAATTATAAAACAATTCATGCAATAAGCACTTCATATAACACTGGAGCAGAATAAGTGCTAGATCAATGTCCATAATTATTTAACATCTTTAAAACTCTGGTGAAATATATGTAACATAAAATGTGCTGTTTTAACCATTTTTAAGTGTATGGCATTAAGTACATTTACATTTTTTTTTTTTTTTTTAAGTCAGAGTTTCGCTCTGTCACCAGGCTGGAGTGCAGTGGCGCGATCTCAGTTCACTGCAACGTCCAACTCCCTGGTTCAAGCGATTCTCCTGCCTCAGCCTCCCGAGTAGCTGGGATTACAGGCATGCACCACCACATCCAGCTAATTTTTGTTTGTTTGTTTGTATTTTTAGGAGAGACGGGGTTTCATCATGTTGGCCAGGATGGTCTTGAACTCCTGACCTTGTGATCTACCTGCTCGGCCTCCCAAAGTGCTGGGATTATAGGCGTGAGCCACCACGCCTGGCCTATTTACATTCTTATGTAATCATCACCACCGTTCACCTCCAGAATTTTTTTCTTCTTGCAGAACTTTAGCTCTGTACCCATTAAACAATAACTCCTCATTCCCTTTTGCCCCCAGCCCCTGGCAACCACCATTCTACTTTCTGTCTCTATGAATTTGACTACTCTAAGTACCTCATATAAGTGGAATCATACAGTATGCGTCCTTTTGTGACTGGCTTATTTCACTTAGCATAGTGTTCTCCAGGTTCATCTGTGTTGGAACAAGCATCAGAATTCCCTTTTTTAAGGTTGAGACATAATTTAATGTATGTATATACCACATTATCCATTCAGCCATCAGTGGACACTTGAGTTGCTTCCACCTTTAAATATTGTGAATAATGCTGCTGTGAACATGGGTGTGCAAATATATGTTTGTGTCCCTGCTTTCATTTCTTTTGGGTATATACACAGAAGTGGAATTGCTGGGTTGTATGGTAATTCTGTTTTTAATTTTTTTGAGGAACCACCATCCTGCTTTCTGTAGTAGCTGTACCATTTTACACTCCCACCAACCGCACACAAGGGTTTCTATTTCTCCACATTCTCACTAACACTTGTTATTTTAGGTTATTTTTAATGTTTATTGTATTTTTGATAGTAGCCATCCTAATGGGTGTGATGTGGTTTTAAATTAAACATTGGTAACTGAGATAATACTAGTGCCATTTATAAAATTAGCATCATGGATGAGTGGGACAGACAATACTGTTAGAATTTTCAAAGTCAAGTTTCGATGATGACTGAACGTTAAACTCAGCTAGGTTTTTCTCAAAAGAGAGGGAGAAGTTGGAGCCAGAGGTAGAATTGAGCAATCATCTGTATGGAGATACTTGTTAAAACTGCGAGTGGATGCATTCTCCAAGAAAACGAGTTTAAGGATTAGCAGCAAGTTTCAAAGGATGGAGGAAAAGGAGCCAGTGGGGGAGCCCATGGAGACAGCCTTGAGAGACACCTGGATATTTCAGAAACTCGGAGTCCCAGGATGGGAATGATCAGTGAGCTCAGATGCCAAGACAGATGACTTTATGTTAATTGCCTGTGAATAAAATTTTGTTAAATTGAATCATTTTACATGAATAATAACCTGTAGTGCCCTTTATAATTCTCCAAATGCTTTCATATGGATTTCCTTATTTGGCCCTTATAGCAATCCAGTGAGGTACACACGTTTTTATTCTCATATTACAGAGGAAGAAACTGAAGCACAGAGAGATTGCAATTTTCCTAAGGTTACTGCTGGTAAATCTCAGTTTCCCAAGATGATCAGTTTTAGGGAGGCTGAAGGCACAGTAGTTCAGAGTAGGCATGAGTGTCTTCCTGTAATGCCCCAGAGGCTTGTCATCCCTAGCACATGAGATCTCTTTCAGTACCTCCTGGAAACAATATAGACTGGCCACTCTCAGCTTCCTGTGAACTAGTAAAGAGCTTGATTGCCTATACTCTAGAGCAGTGATTGTTAAACTGTGAGTCATGACCTAGTGGTGGGTCACCCAATCAGTTTAACGGGTCACAACCAGGCTCACAAGAGCTGGTGGAATGTGTCCCTTCCCAACTCTGCCTTCAGTAACTTTGTGTTGGTTATTTGAACTCCATAGTGGTGGAAATTGGCCAAGAACACAAAGTTGGAGCTTTCATTTGTTTTATCATAGAGAGCCTGTTCAATGTTTTCTAGCACACCACTGGTCACAATCATCATTGCCCCACATCCCCACCCCAGTGCAGCAGAATGAAATAGAAGAATACCAGGGTCTATCTATAGTAAAAGTAAGTGCAAGTATTATGGGAATTTTATTTAAGTCATAAAGATGGTTGTGCATTCAGTGACAATGTGAGATGTACTTTTTACTATGCATTGGAGTCAGAAAAAAAGTTTGAAAGTCACTGGTCTAGAGTCCCTTCATTTCATTTCATTTATTTATTTAGACAGCTTTACTCTGTCATTCAGGCTGGAGTGCAGTGGCATGATGACAGCTCACTGCAGCCTCATAATTCTGGGCTCAAGCAGTCCTCCTGCCTCAGCCCCTGAGTGGCTGGAACCACAGGTGTGCACCACCACATCCAGCTAATTACTTTATTTTATTTTTAGTAGAGATGAGTTTCTCTATGTTGCCCAGGCTGGTCTCAAACTCCTGGGTTCAAGTGATCCTCCTGCCTCAGCCTCCCAAAGTGCTGGGATTATAGGTATGAGCCACCATGCCCAGCTGCACCATTTAATTCTTACCTTCTTTAGGTAACTGAAAGTGCTATTCTTCTAATCTTCAGATAGAGAACTGGTATTTAGCACCCTCTTTGACTCATTAATGCTGCATCTGCTACAGGAGGAATGAGGCTGAATTTTTATCAGACTGGAAGCTATTCTAGAAGAGACAAAATCCACCCCTACCATCAATCTTTGAACTCAAAGCTATATAAAAATCCATTCTAATGCCCCACCAAAGATTTTCTTCAGTGAGCAGAAAACAAAAATCATTATCCTTAAATCTCAGAGGTTTGAGGCTTGTGAATAGCATAAATCAATTTATAGCTCGTAGCATTGTTTTACTCTACCACTCTTCATTACCAGAGCTCCCTGTAAAGAAATTAAATCTTTTTTTTTTTTTTTTTTTGAGATGGAGTTTCGCTCTCGCCCAGGCTGGAGTGCAGTGGCACGATCTCAGCTCACTACAAGCTCCGCCTCCCAGGTTCACACCATTGCCTGCCTCAGCCTCCCGAGTAGCTGGGACTATAGGCACCCGCTACCATGCCCGGCTAATTTTTTGTATTTTTAGTAGAGACGGCGTTTCACCATGGTAGCCAGGATGGTCTCGATCTCCTGACCTCATGATCCGCCCGCCTCAGCCTCCCAAAGTGCTGGGATTACAGGCATGAGCCACCGCGCCCGGCCGAAATTAAATCTTTTTAAGAAAGTAAAGAAACTCTTCATAAAATAAGTCACTCTCCTTTTAATAATTCAGTCATTTATTTTATAAATCTAGGTTTTACATGTTTATATAAAAACACACCAGATATACTCCAGTAGGTTATGCTTCGAAACTAGCGTGGTAGATACATCATAGAATTAGATCCCAAGAACTTTGATTTTAGTCAGCCTTAAAATTTTTAAATTTTCATAAAAGGGTGGTTATTAAGTATTCTTATGCCAAAAAACCTCTGTCAAACATGTTAATCAGTCTTCCCTTAGGATACTTATATCTAAATGTAGTTGCAAAAAGAAACACTTTTCACTGAATGACATTTGAAAGTCTTTCAGAGATTTATATCTCTGTATTCTGTGATCAAATGTTATCATGCCCATCTGATGGGTTTATTATAATAAAATGATCCAGAATAAGGGGAACATGGTTTTTTACAGGTTCGTGAGAGTTAAATATATCTTCAGAAATGAGTTATGTGCATTTTTCTTAGAAGAATTAGGCTTGTTGTATTAATGACTATAATTCTTTATAGTAGAATTCCTTAAAATAGCATTTTATTAAAATTATTCAACACTCATTTGTGAGTAGAAAGGAAATCTTCCCCCATAGATGGACACTTGAGCTCTTGTTGGTTTTAGCATCTGAACTGAACCAGATGCCTGCATTACTCATGAGAAATTAAAAAGGATTTCTGGGAGGCCATGAGGGCTTGGTGGTGCTGCTGTAGTCAGCAGCTCCCATGTCCCATGTGGCTGCATTGCAGAGTTCCTTGGGCTGTCTTTGCTCTGAACAAACCTCTTGCAGCTGTGCCCGGCGCCTTTGTGACACCCAGGCAGGGTTTCATGAAATGGATCTGATGCTCTTGTGCCTGTGTTATTCATTCCTACATACTGGAGCTATGCCCAGGAAGGTGAGGGGCAGCAGGTTGGCCCACACACCCCAGCTGTCCGTTTCTATTGATGTCACTCAGGATATAAATAAATTGATTCATTCACTTCCTTTCTTATCAAACCAGAATGTTGCCAGAAGATACTACCAGGGCTGCCCAGATCAGTTGGAAAGGCCTTAGGGACAAATCTAAGAGGTAAACGTCTTTGCATTTAGGTAATATTTTAAATTAAGTTTTTAATTTTATTTTTCTTATTCACTTCAGACGTTGGAGGGAGAAAAATAACTTTGGTTATATGTTCATAACATTTGAGGTTTGGGCCTTCTTTATTTGTCCCATTTTCCAGATAGGAATTTTTTCTTTTTACTGTATTCTGTTTTTCTTTTTTCTTTTTTTTTAGAGACAGGGTCTTGCTGTGTTGCCCAGGCTGGTCTTGAATCCTGAACTCTTGGGCTCAAGTGATTCTCCCTCCTCAGCCTCCTAAGCTGGGATTATAGGCATGCATCACCACACCTGCCTGGCTTGGGGCCTTCTTTATCAGCAGGGAATTCGTGATGAACTTTTTTTTTTTTTTTTCTGAACTGAAAAAGCTATGAGTCATAGGATTTCATAAAAATGCGGTGGCTCACGCCTGTAATCCCAGCACTTTGGGAGGCCGAGGTGGGCAGATCACGAGGTCAGGAGATCGAGACCATCCTGGCTAACATGGTGAAACCTGTCTCTACTAAAAATACAAAAAAATTAGCCAGGCGTGGTGGCGGGCGCCTGTAGTCCCAGCTACTCGGGAGGCTGAGGCAGGAGAATGGCGTGAACCAGAGAGGTGGAGCTTGCAGTGAGCTGAGATCACGCCACTGCACTCCAGCCTGGGCTACAGAGCGAGACTCCGTCTCAAAAAAAAAAAAAAAAAAAAAAAGCTGGCCTGGAAGTACAGATTGCCACTTACCACATCAGGCCTTTTGTTGTTTGTAGAAGCCTAGTTTGTATTGTTAGTTGGAAGTCTTTTGGCACCCATAGGGTAACAGCGCTATTGATCATCAGTCAATCAACTATTTACCAAGCAGCTTTCATGTAAATATTTATAAGGCAAAATGCTGGGTGCCCTGGGTCATGTGAAAATTTGTAAGATGCGGTCTCAGCATTTAAGAGTGTAGCAGTGAAAATAAGCAATATATGCAAGACAAAGTCCCTCCCCATGTCCCTCCAAACAATAAAAGAAACAATGATTTAGATCGCTTAGGAGAGTCTCTCCACCATTCCTCTCAGGTAACTTATGCTTCCAAATGAGCATGAGATGTGAATCTGCTCTTGGCTTTAATGGTTCTTCATTCCTAGGTGATTCTCATAGTGCAGTTTACCTTGGCAAATGTTGATCACAATGTCTAAAAATACTTGCATTCTCTATGGCCCTAAACACAAGCCAGTCACATTAGTTGGGTGCTAACGAAAGAACAGAAGCATGGAAGTATAAGTGTGTTTGTTGGACTCCCTGATAGTTGCCGAACTGGCATGATGTATTTTACAGGTGCTTTAAGACTTTTTGGGGTAGTTCTGAATATATTTTATGTTTGTGTTGCTTGTTGACTTTAGGACTAACATAATAAGATATAACTTCATTTATTTCATAAATGCCAAGTGAGTGTATAAAGACAGTATTATCTGTAGACATTTGGCCAAAAAAAGACAATTTCCAGGCCAAGCCATTAAAGCAAAAATAAAGATGGGTTAATTTCAGTGGCTGGTATTTCAAAGTCCCACAAAAAAAGGGGGGTGTGGGGGAAGAGCTGGGCTGTAGTCGTGGTCATAGAGGCAGTGAGGGAAAAATGCAGTAACATTGTTGTTCTGTATACCTCTCCTGCTCTTATGACCCCATCACTGGATCACCAGGCAGGAGTGAGGATTGAAGTGACTCTGTACCAGAATTATGGCAGGATGTAAGGGACAATAGGCAAATCTTAAGGTGAGGAGTCTAGTAGGAGACCCTTCTAGCCTGGGACCCCAGAGTGCCAGCTATAGTCTCCATATGTAAGTCAACTAGAAATAAACTCCCTCTCATCCACCCTTCAGTCCCTCAGGCACTGAAAGAAAACTGCCTATCTGGAAACTTGGTGCTAAATGGAGTGGAGAAGGGGAGTCTCCCCTGGTAATTTATAACCACACGCTGGACCCCTTGTAAGCTTGGGCATGAATTCACATTCCGGAGGCAGCCTGAAAAACTTCAGACTGAGAGTTTAAGGTGGTCCTAAGGCACCTAGCAGAAACAAATGCATATTTTATCTGGAGGAATCCTCCTCCAACTCAAACCTCAAATAATTTCCACAGGTAAAGTTTTATGAGATCAGAGTTTAAAATCACAAAACAAATAAACGGCACCATGAGCAAAGCCAGCAAAATAATAGATAACAGTGTTAGACTAAGATATTGAAATTGCCAAATCGTGCAAAATAAATTTTCTCATATGTTTAGAGAAATTAAAAGAGAGAGTAAACCAAAAGATTAAAGTTATGACCAAGCAGATTTGAAATAGAACTAAGTAGCTCTTTGGGAATTGGAAAATAATGATAATTAAAGTTTAAAAATCCGTGGATGGGCCTACCTGCAGATTTGACCCAGTTCACTGAAGAGAGCTTTAATGAACTCAAAGATGTATTTAAAGACATGATCTGGGCACTTGTCTTTCAAGTCGCCTGCTTGGCCCTCTTCCAAGTGTGCTTTCCTTCCTGCTCTGAAGGTTTTTAATAAACTTTCCTTCCTGCTCTAAAACTTGCCTTGGTCTATTCTTCTGCCTTATGCCCCTCAGTCAAATTCTTTCTTCTGAGGAGGCAAGAACTGAGGCTGCAGCAGACCCATACAGATACAGATTCACTGCTGCTAACATATTTTGGTGCCATATGACTTGGAAACCTTCCACCGGTAACATACTTTGCTGTGTGACTCGAATACATTCCCTATTTGCCATCAAGCTTCAGATGATCCTCCGTGAGGGACACCATCCTCTCAATATTCAAGAGTCACCTTTCTACAAAGGACCCCTAGACTGCCCATCAGTGGAACAAACAAAGGCACAATCTTGCCCCTGTCTCCCTTGGGCTTGGGCCTGGCTGGATCCCACTTTCACCAATCCACGGAGCCACCCTGCCCTGACAGCTAGCAACAGGCCAAAACCCACAGAACAGCCAACTACCACCTGGCAGTGGAAAGCAGTTACAGAAGACTGACCTTCATCCATTTTCCCCAAAGAATTGGGATCTTGGACTCCTGAGTCAGGAAAGGTTACAGTAGGTAGTCAGACATGAGCAGGGCGAGAGAGGGCTCCTGCCCCACCCCCTCCCACCGCAACCAGGAATGTCAGGTGACCATCAGGTGATGATCAGGCAGTTGTTAACTGTCTCTCTAAAATAATAATCAGTTGCAGCCAGCACCAGGGAAAGGCAGGCTCCTTATAGATAGGAAAAACCTGAAACTGGTGATTAGTAGCTTCCTGATAAGATCTCAGGAGTTGGGGGAGTGGGCTTGAGCATGTGCACTAAGAGGCAAAATGGCGGCCTTTAACTGGCATATGACCTCCTAGAGACATTCGGCTGGTAAGGGAAGAATGCCTCAAGTGAGCATGCGTACAACTCCAGTAAACACAGTGCGCATGCTCACCTCCCAAGTGCCAGCAGACCACTGCATCTGCATATGTGGACAGCCCACTCCAAGGGAAAAACCAGGGGAGAAGAGATGCAAGACGCCAGAAGTATGCCAGCATATAAAACCCCAAGTCAGAAGGTCAAACCTCATACTTGATCTCTCAATTCACCTGCTTGGCCCTATTCCAAGTGTACTTTCCTTCCTTTTGTTCCTGCTCTAAAGCTTTTATAGTTATATAATATGTATTACATATATTATTTTACAATATATATTTTTTATAATATATGTTATATATATAAATTTTTGAGATGGAATCTCGCTCTGTCGCCAGGCTGGAGTACAGTGGCACGATCTTGGCTCACTGCAACCTCCACCCACTAGGCTCAAGTGATTCTGCTGCCTCAGCCTCCTGAGTAGCTGGGACTACAGGCGCGTGCCACCATGCCCAGCTAATTTTTATATTTTTAGTAGAGACGGGGTTTCACCATGTTGGTCAGGATGATCTCGATCTCTTGACCTCATGATCTGCCCGCCTCAGCCTCCCAAAGTGCTGGGATTACAGACGTGAGCCACTGCACCTGGCCTTCTTAAAGTTTTTTAATAAACATTCCCTTCTGCTCAAAAATATAATAATAAATTGAAAAATCAATGATCGGGAATGCAGCACAGAAAGAAAAAGAGGTGGAAAGCCATTTGAGAAGGCCCAATAAATATCTAATTGGAGCTCTGGAAAGAAAAAATGGAAAGGGACAATATTTGAAGAGATAATGGCTAAAAATTTTCCAGAACTAGTGAAAGATACACATATTGCAGTGAATCACAAGAAATCCACACCTAGACACATCATACTTTAGAGCAGTAAGGTTAAAAGTTGTTAAAGCAGCTGGAGGGAGTGGAAGGATTACCAGAGCAATTCCAGTTACGGTTTTGTAAATATGTCAGTTCTCCCTAAAATTGATTTGTATATTTGAGAGGGTATTAATTGTTTATTTTTATTTTTTGAAGTTTATATGAAAGACAGAAGAACCCTTATACTCCTATAAAGAATGGGGATGCCAGTAGGAGGCTGTGTGTGACTTGTCTTAACCAGATGACAAGAATTACCATCAAGCCAACATGCTTAAGAGAGTGTGATATTGACACAAAATAGAGAAACCTAAAACTGGTCTCTATATAGGAAATAACTTACGAACAAGATGCATTGCAGTTAGAGGAGGGAAGGATAGACTTCAATAATAACGTTAGGACAATCAGTTATTGTGTAGGAAAAAATGGAATTAGATCTGTGCTTCAAACTGTAGACAATTTCAGGTTGGATTAAAGACTTAAATATGAAAAGCAAAAGTGTAAATCTTTAAGAATACATTAGAGGACCAGATCATTATAGTCACAGTAAAAGGAAAGGGCTTGTAAAATCAAACCCAAAAAGTGCAAACCATAAAGGTAAAAACTGATAAATTTAACCTGGTTAAAATTAAGAACTTCTAAGATGCCATGAAGATATTGTGGGAGTTTTTTTTCACTTTGGTTCTTATTCATCAGAGATAGATTCTGAAGATAATGTTATCTTGAGTTTGCTTTGAAAATACTCCAGGAAACAAATGTGAAGAGATGAAACAAATGGTAGGACGTCGATCATTATCAAAGCTAGATGATGAGAACACGGAAGTGTATTATACTATTTTATTTTTTATGTATGTTTGAAATTTTTTATTTTAAAAACCTTTGTCAGGGCCGGGTGCATTGGCTCACACCTGTAATCCCAGCACTTTGGGTGGCCAAGGAGGGAGGATCATTTGAGTCCAGGAGTTCCAAAGCAGCCTGGACAACATAGGGAGACCTTGTCTCTATAAAAATTTTAAAAATTAACCAGGGCCGGGTGCGGTGGCTCACGCTTGTAATCCCAGCACTTTGGGAGGCCGAGGCGGGCGAATCACGAGGTCAGAGATCGAGACCACGGTGAAACCCCGTCTCTACTAAAAACACCAAAAATTAGCTGAGCGTGGTGGCGGGCGCCTGTAGTCCCAGCTACTCAGAGAGGCTGAGGCAGGAGAATGGCGTGAACCCGGGAGGCGGAGGTTGCAGTGAGCCGAGATTGCGCCACTGCACTCCAGCCTGGGCGACAGAGCGAGACTCCGTCTCAAAAAAAAAAAAAAAAAAATTAACCAAACCTGGTGGCACATGCCTGTGGTCCCAGCTACTCAGGAGACTGAGGTGAGAGGATCACTTGAGCTCAGGAGGTCGGCCTGCAGTAAGCTATGATTATGCCATTGCACTCCAGCCTGGACAACAGAGTTAAGACCCTGTCTCAAAAAAAAAAAAAAATTCGTTTTTTGTTTTTAATCCATCCTGTTTTTATGGTGACTGTCCTGGATTTTCTAATATTTTTTAAAAACCTTATCTGGGCCAGGTGTGGTGGCTTGTGCCCATAAACCCAGCACTTTGGCAGGCTGAGGCAGGAGGCTGACTTGAGCCCAGGAGTTTTAGACCAGGCTGGGCAATGTAGGGAGATTCCATCTCTACAAAAAAATAGAAAAAAAATTAGCTAGGCATGGTGGCACATGCTTGTGGTCCCAGGTACTTAGGAGGCTGAGGCAGGAGGATCGTTTGAGCCCAGGAGGTTGGGGCTGCAAGTGAGCCATGATCATGCCACTGCACTCCAGCTTGGGTGACAGAGCAAAACACTGTCTCGAAAATAAATAAATAAATAACCTTTTCTGAAAAGATCACTTGTTAAGTACATGTCTAAATACAATCTAATTTTTATCCTGAATAGCACTTATCTTAATAAACTACAAAACAATCTCTTTAAAAAAATACCAGGCAGGACACAGTGGCTAACACCTGTAAAGTCAACACTTTGGGAGGCCAAGGTGGGAGGATTTCTTGACCCCAGGAGTTCGAGACCAGCCTGGGCAACATGGCAAAACTCTGTCTCTACAAAAAATTTAAAAACTAGCCCAGGCATGGTGGTTCATGCCTGTGCTCCCAGCTACTCAGGAGGCTGAGGTGGGAGGATTGCTTGAGCCCCTGAGGTTGAGGCTGTGGTGAGCCATGATTCTGCCTCTGCACTCCAGCCTCGGCAACAGAGCGAAACCCTGTCTCAAAAAACCATAGAATGAAGAGACAAGTCACAAACTGGGTGAAGATGTTTGTAATACATAAAAACCAAAAAGTTAGTATCCAGATATTTAAGCAAAGAACTTCTAAAATTAAATAAGCAGTTTCTTAGATACGACATCAAAAGCGTAAGGAACAAAAGAAGAAAATAGACAAACTGGACATCCTCAAAAATTAAAATTTCCTGCTTCAAATGACACTATCAAGGAAGTAAAACAACAATCCATGAAATTGAGAAAATATTTACAAATCACGTATATGACAAGGGACTTGTATCTAAAATACATAGAGAGCGCTTACAATTCAATAATTAAAAAGACAACTCAAGTTTAAAGATGAGCAAAGGAACTGAGCAGATGTTTTGCCAAAGAAGATATACCATGCCAAGAAGCATATAAAACCATCCTCAATATCATTAGCCACGGGGGAAATAAATCAAAACCACAGTAGTCATGAGCCACCAGCTTGGAGGATCACTTGAGCCGAAGAGTTTGAGACCAGCCTGGACAACACAATGAGACCCCATCTGTACCAAAAAAAAAGAAAAAACACAGCAGTTTATCACTTCATGCCCACCAGAATGGCTGTAATGGAAAAGAGACATTGGAACCTTCATGCACTGTTGGGAGGGATGTAAAATGATGTGACTGCTTTTGGAAACAGTTTGACAGTTCCTTAAACAGTTTACGCAAAGAGTTGCCATATCACCCAGCAATTAATTCCACTTCTGTATCTATACCCAAGAGAAACGAAAACATAGTTCGAATATTTGTACATCATTGTTTATAGAAGCATTATTAATAATAGCCAAGAGGTAGAAACAACCCAAATGTCCACAACTGATGAGTGGATAAATGAAATGTGGTCTATACACACAGTGGAATATTATTCAGCCATAAAAAAGGAGTAGAGTAGTGATGCATGCTACAGCTTAGATGACCGTTTAAAACATTATGCTAAGTGAAAGAAGCCAGTCCCAAAGGACCATTGCATGATTCCATTTATACTAAATGTCCAGAATAGGCAAATCTATAGAGACAGAAGGTAGACTAGACTAATGGTTGCCTATAGCTGAGGGATGAGAGATGTAGGAGGTGGTGGCGAAGAAGTATGGGGTTTATTTTTGGGGTTATCAAAATGTTCTAAAATTGACTATGATGATGGATGCACAACTCTGAATATAATATACTAAAAGCTGTTGAGTTGTACATGTTAAAGGAATGAATTGTACGATATGTGAATTATATCTCAAAAAAGCTGTTTTTTAAAAAATCAATAACAATTCAATAGGAAAATAAGCAAAAGGCCTATCCACACATTTCATATAAGAAGAAACATGTATGCACAATGGGTACTTGGAAAGATGCTCAACCTCATTTCTAATCAGGAAAATGCTAATTAAGCCACAGTGGAATACCATTGAATACTCATGTGATTCACAGAAACTGTAAACTGAGGCAATACTGCTCCACATGTAGAGGTGTGGAGAAGTGGGGACGCTCATGCACTGCCAGAGGGAGTGTAAATTGTATAATCACTTTGGAAAATAAGATGGCATTAGAGAGTTGAAGATGCAAGTGTTTATGGCCCAGCAATTCCCCTCCTAAGTGTATACCCGAAGAAATTCTACCAGTAGTATACTGAGATCGCATGTGTAATCACAGGAGCACTACAAAATTTAAAGCCACATAAAACTCAACAGTATATTATATAGGGGTATAAATATCATAAACCTATTTTTTTAAAAGCAAACAAGGGAAGGATAAACACAAAATTCGGGATGGTGAGAACGGGAAAGAATTGGGAGGGTCTAGCAGGGATGCAGGGTCATGGTAAAGTTCCTTTTCTTAAACTAGATGGTGGGCATATAGGTGTATATTGTTGGGATTGAGGGGTTGAGGAGAAGGCAAGGTAGACAATCTGACATTGAGGGAAAATTTAGAAAAACTCAAAAGCATCCACGGAAGAATTTTTTCATGCACTTTAAAAATGCTAATAATACACTGTGTTTCTAGAAAGGATGGACATATTTAGCATTTTTTGATTTGAAAAGCAAAAGATAAAATGTTTTTGTCCAAGAAAAAAAAGGAAAGAGAACAACACAGAAAAGAAACAGCAGTAGAACTGGGAGTATTTTAGGAAGATTTCCAACAAAAGTGGTTAAAATTAAGAGGTTTGTGGCCGGGCCTGGTGGCTCACACCTGTAATCCCAGCACTTTGGGAGGCCGAGGTGGGCAGATCACGAGGTCAGGAGATGGAGACAATCCTGGCTAATACGGTGAAACCCCATCTCCCCTAAAAATACAAAAAAATTAGCCGGGCATGGTGGGTGGTGGGCGCCTGTAGTCCCAGCTACTCGGGAGGCAGGAGAGCAGGAGAATGGTGTGAACCCGGGAGGCAGAGCTTGCAGTGAGCCGAGACCGTGCCACTGCACTCCAGCCTGGGGGACAAAGCGAGACTCTGTCTCAAAAAAAAAAAAAAAAAGAGCTTTGCACTTAAGAGGTGAACTTCATTTATTTGGGCCACCACTTCTTTATTCTTCAGTGATGTTAGATAAACCAGACATTGCTGCCTGTAAGTAAAACCCCATGCTGTCATTTAATTCATTTCATGGTTGCCTTTCTCTTTTTCAGATCCTGCTCACACTAAAACTTGAACCACAAACACACAGAGAAACAACCTGTTCACCACTCTTGGGTGCGTGATTGAGGGTGAAGCATCCACCAGCACTTCAAGGGGTCCATAGTATTTTTTCTTGCTGCCTCAAAGTCCCCAAAGCCTTCGAGCAGAAGTAGCAGTAGATGGTTGCCAGTCAGCCAATGCAGACTTTCACTGGGACAACAGGAAAGCAGATCTTCTGGGTTTTGATGGAACTTGGCAGTGGGGACATTCAGCTGATGCATTCTATACCCCGTCAGAGCACACTTGTATCTTTTACCTTCCCTTTGCCCCATGCCCCCGAACTGCTTAGGTCTTCTCTGTCCCTTTACTGCTGCTGCACAGAGATGATATAAAAGAGGCTCTTTGGCTATTTGCATTTTGCTTCCTCTTCTTTTCCAGATTACAGTATGAAGCTTTATTTTCTTTGTACAAGCTTAAAATTTCAACATCATCATCTGCCAAAGTTGTTCCTCCCTTTTCAGAGGATCTAGGGGGAAAGAAGAGCATTCATCACAAGTTTCCTAGAGAGAGGAGACAAATCGGTGTGCTGTTGACAACATGAGCCAGGGTAAAGGCACGCTTTGGAATTACTGATTTCAAAGATTAATAAAGTAATTCTATTTTTATTTTTTTTCCCCTTTACTAATTTCCCAACAATCAATATTCACAAACAGGACTGAAGTAGAACCAGTTTTTTATTTTACTTTGTGGCTGTGCAATGTTTTAAACTTCATTTTAGAAATGTGAGCTGTAAAGAGATGTTTTATTTTTACATTTCGTTTCAGCAGATGGTGGGTCCAGGCTATTCCCAAAGGCAGCTCCCGCACCTGGGGAGCGGGCATGTGCAGATGTCTCCATTATCAGCCCTCGACAGGCAGGCTTACTCACAGCGTGGGCTTCCAGTGGCTTGAGCCCTGTATCCAGTTGCATGTTGCATACCTCACAGTTCACCTGAATGATACAGCACAGCCCCAGTGCTCTCCCCTCAAGCCTCTGCCCTCTCACTTGCTCCCCTTTCCTATGTCCTCTCTCTCTGGCTTCTGCTAGAGAAAAGGTTGAGGTTGAGAGTTGGACGGCAGAATCCACTGAAGGATTAACTTAGCTGCCCTAGGAAGTTATTGGGGGAGAACCTAGAGTCTGGGGCTTCTTCAGCAGGGTCCTATGGACTCCATGTTGAAATCCAAAAAGAAAATTGACACCTAGCTGAGCGCAGTGGCTCACGCCTGTAATCCCAGCACTTTGGGAGGTCGAGGCGGGTGAATCACGAGGTCAGGAGTTCCAGACTAGCCTGGCAAAGATGGCGAAACCTCATCTCTACTAAAAATACAAAAATTAGCTGGGCGCAGTGGCAGGCGCCTGTAATCCCAGCTACTCGGGAGAATTGCTTGAACCTGGGAGGCAGAGGTTGCAGTGAGCCGAGATCACGCCACTGCACTCCAGCCTGGGCGACAGAGCAAGACTCCATCTGAAAAAAAAAAAAAAAAAGAAAAAGAAAATTGACATCTAAAAGGGCAGGAAAGGGACTTTATTGCCTTCTTAGTGAATGAAAACATAGGTTTGGGCACATGGACGCATTTTGTTTGCTTGTGAAGGATGAGGTCTATGGGTTTCAGGAGAGAAGTGAGAATGCATTCCAAATGTCCCCGGGACTGGAGAGTAGTTTCAGGACCACCTTAACTATTTGCTCAATTGGTTGTAAGTTGATTAGGGGACAAATTAGAATTCCTCCATAGTCCCCTGTTGAGGTGTAGAACTGGGAAATAAGGGGTTTGGGAGGACTCATCATGTGAATCTTGTGACAAGGGAAAAGAGTATGAGCCCAGTAAAAGAAATTTTAGACTATAATGCTTGAAATTGCCCTAGATAACCAATCAGAATGAAGTCTTCCAGCTAATTTCTTACTGCACTTACCATATGCTGATCAGGTGCTAAGACGCCAGATGTCTCCCTTCATGTGTCCAAGTGCTTTCAAGTCATTTTTACTGGGACTGGACTTCACTTGGCAATAAACCAGACATCCTATCAGCCCTCCTCCAACGGAAGTGATATTTCCAGTGTCACTCTTTACCCTCCCCCAAAACAAGTGTCGATTTTTGAAGACAGTGATTCAAGTTTCTGTAGCACCTGTCAGTGATGTGTAGAATGGGGGGGCTGACTCCAGACCCCTGTCCTTATTTGTGTCTGCTGCCTAACCTACAAGTAGAGCTCTGAAGAAAAAGACCATTTGTAATCGCACCATGTTCTGTTTTCTTTGGAATACTCCAGGAAATGTATCTAGCTGCCTTCGTTCATTAGGATGAACCACAGGCCAATGTTTTAGCGATATGCTATAAAGTTGGAAAAAACGGGGTTTCATGGCCGGGCGCGGTGGCTCACGCTTGTAATCCCAGCACTTTGGGAGGCCGAGGCGGGCGGATCACGAGGTCAGGAGATGGAGACCATGGTGAAACCCCGTCTCTACTAAAAATACAAAAAAATTAGCCGGGCGTGGTGGCGGGCGCCTGTAGTCCCAGCTACTCGGAGAGGCTGAGGCAGGAGAATGGCGTGAACCCGGGAGGCAGAGCTTGCAGTGAGCCAAGATTGCGCCACTGCACTCCAGCCTGGGCGACAGAGCGAGACTCCGTCTCAAAAAAAAAAAAGGGGGGGGGTTCATCTGGGGCCAAAAAAATTATTATTTCCCTTTTCTATATTGAAGCCTCAAGTAAGGACAAGTGATGTCAGGTATAATGCACCACTTCTCAAAATGCGTTAATAGTTTTGAGGCAACCTGGACCCTACTGCAGTCCTAAAGGTACCTCTAGAGCTGCAGCCTGAAACTGTACATTTTTAATAAACCCTTGGGAGTTATCATGCCCAGTGAATTTGAGAATGGTCTTGAGGTGAATAGACTGATGCTGGGACAGCAGCAGCCCGTGGCTGATGTGCTGAGCTTATTGCATCCCCTCTCTGTGCCCCTGTGCTCCCTGGAGCGCGATGGAGTATAATCCCGCCAGCCAGGATTTTAGGACAGGGACATAGCCCTCTGAACGATGGTGGAAGTCAGTGGGTGCCACATGGGATGAAGACTGAGAGAGAAACCCTTAGAATTGGCTGGGCGTGGACAAAGCAGGGGAAAAAAGGTGCTGACCAAACTCACTTCAGTCTTGAAGAACTCAGCAAGGAACAAGGGACACACATACATACACACACACACAGGCACGAACACATCAGACACATCCTTCAGCCTGCCTAGTTTAGCTTCAGATAGACTTCTTTTACCAGTGGCAAAATGATCTCACTAGAGGAATGTGTTTCTTGGGAGCTGCTAGATGGCCCATCGCCCTGTGCCTGCTCACTGTGGATGGCTGCCCCACGTGGACGTCCATACCACAGTGGGATCCATGGCCTCACTCAAAAGAGAGCTATGGTTCCCAGATCCCTGACAAGAGGGCCATAGTCTGAAAAGCGGTTCCTGGTTAGCTCTTTTAGGCTTAGCCTGAGAGCAGAATTAGCCTCATATTTTTAGGCCATTTGCCATACACATTTTCTCTCATTCTCAACTGATTGATACAGGTGGGGGGAGATTTTCGAAAACAGTGATGTTGGTAATTTATAGTTAGTAAATAAACCATGTTTCCATAAGCAAGGATTCACACCAAGGGATCCTGCCCACAGGTGTCTGGAGGTCAAATTCGTATGTGCTTTCTGCCAATCTGAGCCACTGCCTCTGTGTCTCTGAGAATAATATACTCTGCAAGAAGGAAAGATGCACAAGCAATAGTGCAGTCTTCTCAGCGGGCGGAAGTCAGCACGGTGTGCCCCCTGTGTAAGGGGGGTTGTGCTAAGCAATGTGTTTGGTGATTGACAGATTATCTGCCACAGGTTCTGGTTACCTCTGATTAGTAGATGCGGACATGGAATTAAGGGTAATTGAAGGATATTTATCGAGTCAGACATACACCTTAGAATAAGGCTTTTACTGTTCTAGAAACAATCTTCCAGAAGATGAAATCATCCAAGATGCCCCAAAAATATTTATTTATACAAAGATTTTGAGAGTAATATTCATACTTGTCTTTATACCTCAGTCTATGCGTCTGGGGCCAAGTCACTGTGTGGCACATGTGCAGCTTCCCCGAATGCCTCACATGTTGTAGCACCTGCTTCCAGGAACACCAAATGAACACAGGGTCTTGGAGGGGAAGGCGGGGGAAGAACCCATAATGCCCCAAGGCTGCATGGAACCACAATCCAGAAATGTGCATCCTGACCTGGAAGGCGTCTAACCAAGTGTCCAAGGGGAAATATGATCGAGGGAGAGCTGAGAGGAGGGACCCAGAGGGCAGACAGGAGAGGGTTGATTCCCACCCTTTCTTCTGCGTTCAGCATATCCAAAAGGCCCGATATAGTTGATGGGCCAGGAACTGCATGACCTGGATTTTCTCCCTGTAGTGACCCATGATGTTAATTGATGTAGAGGACAGTTTGCAAAAGTAATAGATTTGCCCTTAATCCCAGACAGTGTGAGATACAATTCTGGGACTTTGTCTTGGTAACCTGTCTTTAAAAAAAAAATGCTTGCCTTGTATAACATAATCCAGATTCCCTAGAGCAGATGTGGTACAGCAATTAGCAAATCCAACCTCAGATCTGAAGTGTCTTCCCGTCTGGCCCTGACCCGGCCATTCTCTGCCCTTCCTCCTCCCTTTAGGGTAGCCCAAATCCCATTGCCACACAACATCTCGACTTGCCATCCCTTTCCTCTATCCCCATCCCCTCTGTCTGCGTCACAGAAAGTCTGTGTGTTCTGAAGAGTTCAGCCTTCCTCTAACCAAACCCACACTTTCTTTACCACCGTGATTCTCAGAGCCAGCAAGAAAGAAATGTTCCAAAAGGAAACCTCCATCTCAGCCATCTGCCCGGAGCCGAAGGTTGTGGGCTCCAGGCCTCTCGGTGAGGTTTGTTGCTTGTGTGTTTCCCGAGGAGCGGGCAGTCAGGCAGTGGTGGTTCTCTCTCCCCTCTCTCTGTCGCAGGTGGGGTCTCAGCTACATTTGCAAGACTTCACTACCATGTTGGAGAGCTGCTCCACCTTGGGGGTCCTCCCAACATAGTACAGGATGGTCAGGGGCTCCAGGTCCTGGGGCACGCAGCAAGGCGAGGCAGATGCTTCAGGGTTCAGAGTATTGTACAGTCCCAGCACCTGGGAAGGGACACGTCAGTGAGAGGTTGGAAGGCCAAGCCTCAGGCCTGGAACGCAGGAACTCTCCCAGTTCCAGGGGCAGTCCCAGAGGCTGAGCAAGTGCTAGAATGGCCACGGGTGCTCTTTAAGAGGAAGTGTTCGGGGCCAGGCGCGGTGGCTCACACCTGTAGTCCCAGGACTTGGGAGGCAGAGGCAGGCAGATCGCTTCGGGTCAGGAGTTTGGGACCAGCCTGGCCAGCATGATGAAACCCCATCTCTACTAAAAATACAAAAAAATTAGCTGGCTGTGGTGGCAGGCGCCTGTAATCCCAGCTACTTGGGAGGCTGAGGTGGGAGGATCACTTGAATCCAGGAAGTGGAGGTTGCAGTAAGCAGAAATAGTGCCACTGCACTCCAGCCTGAGCCACAGAGTCAGAGTCTGTCTCAAAAAAAAAAAAAAAGAACCGTTGGAACCTGGTTTGGGTGAGTAGGTGCGTAGTTGCTGTTCATCCACAATGACAGAAGCAGAACAACTGCACTTGTTTGGGGTGATGAGTTGAAGCATGTGACAGTTGCTACACTGATAATGAATTATCTTGGCTTTTTTTTTTTTTTTTTTTTTTGAGTCAGAGTCTCACTCTGTCACCCAGGCTGAAGTACAGTGGTGCAATCTTGGCTCACTGCAACTTCTGCCTCCCGGGTTCAAGCGATTCTCCTGCCTCAGCCTCCCAAGTAGCTGGGATTACAAGCGCGTGCCACCACACCCGGCAAATTTTTTACATTTTTTGGTAGAGACGGGGTTTCACCATGTTGGCCAGGCTGGTCTCAAACTCCTAACCTTGTGATCCACCCGCCTTGGCCTCCCAGAGTGCTGGGATTACAGGCGTGAGCCACCACGCCTGGCCTATCTTGGCTTTTAAGAAAACAACTCTTACATTGCTCTTCCTAGCTGGAACTGATCACTCCGGTGAGAAATGTTCTCACAAAACATTGCCTTGAGCCATTTAGTAAGTGCCAGATTGTAGGGCCCCAGACAGGATGCAGAAATAATGAGCTAGAAGGAAACATGCTTCACAAATTACTGCCCTATTTTTGATTCCCCTCGAGGGAAAGACAGACTAGTTTCAGAGGTGTGGACTCTTGGCTATCTCACTTTCTGTTCCTAGCATTTCAAATTAGCTTCTAGTCCATGCTTCTTGGTGTCTTTCAGAGTAAGTTTTCTACACTGGAGAGGCTGGAATGATCAGAGTTCTGGTAGAAGCCTTTCTACTGCAGTGTTCTTGCCAGCCACATGCATGTATCTCTGGCATAGGGTAACACGTGGCAGTTAATTAATTTCTATGGTACAGAGAGCTTTAGACAAAGCAAATTAAAGGCTGGTTGAAACTATGGTAGGAATTTAAAAGGGCAGAGTGTGACTGAGTGGAACTGAGTCAGGGTGCCAAGATCAGAACCTTCACCAGAGGGATTTTACTCACCCCAGACCATCATTTGCTCACTCAACATTCAATCCTTCACTCATTCTTTTTAACAAGTGGCCTGGTCGGTCAGCCCCAGTGCCTCAGATGGCATGAGCCTGCTCCATACCGTGCTGTGGGTTGTGTCTGCACTGCGGAGGTATGGGCAAGGGCCTGAGCAGAAGTTGGCATAGTAGCCCTTAGGTTCATGGACCCACTTCCAGCCCAGATCCTGTCGGAAGTCAATGTAGAGGGGGCGCACACAGCAGTTCTCCTCCAAGTTGCTACAACAAAAAACATTTATAGAAAGTCAACTTAAAAAGAAACCACCAATAAAAGAAACTTCATGAATGCTCTCATATTCTCCCTTGGAGTCCTTTCATGCCATCATAGGACTGATCAATGGAATCCCAGGTTCAAGGGCATGGGGCAGAAGAAACCAGAAAGGCACATTCATGTGTTAAAGACCAAGATCCCAAGGATGTAAGAAACAGAGATAAATGCTGCATGAGGAAGAGTAAAGAGGCAAAGGTGGCCCTGCTGCCTTTTCTATCACAAATCAAAGCAGAGCTATGAAGTGCTCCACGTAAAACCAAGCACTCAATGTTATTAGCCAACTCAGCTTTGTTGAGGTTGGTTTTATTGTTACCCTCCTAATGTGCACCCAGCCAGAAATCAATTCTAAGTTTATGCAGCTTGTCTACTATAGTAGGTGACTGCTGAGGCTCAATCCAAAGGCCATTTAGCCAAATAAGGCATATCCTTCTATTAACACCATGGTTCAACAGATCACCCAAATGTGATTATCAGGCCCCTTCCATTCTGTTGCCTAGAGAGATCCGTTTGGCAATAATAACCCTTGCCAAATGGACATCTAGCCTCTGCTTTAAGATCTGCTGAGACCTAGAACTTGCTACTTTCAAAGGCAGCTATTAGTCAGAATCTGGCTTCTTGTGGGTTCCAAGGGTGAACCATGGCAGACACCATTGGTTATCTATTCAATAACCATTCCTAACCCCCTTCTCCCTTGCGACATCCCATTACAGAGTCAAAAACACCAGATGCTCCTTTTCCTGGCCTCCCTTGAGAGTAGCGGTGGTCATGTGACCCAGTAATGACCCATCAGACAAGGAGAAGTGTGCAAGGGGTAAGGGCAAGTTCTGGCAAAGATATTCGATTATTTATAAAAGTGACAGATGGAAGAAGAAAGCTTCTGGCTCTTTCCCTTCCCTCATTCCTTCTTGTCTTAAATGTGGACAAGATGCCTGAAGCCCTAGCAATCACTTGTGACCATAAGGAAAAGGATGAAAAGCCAACATACTAAGCATGGCAGACTGGAAAGAGAGAAAGCCTGAGTCTTCGGTGGCATCATTAAGCAGCCAGCCCACCCTAACCCTGCTGCTACAGGCCTCTTGTGAACAAGAAATCCACTATGATTTAAGTCACTGGCCAAGAGCATTCGTTCCTAACTGACAGAGACACATGGAACAAATCTACATGCCAACCTTTGTGGCAACTACCTTGCCTCTCCTATACCTTGCTGTTGAGCTGCTCCCCCAACTGAACATCCCTAGTTTCCCAAGCCCAACCATCCTCGTAAGACATGGTTTCCAGATCTAAATATTTCCCAATTTGTTCTCCCCAGCTTCATTTCGGCATCCTCTGAGGCCAAATGGACTCACTCTTGCTCCTTCCTTTACCTGCAGTGCTTCCCCTCCTGGATCCCTTCATCCCCAAACCTCATCCTTGAAGCCTCTGCTCAAATTCCACACCCTTCTGAAGCCTTTCCTGTGTCCATAGGTGAACTCGTTGCTCCCAGTTAAAGCACTTAATCCTTCGGACCCTCTCATGGGGGTGATCATCTTCTCCCTTTTAGTAGTTGGCATGCGTGCTTTATCCTCCCCTTACAAATGAGCAGTGAAACTGCTCCTGAATAAGAGAAGCTGGGTCTTTTCTATCTCTGTATTGTGGCTACCCAGTAATTTCTGAATTCGTTTGTTAATTTCTCTAGCTCCCATTTCCCGTTCAAATGGAGACTGTTCTATTTGCCTCCATCCAGTAGCATCCTTGGACCCTTCATAGGGAACCGCGCACTTCTTTAATGGAAACTCCTACATTAATCTCACACATACACTCTACAAGTGCTTAAAACATGGAAATCATGGAGAGGCTTTGACCAAGCATCTCCAATCCAAACTATTTTAGCAACACTCCTCCGCAGAGTTTTCCTCATTTACTTCAGCCAGCCCCTTCCAGAGTTAGCCTATGGAAAAACAGTGGGACTCCCAGGAAAACAGAAAGAGATCTGTGAGAGATTTTCAGTCTTCTTCCTGGAGATGTTTGTGAACAGCATCAGGGACCCTCTGTTGAGTGTGGCTTGGCTCTGGGGCCTGACCTGCAGTAGGCAGGCAGTAGATGTTGGTTCCCATGTGGGCCCAGGCTCACCGGAAGCAGTAATTGGTGTCCAAGGCCCGCTTCTTCCTCTGACCCCCCTGGCCCGGGTTGTCGAGCCGGTGTGGGGGAATCATCATGAGGATTAGATGAGGGTTGTGGTGATCCTTCTGCTTCTTGAGGCGCCCCAGATCTCCACGGCCATGGTCATCCTCATTGTCCACGCCTGCAGAAGGGAAGGAAAGTGACAATCTCCCGTCTAAGGAGAGCAGAGCCCTTGGAGGCTGCCTCCTCCACACGTGCCATCACTGCCCAGGAGGAGGGGCAGTGCAGTCTGCGAGGGAGGTGTGGGGGACAAGTGCAGCTTAATTCTGATGTCCAGCTGCAGAAAGGAAGAGCAGATGGAGAAGCCAGTATCAAAAGAACTCATTATCATTGTAAGAACTCATTATCATTGAAAGATGCCCCATGTTCAGATCCCCATACTCCTGTATAGAAATCTTCCAAGGGGCAGAAAGCCCTTGCTGAGATTCCTAGGAATCTTCATGGACCCATGAAGCATCCCTGTTACTAAATGGGTACCTAACACATACTTCCGGGTTGTCAGTTTGTTTGTGTTTGTTTGTTTGTTTGTTTTGAGACAGAGTCTCGCTCTGTCGACCAGGCTGGAGTGCAATGGCCCCATCTTGGCTCACTGCAACCTCTGCCTCCGGAGTTCAAGAGATTCTCCTGCCTCAGCCTCCCAAGTAGCTGGGATTACAGGTGCATGCCACCATGCCCAGCTATTTTTGTATTTTTAGTAGAGACAGGGTTTCACCATGTTGGCCAGGCTGGTCTCGAACTCCTGACCTCAAGTGATCCACCCACCTCAGCCTCCCAGAGTGCTGGGATTACAGGTGTGAGCCACCGCACCCAGCCCTGGGTTGTCACTTTAGATTCTAGACTTAGAATCTTGGGGTGTGAGTTTCCTCTTAAAATGTGAACGGACCAAGATAACACAGAAGTCCTACCAAAAATTTAAGGTGTCACAACTTAAGATAGCCTGAATGGGAGCCAAAGAAACAAGACTGTATAATTGTTAACATTCACATTGCACTTAGAGTCTTTGAAGTGTTTTTACTATAAAGTTCAGATGAGATAATGAAGCATATGATAAATAGCAAACAAGCTCTGGAAAGAAAATTTAAATTCATCAACCCGTTTCATCTGAAAAAAAGGAAAAGACTGGAGACTGACTTAGAAAGAGTCTCAACTCGATTTTGTGAAGGACAGCTGCCAACTGTTGTCCATCCTCACTGAGGACAGGAACATGAGGAATTAATTTACATAGCTACAAGAGGGGCTTGGGTCTCAGGAAGGGTCACTAGATCTGTAAGATAAATGAGAGACCTGGATCACAAATCCCTTTTTCTGAAAATCTTTATGAACAAGATAAGTATTCACTGAAATGGGAAGGTTTCATCCTAAGCTGGCCTGTAGGTAAGGACTCTGAAGGTCCTCTGGGCTCTAAGGTTCTGTGGTTACAGTGTCAAATCTTTGGCTTTAAAAAAAGGCTCTAAAATAGAGCCCATGCGGGGTAAGATCACTGTCCAGCGCTGAGCCAAAAGAGGCCTGCACCTTTTCCCAGACAAGCCTCTGACCTCAGGCATTCTGCAGTTACCCAAAATGGGAATATGAAAGGAAAAGAGAACTTCCCTGAACTCCAGAGATCATCCAGGCTGAGTTCCTTGCAAACATAATGGAAAACCAGAAATGACTCTCAATGACTTTGCCATCTCTACCCAAACACCCGGGGACAAACACCCTGAGGCTCGAAGCAATCATCCAAACCCAGAGGACCCCAGGCAAGGTCAGGCAGGCCCTGCACATCTGGAAAGCTCAGTTGTCTGGGTACTCATGTTCAGGACAGCCAAACTTAATTTCTTTTAGGGAGGGGGAAGACAACTCCTATCTGTTGAGCATTTCTGGCCCTGTATTCCTTATTCATTATCTCATGTAATTGCCTGACAACCCTGTGAAAGAGGAACTCTCATCCCATTTCACTAGGCCCGGAGGCCAGACGGCTTGCCTACACACTTTCACCACTTACCAGACCATGTCGTCTTCCAGAGGCTAATGCATTCTCTAAGCTATAAACTGAAAGTTACACTCATTGCTTTTGGGGTAAAGCAGAATTACTCAAGTACAAAATAGCTGGCTATCTCTCTGAAGGAGCTTGGTTTCTTTTCTTGAGGTCTGGTAAGGGTCTCCTGCACTATCCTGTCCCATTAACTTCCCCCCACTCACCCATCCTACCATACACATTCATTTTGTTACCTTTGAATTTGATTTCCATCACCTCGTGAATGTTTTCCAGGATATCTCCATTGGGCTGAAAGGTGTGACATGGACAGTGAATGCTGATTTCTAGACCTAAGTTGGACTCTGCAAAATAAGACAGAGTTAGTGAGAAAAGCACCTCTGTGTGATGGGGAAGTGTGCCCACCACCCATGCAAGGGTGAGCCAGGGCCTCTGCTCCTATAGGGACTCATAGGAACTGAGTTCTATTGAGGGTCACAGGAGACAGAAAGTACCTCCAGAGCTCAGAGTGGACCTTCATGCACACGTTGCCACATTCCAGGTATTCCTGTTATATTATGAATCACCAAATGGGGGCATATACTAGTGACCATCGTGAAATAGAAGTGGAATAATCATTCCCTTTCAAAGGATGGTATTAAGAGAAAATTGTCACCTACCTACTTGGAGGCAAAAGTACACAGATACAGGAAGGAAAGCAAAAACTCATGCCATCTATGTGGTTTTGAGAGAGGGGATCGTTGAGCCAACCTACTGAGGAAGGATGAGGGCAAGAGGCAGAGGGACTGGAAGAGACTATGGACAGGGAGTAACTAAAGAGTCTCCGAGCACAGAGACTGTGATTCAAAAGGCCACAAATTCAAAGGGCCACAGGATGTAATGCTGGCAAAAAGATTCAAGTCAGGAACCAATGCTAGAGGCAAGGTCACTTGCAAACAGGAAGCAGAATCCGTCTCAGTGGAAGATGCAAGCATTGCTACCAGGGCCATGACTGTGGGCCTAGACAAAATGGCAGATTCTAGAAGAGATAAGATGAACATCATGGTTACACTGGGCCATATTTTTCCTAAGGAACAAGGACATAACGAGGTAAAAATTACTTGGACGTTTCTTCTTTGGGAATCCTTGTTCACCATGATGGGAAGTTGGAATGTGAATTGCTCACCAAGATGAACAGCTTGGGAAGACAGCTGTGAACTTAGAAAACAGCACAGAGGAGATGACAGAGAAGTATGGCTGAGGGTCCAGATGACATGAGCGTGGAGACAGTGAGCATGATGAAGCTTGGAGGTGCCAGGGTTTGGTGCCTGACATCCTGGTGCATGAAGAACAACTCCGGCCCATTCGCCCAGTAGTTGTGGGATCATGTGTTTTGGCAACCAAAATCAAGGAAGCAGGAACTCAGTAAATGAGGTTGAGTAAAGTGAAAGAAAAGAAACAAAATGAAAAGTCTGCACTGAGACAAGTAGTTTTACACAGAAAACCAGGTAGGATCTGGTATCATGGCAATTCTGGTGGGTAAGACTTAATTTGGGAAGCTCTGTTGATCCTGGGAGAGCAGCCAGTTGTGGCCGGGTGTAGGAGAGGTCATGGGGACCTCTTTGGATTCAGGGTCAGCCTCTTGGTGAGTTGATTGAGTTGCTGCTCCCTGAGGCCACACACCATGTGTGTGAGCATCTGGCCTTGGGGACAACCTGGAGTCTTCCTGAAATTGTGCCATCAGGGCAAACCCCAAAATTCTGACCTGGCCCAGCAACCTTCTCATGGACAGAAGGATACAAGCCTACAAACCTGGAGATTCCCATCAACATTAGATTGGCTTGGACATCCCAGACCTACTGGTTAAAACCCAGCCCCTTTCTTCCATAAACTCCAGAGCCTAACCAGATCTGCTCTACCGCAAGTCAGGGCAACCTCTGGGGCACACTGCACCTGCTGAGCTTGAAGATCTCTGTTCCAGCAGGTTCGCTCAGTGAGGGAAGGCAGACTAATAAAATAAGGCAGCTGAGACACAGCTGGAGGAGAAGTGAATGGAGAGGGAGGTATGAGGAGTGCCCTCTCCCTGGGTTAAGGCTGCTGGAAGGAGGAGCCAGAGTAGCTGAAATGGGCTACCTAACAACACGGTGTACCTCCTGGTCAAGCTGGTTCAAGGCGGGCTGGAAGAGACCTGGAGTGAGTGAGTTCTATGATTCCATGAGTTAGAAAGTCAAGGTGCAGACAGCTGTCTTGGGGAGATTGAGGGTCCAGGGGTAAGCACGAGAGGGTGGCCGGGCTTGGCCAACAGGCTGTATCTAGATAGAGGACTTAGAAATGATGACAACCACCACCAAAATGCCTGGAACTTTACTACATATCAAACACTGCTCTAAGACTTTACAAGCACTAACTCATTTAATCTCTATAGTAATCCCATAGAGCAAGAACTATTATCCCCCATTGTACAGATGAAAACACTGAGGCTTAGGGAGGTTAAACAGCTTGCCCCAAGATATCCAACCAGTGGATAGTAGTGCCAGGATTCAAGCACTGACAGCTTGATGCCAGATCCCAAACTCTTGTTAGAGACAAGGAGGGGCAAAGAGGGGGCAACAGAGACCACCAAGGAAGATGCCCACACATTCACCAACATGCAAGATGGTTGTTTCCCAGTGTCCCACCTTTCCTGAGCCATGATGCTGACAGGCTCCCTCCCCAGCCTGCTAGGGGAGGCCTGGCCCTGCCTAGCTAGGTGCTGCAGACTATATGAGCAATAGCACAAGGGTATGAGACCTGGGTTCCCAGCGGCCCTGGTGGGCTCCAACCCATTCTGCGACCCAGAATGCAGCCTGGGTACCTGCTACACAAGGGCTCTCAGATGTTTGCTGAATGACTCCAACACCACATGTGTGACTCAGTTTTCTCATCAATCCACACCACCAAACTGCTCCAATTTGGAGTCCTTTGTTGCCTGCTTTGAAGCCATGAACTCTGAAGAGACTCATGGGCTCTCTGTAAGCACAAACCTGTGTGATGATTCCCCTATGGGAAAGGTGGGCAGTATCTGCCTAAGTGGGAACTGAAGGTTCCAATGAAGAACTAACCTCAGAATTGGCAGCTGTGGGGGTGGTGGGTGGGGGACCCATAGGTTTTATTACGAAATTATCTTTTTGATGTCTCAGGAGGATGGAAATCATTCTCAATGCAAACTTCTCATTGAGTTCTGCAGCTGTGAAAATAAGAACTCCTTCAAGTGCCCAAGGCTTCAAAGAAATCCAGGTGGAGCTGATCAAAATCAGACAGGGAAGTTAAGAGCTTAATTTCCCCAGCCCCTCCTTTCTGTAGCCGTCTGAGTCAGAATTCCCAACAAAGCTGCTGTCGGCAGATCCACGTGGGTTCTCCTAGGCTCTCGCCTTCACGCTCAGTAGGTGGGACAGGATGGAATTCCTGGGTACCCTTGGGACTGGGGCAGGATCTTCAGCCCACCATCTGCCAACTCAGCCACCAGATAATTCCCCTTGGCTGGGGAATTTTCTCATTTATGTGACCTGCCTGGGCTCCGTGGGCATCAAGCAATGCAAACTCGATGGCTACAGGGCCCAGGCAGGTCACGTAAGTGAGAAAATCGAGCCAGCACATGATGCTAAACAGGAACTGCCAGCCTCACTCTTGGGGAACAATAGGGAATGGTGGGGGCTGTGAGGACTGAGGATGCATACCCCATCTCAAGGGGTGGCCGGTACTCGTCTCTGATGGATGGTTATCAGGAAATCTTCCAATTTTTCAAAAACAGCAAGAAGTCCAGGTTTTATGTGAAATCTCCTGACTTGAAACACCCAAAACTGTTGATGACTAGTCAAATCGAAAACAATATGCAGGCCAAATAGTTTGTAATCTCTGCCTTTGAGCTTTAACTCTTAGTTGCCTAAAACACCAAGGACCTAGAAGGATCCACCTGCCTCAGGGACTCTGGGCATCAATATGTGGATGGTCTGTGGCTTTATAGCAGCTGATGACAGGAGAAAACCCTGCCCAAGAGGAAGAGAAGGAACAGATGGGACTGCCATCTGCGACCCCAACCCACTGAGCATCAGACCAGGCAGTACCAGCCAAGAAAATGGAAAGAAACACAGAGGATGGTGTCATAAGACACCAAAGTTCTAATCCAGACTGGACGACCTCAGTCAAGTCACTTAACTTCTCTCGGCCTGTTTCCTTATCTAAAATAAGAAAAGCTTACTCTTGTAAAACACGGTAAAAACCATGAAGTCCTCTCAAATACATTTGATCCTTAAAACAGCTCTGTGAGGCATACAGAGGAGGAACCATTGCCTTATTTTCCAGGTGAAGACAGTGTGTAGATAAGATATTTGGGACACGTGAAGTTTGATGTGCCTCTAGGATAGCTCTACTTTTATGACAACCCGGCCTTTCAAACTTAACTCACCAGAACAGAACCTGTTCTTCTCCTAGGCCCCCTATTTCAATAAGTGATACCACTCGGATGTCGAAAAATTTAGAAGTCATCCAGAATGCTCTTGTGTCCTCACACCCCATACCTAATCAGCCTGTGCTACTGGCTACCTTCAAAATACAGAACAAATCCATATGATCGTCATGTCCACTGCTACCGACCTAGTCTCAGCCTAGATATTGCTCTCATCTGGGCTGCCGCCATGGCTCCTAACTCGTTTTCCTGCCTCTTCCCTTGACCTCCTGGAAACTAGAGGGATCTTTAAAAGATGTCAATCAAATCACCTCACCCAGCCCCTCCTCCCTGTAGCTGTCTGAGTCAGAATTCCCAACAGAGCTGCTTTCGGCAGATCCACGTGGGTTCTCCTAGGCTCTTGACTTCACACCCAGTAGAGGGACAGGAAGGAATTCCTGGGTACCTTGAGTATCCCCAGCTCTGGTTATAGCACTCCCACACTTCTCGTCACACCTGGAATAAGTCCTGAAACCTCACCATGACCTGATGATGTTCTAAATTAAATTGGCTGGGCACGGTGGCTCACGTCTATAATCCCAGCACTTTGGGAAGCCAAAGCGGGCGGATCACTTGAGGTCAGAAGTTCTAAGACCAGCCTGGCCAACATGGTGAAACCCCATCTTTACTAAAAATACAAAAAAATTAGCCAGGTGTGGCAGTGTGCATCTGTAGTCCCAGCTATTCAGGAGGCTGAGACGTGAGAATCGCTTGAACCCAGATGGCGGAGGTGCAGTGAGCAGAGATCGCACCACTGCACTCCAGCTTAGGCAACAGAGTGAGACTCAGTCTCAAGAAATAATAATAATAAATTATATGGCCCCAGCAACCTCTCTGACCACCTCCCCTTCTCTTCCCGTCCCCAGCTCACCATGCTCCAGCCACACCAATCTATTTGCTGCTGCTGCTAGAACAAATCAAGTTTATTTCCACTTGAGGGCTGGGCCTCGCTGTTGCCTTTGCTTAGCACATCCCTTATTCTGATCTTCACAGGCTAAATCCTTATCATTCAGATGTCAATGCATGAATTTCTTCATCATAGAGACCTTCCCTGTTGGACCCCATCCAATCATTGTCACATTGCCCTCTTTCTATTTCTCATAGTTCCTATCCCTGTGGCTGCATCCCCAGGGCCTGGCTTACAGTGAGCATTTAATAAACATTAGTTTAGTGAATGAATGGAGGATACTCAGTGGCAAAGCTAGGGTTTGAACTCAGATCTCTGACTCCCTTAATTCTGTCCTCTTCCCTCTGTTTCATGGAGGACTAAGGGACCTGAGGTTCATTCTGAAATGCTCTTCTGAAGGGTCCACCTACCTCTTCTCAACAGCCACTCACGCACAGTGTCAGTGACATCAAAGGACAGCCACTCGGCAGTGCCCCGTGTGGGCAGATTCTTGCCACCGATATAGCGCTGTTTGGCAATGTGCTCATCCGGCCGAAGGATCTACAGGGCAGAGAAAGGAGTGAGTACCCGATGCCAGGATAGAGTGCCCCGGAAGATGTCACAATGCAGAGCACAGGTGAGGGAGCGATAGGAAACCAGTGGTTCCTGAATGCCATGGCCCTCAAGCACCTTAGCTAACTCTTAAGCATTTTAATGACAGACACAGATACAGAAACGAAGGCTCAGAGAAGCCAGGATTCAAACCCAGGTCTGCCAAACTCTGCACCCAGTGGTGACCTGATATGGCAAAGGAACCGGCTTTCCCGTCGTTGTGGTTTCTGCTCTGAGAGAGGAGTTACCTGAAAGAGCTCGATCCTCTGCTCATTCCGCTTAGAGCTGGGGTTGGGCACCCGCAAGACCCGGAATTCTGCTCGGAACAGGTTGGTTCTATTTTTCTCCACTGAGGACACATTGAAGCGGAAAACCTTGGAGGTAATTCCTTTGGGGCAGACAGCCAGTTCGTCTAGGAGACAGAGCAGAGGGCACAGCATGAGCGAGACATGCAGGAACAGTGTGCTGCCAACGGACAGGCACCAAGCGGCCACCGTCCTGCCTGCCACCTCCCTAGAGGCTTGAGGCCTCAGACCGCAAGGTGGAGATATGAGGAAGATTCTTGGTGGCCCTAGAATCACACACAGTCCTGAGCAAGGAGCAGTGTGGCCTCAGAGCTCCATGACATGGCACTAGACTGGCCAGTCAAATCTAATTGCCCCCTCCTCCCACTGCCTTAACATCTCAGTTCTGGTAAGTTCTCCAACCCGTTTTTCCTACTTTTTGAGAAAATACTGATTCTAGAAAGATATCGGCAACCTAGTAGTTTACATATCTTACAGCTAGTTGATTTATTCCTGTATTTGTTCATCTGGACGTTCATTCATTTATCAAAAATGTATTGAGCAGCTACTGTATGCCAAGCATAGTGCTAACATTGGGAAGCAAAACATGAATAGACACAACCCCTGCCTTCAAAGGGATTAAAAACCATTTATGCCCGGTGTTCCATTATTGGAACGCTAAGCATGTAAGAGTTATTTATATCCTACTACTGCTCAAGGTCAAGGCCAAGGTCTGATTTCAAAATTCAAAAAATTGCAGCCTGAGGCTTATGGGTTAATATCCAAGGTGGGGTATTAATACATGGGCCCAAATAACAGGACTAGAGAGAAATAATAGGACAGAGTGCCCCGGAAGATGTCACAACGCAGGAGCACAGGTGAGGGGAGCGACAGGAAACCAATGGTTTTCAGAGAAGTCCAGGAGTTGCTGCAGGAAATCAAAGGAGGGGAATGGCAAGGAGCACTTCACGAAAGAGGTGAAAATTGAGAGGATTTGAGGATGGGGAGGAAAGAAATGTTACATGGAGTGACTGCTGGAAGCAAAGGCAAGGAGGGAAGGAAATGCAAATGAGTAAGAGAGGCCCGAAACAGCAGGTGGGAGCCAGGTGAGAAAGGGCAAGATGGTAGATTGGGGTCCACCTGTCAGACTAAAAGGTTAAATTTTAACCCATTAACAGTAGGGAGTCACTGAAAGTGAGCAGTGCAGTGACATCTCAACCTTGTGTTTTAGACCCAATAAAGCAGGGCTTACATAGTAAAGAGCCCACATCATGAGCCTGGCAGAAACACAGATGCTTCCTCTGACCAAGCTGGTGTGTCACCATTGGCTCCTTTCTCTTTCCTTGACAGCACGTGCTATGCCAGACACTGTCACCTGCTGGCCTCTTCATCCCTGTCCACAAGACATGGGCAGCGAATGCTCTCTCCCACGCCTCTGAGCCAGAGAAAGAGAGCCTGTCTTTTCTCTGCTCCTGTACACTTGACAGCCTCAAGGTCTGAGCAGGATTAACACCCAGAGAAAAACTTTCTGCACAAATGGTAACAATAGCCCGAAGTTGAAATTCAAGCTCATAGACCCAGATTCCACACATAATGGACATGGCTGGAATGAGCTTATAATCACCCCGAGGGGTTGTTGAGGAAGTCACGGACGAGGCAGGAAGGATCAGAGGCCTGGAAACAAGCAAATGCGCTACTGATCTTCAGGAAAGGATGAGTGAGTGTTTCTGGAAATTGCCATCTGGTGGGCCTGACACTGGTTCTTAGAAAATTAATGGAACAGATGTTAGGAAAACAAATGTGTGAATGCTGTCTAATGAAGCCCTGATTAATAATTGGCTTTGAAAAACAGATACTGCCAACGATTCCCTAAACCATTTCAGATAGAACCAAGGAGAGAAATCAGTGATAGTTAAGTAATGTGTAAGTTTACCAGTTTGTAATACTCTGAATGTGGATAAGCTACTTGCATTGGCAACCCTGTCAAGGACAACAGAGCTGGGTTTTGAAGGAGCTGTTATTGATATGGCTTCAGTTACAATAGCACCTCCTGGGAGGATCACTTGAGCTCGGGAGGTCCAGGCTGCAGTGAGCCATGATTGTGCCACTGCACTCCAGCATGGGCAACAGAGGGAGACTCTGTTTCAAATAAATAAATAAATAAAGTAAATAAATAACACAGCTCCAGTGACTACAAGAGGAATAAAGGGTAAGTCAGTGCAACATGCACCTTGCTGTAAAAAGAAGGGAGATGGGGCCGGGCACGGTGGCTCACGCCTGTAATCCCAGCACTTCAGGAGGCCAAGATGGGCAGATCACGACATCAGGAGTTCGAGACCAGCCTGACCAACATGGTGAAACCCCGTCTCTACTAAAAATATGAAAATTAGCCAGGCGTGGTGGTGCGTGCCTGTAATCCCAGCTACTGAGGAGGCTGAGGCAGGAGAATCGCTTGAACCCAGGAGGCGGAGGTTGCAATGAGCTGAGATGGTGCCATTGCACTCCAACCTGGGCAACAGAGCGAGACTCCGTCTCAAAAAAAATAAGAAGGGAGATGGAAAATGGCACTTGCTGGTGAGACGGTCAGAGTGGGTCAAGGCAGTGGGAAGTCAGGAGATGGGGAAAGTTATGAGCTAAGAGAGTTCTCAGGACACCCTAGTGGCCGTCCTCTTTGGTTTCTTCCAGCCTATCAATCATAATCTGCTCCCCAAGATGAACACCTCCTGGGGAGACTTTTAAGGTTTCAAGAAAGAGGTGGAAAAGGTCATTTTTCTATTACTGGGATATATAGATTTCCAATGATTAGAAGGGACATCAGGAGTCATGTGGTGCAACCCTCTTCAGAGGAAGAAACAGCTGTCTAGAGGGTCTTGGCCAGAGTCGCTCAGAAGTTAGCTGACACAAGCAACTTGACACTAGCAAGCAAAGCTTAGGACACAATTGCTAGTGATTAAAAAAGAATTGGCATCTGGGCAATATGGTGAAACCCCGTCTCTACTAAAAATACAAAAATTAGCCAGGCATGATGGTGCATGCTTGTAATCCTAGCTACTCAGGAGGCTGAGGCAGGAGATGAGGTTGCATGACTTTGGTGATTGTGTCACTGCACTCACCTGGCAAAAGACGCTACTCAAAAAAGAAGAAGGAGAAGAATTGGCAGCCAGGAGCAGTGGCTCATGCCTGTAATCCCAGCCAGCACCTTGGGAGGCTGAGGTGGGTGGATTGCTTGAGCTCAGGTGTTCGAGACCAGCCTGGCCAACATGGTGAAACCCAATCTCTATAAAAAATACAAAAATTAGCTGGGCATGGTGGCACACGTCTGTTATTTCAGCTACTCAGGAGGCTGAGGCGGGAGGATTGCTTGAGCCCAGGAGTTCAAGATCAGCCTGGACAACATAGGGAGGGCCTATCCCTATTATTTAAAATCAAAAATTTTAAAGGCTGGGAATAGTGGCTCATGCCTGTAATCCCAGCACTTTGGGAGGCCAAGGCAGGTGGATCACTGGAGGTCAGGAGTTCGAGACCAGCCTGGCCAACATGGCGAAACCCCATCTCTACTCCAAATACAAAAATTAGCTGGGCGTGGTGGTGGGCACCTGTAACCCCAGCTACTCAGGAGGCTGAGGCATGAGAATCACTTGAACCCAGAAGGCAGAAGCTACAGTGAGCCGAGATTGCACCAGTGCACTCCAGCCTGGGTGACAGAGTGAGACTCTGTCAAAAAAATAAAAATAAAAATAAAAATTAATTTAAAAAAAGAATTGCCTGGGAGATCAAAGAAAATGTACATACAATCTTCTTGACCATCAAATTCACTGAATAATGATGTTTTAAGTAATCTGTGGAATGAATCATCATATAAATAAATAAGCAAAATGTAATAGCACCACCTTGTTTTGTCGAGTTTTTATTACTTCATGTGACCTTCTAACAACCCTTGAGAAGAATGAAAACATGTAAAATTTATCACTTGACAAATGAGAAAACTGAGCCTCAAAAAGTTAAATGTCTTTCCCAAGGTCACATAACTAGAAGGTGGCGGAGGTGGGGTTTGAACCCCGGTCTTCTGAACATACCTCATTTATTGAAGCAGGGACTCTTCAAGCTGGGAGGGATCTGGGAGATCATCTGGTGAAGATGGTTTCATCAACAAAATATGGCAAGATTCCACTAAATGGGCCTAGAGTGTCAACCTGTGCCTCAGACAATGACCCGCTGCAAACGAGTTTGTGGTTCTTAAGCCATGCCTCGCAGAACACTAGTATTATTGAGAGCTGGACTAGGGGGTCCCACCTTTACAAATTAAATCTTGAGCAACTTTTTCCATTGCACAGAAAAAAATATATATTGGTGAATGCCTTTTTCTCTATTTTGTTTAACAGGGCAAAACATAAGCAAAGAATATTCATGTACAGTATGCATGGAAAAACCAGGAAATAGCTGACCATGTTTAGTTAACTGCCTTTTAAAATGTGTTCAGACACCTGGGCGGCTAGGTGTGCCTTTGCTTGTATATATCATTTCTGCTGGTTCCAGTGAAGGGACTATATTTATCAGTGTGGCTGTACTTCTCTACCCTGGCTGCACGTTAGAATCACCTGGAAAGCTTTAAAAACAAATGATGCCTGGACCCATTCCCCAGCAGTTCTGACTACATTGGAGTGAGTGGGGTCCACGGCATATTTTTATTTAAGATCTCCAGATGATTCTAACGTGCAGCCAGGGTTGAGAACCACAGATTATAATGTGTTGCAAAGGGCACCATGGCTTCCAGATGTTCTGGAATTTGAGAAACCACTGCTTTAATGGTGTGGGCTTTCTATTGATTAACCTTTAAATGAATTAGACATGTTGCTTCGCTGATGGAACACCTTTAAAAATTTTGAGTTAGAAGCCCATAAACATTTTAAGCCCATGTTAAAAATTGAAATACTTCAGAGAAAGATCCAGATTTTCTGCTTTTCTAGGACATGGGAAGAACTAATCAAGCTGGACCCCACGGTCCTCAATGCAAAACCCAGCAAGAGCTGAGGCTGGCTGCTGCTTTGGCTGGACACGTGGGCTCCAGGTCCCCTCCCTCTACCTGTCTCACACACCCTACTTTCTTCTTGACCCCAAGACCAAGTGTCCTGGTGCAGTTTATCATGACGCCGTGGCTTTTCTTCCAGATCATTTGCATTTCCTGCCGGGTCTCTGTAGGCACTTGTGTTTGCCATCCCTCTAAGAAAAGTTTTGCCCTAGTTCACTGAGTCTTAGGCTTCACTGTGCTTAAGAATCCATAAGGAGCTTGTCGAAAATACAGATTCCCCAAGACTCCAACCCTCAAGATGCTGATTCTGTAAGGGTGGGTGGGACTAGGGAATCTACATTTACCTCCAGCTTCCTCTGGACCACACTTGGAGAAGTGCTGACCCCTACTGTGCAGACGGCATTGGCCCTTGGAGCAAATGATTTTCAGAATAATTCTCAGAATAAACAAAATCTACACTTAGCAGCCAGAGAAGAAAGACTAAAATATCGAGTTTTCTCTTTGCTGAGAAACTCTGGGTTTGCTGGTTGTCTTAGTGCTGCCCTTGGCTGAAAGCAACAAGTCTCCGAACAGACACAAATAATTACAAGCCAGAAGATAAAACGACACCTACATTGGTGATATCTTTGTAAGAGGGATGACAACGGAAGTAAAAAAGCTGTGTCCTTTCCCATCACGTGGGGTCAGAGAAACTCTCTACTCCCTCCCCACAGTAAAATCCTGGAGAATTAGAAAAGGGATTACAGAGTCTTGCCCATACTCCCCAGTAGAGGCTCTGCTGATTCATCCCAGATGGAATTATAAAATTCTTTCAGCTGAAAAGGAGTTTGGAAATCATCTCTGACTTTACAGCTGGGGAAACTGAGGCTCAGAGAGGTCACTTTTACGTAGCTGCAGCTGCTTAACCTGCTTGAGACTCTTCATTAAATAAAGAAAACCCCTTCATTAAATTAGGGAGAACATTTGTGGCAGTATGAATCTCCTGGGCAAAAAAAAAAAAAAAAAAATGCAGAGCTAAGGAAGAACAAATCCAGTTATCCTTGTGCAATCTGCCACCTGGGTTACTAAGATAATAACTCTGACCTCTCCTGCTTGGTCCAACATATGATTCATTTATGTTATAAATCAAAGTTTACTGAACCCTAAAGGTTAAAGGTAGCACTTACAACGTGTATTTTACATATAAGTGAGTGCTTAACTACATGCATCCTGCGCGCAGAATGTCTAGGTTAGGGTCCCTGCTCTTTTTGGACAAATTACTTAAGCTATCCAAGTCTCAGTTTGCTTATCTGTAAAACAGGGAGATAAGGTTATTTAGGAAAAGGCCTTCCTCTCTGCTCTCACCTTGGTGCCCTTTCTCCTGCACTACTAAAAAGTATTTCCTCTTTCATTTTCCTCTCCTGGGACCTCTATCTCCTTGCCCTGGCTCCTACTGTCACTTTCCTTCGAATGCATGTTCACTGGGTCAGGGAAGTGGCCAGAAGTGAGGAAATATGGAACCGAACGTGATCTCATGACCTCCCAACAGAGGCTCTGGCATCGAGACCCTGCTGTGCCCCACCACAGACCTGGTGTCACCCCTGTCTGCCCTCATGAGTTAAAGACAGGCTTCCTTCCCCCACCCTGCCCCGCCGCCACCTTGCAACCCCCTGACGACGACGGCTGTCTGCTTCTGCTCAGCACCTGCCCACTGCCTTCTTTATAATTAGTGTGTGTCTGCCTCTCTGGGGTGGCCTCAGCACCTGACCAGCTGCAGGGCGGGCCCAGGTCCCTCTGCTCAGCCTCCAAGTCACCTCCAACAGCTGCAGAGTCTGCCTGCTTCCGGTTTGCACCTGTGAGCCTCATAGCATCGCGTGTTGGCTCCTCCCCAGCATCCTGAACAGCATCCTGCTGGCTGTGCTGGGTTGCCCCAGGCCAGACCATTGCTCCATATCCGCACATCCACCCCTATCTGTTGCAGTTGTAAGGTCTTGGTACTGCAGCCTGGAAGCTGCCCAGCATCTGTGGGGCCCTGCCCGGGCTTTTCCCAAGGCCATCTGCTATTTGTGCCTTGAGTCTGCACAAAATCAGTGTCCACTTGCACCCGCGTGGACTTGCCTCTACATGGCTCATTCATTCTCAGCTCAGGAGTCCAGGATGGGGGGGTCCTCCTGACTCAGAATCCCTCCTCCCTTGGACTCCTCTTGCTGACCCAGACCATGAAGGTCTGAGTCCTGCCCTCTTGCCCTGGACTCTCCTCACACCTCTCCTGCCCACCTCAGATTTCGACCTTCCTCTGATGCTTGTGGTCACTATCTCCCGCGTTGGTGGGTTCCCAGGGAGTTGGAGCCTTGGCCATGGAGCTGCTAGGTGCCTCTGGGAACTGTGGGTCCCTGAGCCAGCCCCACCCAGAGACCCTGGGCAGGGAGCAGTAGCTCTGCCTCGGCCTCCAGCCTCCGCCCCACATGGCAGCCACATCCTAAAGAAAGGCGCTCCAGGCAGCCACAGGAAGCCGGAGCGGGAACCCTTCGCCAGTAACCACAGGCTCCTCTGCCTGGCATGGAGCCGCGAACCGGGCCTTTGCACCTCCAGCCAGAGCTGGTCCACCCATCGTTACCCACTCCTGTTCCTTCTCTCCAGCCAGGTTCCTTTCACCCCCTGCTGTGTGCCCTGCTGACCACCCTCCCCTGCCTGCCAGCTCCATCCCACGCCCTCCACCCCACTCCGGGAGCCGCCCACCTCCCAGGTGGGCCTGGGCTGAGGTAGTCAGGGCGGCGAGGACACCTGCTGGTAGGAAAAGCAAACAGAGCTGCTCCCGGAGTCTATGGCCCACGAGTGGCTCACATTCCTCTTTCCTGGGCTGTCAGTTTCTCAACATCTGCCAAATTTCTCTCTCTTGTATTGAGGTTTTTAAAATCCCCTTCAGTAAACACATATGACTTCCACACGTGTACAAACACACACAGACATCTCGCCCAGAAGCCGCCCGGCTCCTCCGTGCAGACAGAGCCTCCTGGGACGGCAGGCTCCCAGACATATCCCGCCCCCCCTCCACTGTGCACCCACTGCCACCCCTCCACCCGCTCTCCCGTGACACGCAGACACAAAGGGCGCCAGCCTCCTCTACGCATCCAGAGCCAAAACCCACTCTCCCCGTGCCCACCAGCCTGGAAGGCGCCCATTTTGAGCACATGAATCTGTCTACTGCACAAGACTGCATGTCGCCCTAAAGTACACGGCCCTGGGAACATTCGTGCATACCCTCTCCCCTCCACACACACAGCTCACGTGGGTCTCGTGGGTCACGTGGGTGGGGTAGACCAAAGGGCCCAGGCAGCAAGAAGCTGTCTCCTGCCTGGGCTTCAAAAAGCTTGACAGACATTAATTTGGGGGCAGGTATTCTTCTTCCCAAGAACTGGAAAAACTGAAACGGAGACGTGTCACAATGAGTTGCGAAAAGCTGGGAGAAGACGAGGTCTCCACACTGAGAACTGTAAGGGCTCCTGACAGAGCCGGCCTTCCCCTTTATGGCACCCAGATGCTTACAGTTACTGATACGATCGCATGTGCAAGAATACATATGTTTCCCTGGACAGCACAATGTAATTCCAAATTAAAATCAGTCAAGGATGTGATGTGAATTCAGCAAGCCACTCAGCTCCAGGGCTCCTGGCCTCGCAGAAGCGCCGGCGCTTAACAGAATGGCTCTATCTCCTTCCCCACCCACCTCCCCAGCCCCAACGGAGGAGCATCGCACCTCCTGAGCCTTGGTGCTGGTGAATCCTGGGGCACCCTGCTGTGTGGCCAGCACTAGACCCCCCTCTGCAGAGCTCCCAGCTCCAGTTCAGACCCTCCAGAGTAGACAACCCAGCGAGAATTTGGACTTACTGTGCTCCGCCAGCCCCTGGATCATGTCGAATTTATGGATTTCTTTGGCATAGTATTCCGACTCGGTGTTTTCCTGGGTGCAGCCTTCCTCCCTCTCCCCATGCATCTCCTCCAGCAACTCCCGGGTGCTGTTGTAAAGGGCCAGGACCTGATAGGGGACGTGGGTCATCACCGTTGGCTCAGGGGGGCTGGTGAGCCTGAGCTTGCTCAAGATCTGTCCCCTAATGGCTTCCACCCTCTTCTTCTTGATGTGGCCGAAGTCCAAGGTAGTGCAAGTGGACAGAGAGAGGCTGACCGTGGCAAAGTTCAGCAGGGCCAGGACCACCAGAGCCCTTTGCAAGTGCATCTTCATGTGTGAGCTGGGAAGAGAGGCCAGGGGGACGGCGAGGCCTGGAGAGGAAGAGACCCCAGCAGACGTGCAGAAGGAGGGAGGAAAACCAGGCGGCCTCCCCAAATCCCAAAGACTGAGGCTTGGCAAGAAGGTGCATGAACTCACTGCACTGCGAGAGCTTCAGGACTTCCAGGAAGCGCTGGCAACCCTGAGGACGAAGAAGCGGACTGTGTGCCTTGTAGCGCTGGGATTCTTGTCCATGTGTCTAAACAGGTTTTGCTGGGCTCTGACTCCCAGCAGGCCAGGTGGAGGGCAAGCAGAGGGCTGGGAGGGGTGGCAAGGCAGCTGGGAGTGGGAAGGGAGCTGGAGTTTTTCCTTAGGTAAAAATAAATAGAGCGGATATCTGATATTGCCAAAAGCCGCTTGGCGATGGGGAGAAAGTGGGTATTTTAAAGAAGGAGAAGGACCATGGCTGGGTCCCAAAATCAAAATCCTTGCCTTGCCTTGAAGGAAAATAAGAAAAGAGAATGGAAAAGAAAAGGGAAAAAAAAGTTTAAAAAAAAAAAAAAAAGTCAGATCACCAGTGAGTAGGTGGGGAGAGGCAGGGCCGGGCAGTTGCTGGCCCAGCTAAAGGTGGGGGCAGTACAGGACACACTTGTCTCTCAGGCACTCCATTCATGCTTTCTCTTTTGTTTACACTTCCTCGGGGGCTTTCTAAATGACTTTGTTCACGCTGCCTCTCGTCTTCATTGGCTGGGGTGTGGGGTTATATGCATTGGAAGGCAGGGAGGCAGGCCTCTGAGCGCAGCAGCCCCAATCATCCACTCAGACGCCCAGGGTCACCAGCACCTCGGCTTGTCTTCTGCCTCGGCCATTGCTTCTGTCCCCTGCTTCTCTTTAAAAAATAAAAAGGAGAAAAAAAATAAAATAGAAGCCAGTTCACGGCACGCCTGCTCCGGAAAGCTGTTATTCCTTCTCTCGCACGCCTCTTCCCCTGTCTCTGCCTCTCTCGCTCATTCCCTTGGACTTGACTCTCTGCTTCCCTCCCTTTCTCTCTCTCTCTCTCCCTCTCGCTCCTCTCCCTCTCTCACACACACACATGCACACACACTGCTTTCTCTATTTCTCTCTGCTGAAATTTTATACCTCCCTCCCATGACGTCTCTGGCCTGGGGTGGGGGAGGGAGGGACCAGCGCACGCAGCCTCTTTTGCTGCACGATGTTAATGTTTTAAACAGGCACAGGAGAAGCCGAGCCCATTTGAAAAATACTTTGCGAGTCCTCTCGTTCGACGTGGTAGCTGAACTTTTTTTCCCCTCTTGGAATCACTCCTGCTACACGTTGGCTGTTTTTCTGGAAAGTTACTCCGAAGAACCCCCTCCCTCCCTTTCCCCCAGCCCCGGCGCCCTCTCGCCAGCTGTCAGTCCGCGCAGTCCGCGGCCCGCGTCTACTCTCCCTCCTGGTCCCCCGGTCCCGGGGCCGCCCCTGGGCCAGGCCCGACCCGGGCAGGGTCCGCAGAGGGCGCGGGACCCGGTAGGGGCGGCCATGCCAGCCTCGCCGAGGGGACTCCCGGCCTGCGAGCCGGGTCGGAGGGTCGGCGTCCGCTCCGCGGCGATCCTGGCCCGATTCTTCATTGACAAGATCGGAGTCGGGAGGCGGGCTGAAGCCTGGAGACGCTCCAGGGGCAGTGAAAAATGGTGGCGTTTTCCGGAAGATCGAGGGTGCCCTCTGGCGAGGCGAGGCCGCCAGTGAAGGAGCTCGGCTGGTCGGGAGCCGGGGAGGCTCAGGGGCTGGGGGCTGGGGGCTGGGGGGCGGGGGCTGGAGGGCGGGAGAAGGGGCTGCGGTAGAGAGCGAGAAAAACAAGACCCAGGCCCCGAGGAATCGCCTCCCTCCCGGCCCCACGTGCGCACGAGCGCACCTCTCCCTCCCCGCCTGCTGCTCCGGAGCCGCTCTCGCAGAAATGTCATCCAGATGTTCAGCCTCCCTCCCCGCCGAGGGCTCCGCAGGGAGCTGCGCCAGCGAGCGCGAAGTCAGCAGTTGGCCCGAGCCCATTTCCCAGATGGGTGAGGGGAAGTCGGCTCTGTGCTTTCGCTCCTCTTCTCGGCCCGAACCTCTAGGCCTTTTCCCACGAGCAGCCAAGGGAGGGTAGGGCACGTGGCTCCCCGCACCCTGCAACACAGGGCTTGCATCTGAACTGAACTTTCCTGAGCGTGAGTGCCGCTCCCACCCCATCTCACTCCAGCCTTCCTGGACCCTTTCTGAGAGGTCTGGCTTCCAGGTCACTAACTGAAGGGGCTGTTCTCTGTATCCCAGCAGAGCGGTGGGTCACTTTCCGGATGAGGAAACTGAGGCTTAGAGTTTTTTTTTTTTTTTTTAAAGAGCACACTGCTTGTGACTGATGGAGGCGATATTTTACACAGGCTATCAAGTTTGGGTAGGCATTATTTTCATTTGCAAAACCAATGAGGAAACCTAGGGGTAGAAACTTTAAAGGTAACTTGCCCAAGGTCACATAGTTATTAGTTGTCAGCTGTTGGGATTTGACCCAGGACATTGCCAGAGTCCGGACTTAATTACTATGCTATACTGCCTCTGAAATTTGAGAAAAAGTTTAACGTTTACTATATACCAGGCACTATTCTAGGCTCTCTGAATAATATCAGTGAACAAAACAAAACTCCTACCCTCAGGGAAATTTTATTTTAGAGGCAGGGGTAGGGCAGTGGAGGAGGCGATAAACTAAATAAATATGTAAATGATGTAGTACGGTTAAAAAGTGCTGGGCCAGGTGCAGTGGCTCAGCCTGTAATCCCAGTATTTGGGGAGGCCCATGTGGGAGGATTGCTTGAGCTCAGGAATTAGAGACCAGCCCCAGCAACACGGCGAAACCCAGTCTCTACAAAAAATGGAAAAATTAGCCCGGCATGTTGGCGCAGGCATCTATTTGGGAGGCTGAGGCAGGAGAATCACTTGAGCCAGGGAGGCAGTTTACAGGGGGCCAAGATTGCACCACTGCACTCCAGCCTGGACGACACAGCAAGACCGTGTCTCAAACAAACAAACAAATGTGATGTGGCAGAAAATCAAGCAGGGAAGGAGGATGGGGTGTGCCTAGGTTGGGGGATGTTGCAGTTTCAAATAGGGTGATAAGGGAAGGCCTTTGAGCAGACAGTTGCAAGATAGGAAGGAAAATTATTAAAGTTATACTTTTTTGGACTCCACCTCTACCAAATCAGAGTCTCCAGAGATGGGGCCCTGGCATCTCTGTTTCTTTACAAACCTCACACGTGATTCAGGTGCTCAGCAAGGTCTGGAAGCTACTACTGGAGGGTACCTCTCTGCCCAGAGTGAGGACGATTTGCCTTCTGTTTTCAGCAAGTTGGGGAAGAAGTGGGGGTGAAGGTCTGGAAACTGACTATAAGGTGATGGTCGCATGCTGTGAGCTTACAAGAAATGGAAAAATCCAAAGATTAATCCCTTCTTCCTCATCTGGTGCCAAAGAAGGGAACAAGGGATTCATTGGAGCCTATATTTCATCTGTCTTGGATTTTTGGCAGTGAATGTTTCTTCAGATTAAAATCTAACAAAGTATTCTCACTGAGAAGCAAGTTACCAAAGGATCTTAGAGATAATCTCTAAAGTAATTACAAGGGAGGAAACTGATACCGGAAAGGGCTCTGCTCTGGCTACACAGGTAGTTATCAGGAGAGCTAAGATGAGAACACAGCTCTTCTGATATCCAGGCCAGCGCTCTTGCTGTCACAGGCATGCTAACACACAGTCCTATCCAGTAACATGTGTGATTGAACTGAGTAATGTACTGGATATTTAAGAAATGCTTGCAATCTGGTTTCAGGGGTGCTACTCCCACTTCCAAATCCTTGCTTTTAACCTGTGGCCATCCAGGCCTTCCCCTCAACATAATACTGGGAATGTTATTTGCTTTCAGGGCCATCAGCCCATCTCCTACGGATCTCAGCCAACCAGTGTCAGGGACCTGGCCAGTGATATTGACTTGGAGATCTCATATGAAGAGTCAATGAAGACGCAACTTAAATGCCCCATTAGGCTGGGAATTTGTAGTACATCTCCCTCTGCCAGCCTAGAAGAATGGCCGGCGCCCAGTAGTATGTGCTGGAGATAAATACTCCAGTAATGTCTGGTGTCAGAACAGCATCTGGCTCCGCTGCTTGGCACTTAGGTGATTTTCCGCAAGCCCCTTCTTTGTACCTCAGTGTGCTTTATTGTTGTGTTAGAGATACTACTGCTACTCACTTTGTGGGATTATTGGGATTTAATGAGATATTGAATATTTGTACTTTTGAAAGTTATTACTACTCAGCTATTTGATGTGTTGATTCAGCCTCTCTGTAAACTTTTTGAAGGCAGAGATTATGTATATTGCACTTTCCATAACTCATGGCAAACCATTTGCTACACCTGACTCCCTGTTTTCTCATCTGTCAAATGGAAACAATACCACTTATCTTGCTTCCCACACAAGGTTGTTATGCCCCTCACGTTAAGCCAATAACTGTGACGGCCTTCTGTACTTTGCAAAGAGCTATACAAGTGGGAGGCATCAGTATAATTACTATTAGCAGTAGTAGTGCTTTGCACTTAATATATTGATGTATTTAAACAGCTACAAATGCAGACAGTTCCTAACGACCAAATTATTTTACCGTCTCGCAGGAGCAGCCTTGGCGAGTTTTAATAACCGGAGGTTGCTTCCAGATGTCAAGCAAGGCAGGTTTAAGAAAGATTCGGTAGTTTGGAGGACGGCACACAGAATCCAGGAACCATGCTGCGTACCCTTTAAAAATTGGGATGGAGGGGCGCGGCTGTTAGCAGGGACGCGGCTGGGACAGTCGGTTTCCAGGAAGTGACGTCAGGCGGCCGCGGAGATGGAGGATTTGCTGGACTTGGACGAGGAGCTGCGCTACAGCTTGGCTACCTCCGTGAGGACCAATGCGGGGGTCTTGGGGGCCAGGATTTGGCGGGTGGGGAGGAGCGACCCCGCTGGCCCCGACTTCTCTGAGGCGACTCAGGGCGGTAGGCCTCGAGCCGCGCCGGGTGAGGCCCAGGAGGAGGCAGCCTCACCGCCCCGCCCCCGGGCCACTGTGGGCTCCGCCGCTGCTGGCCTGGGGTTTGCTTTCTTTAAAATCCTCAAAAAGTAGAAAAGACCCTGTCCCCGCCGGCGTCTAGGACCGTGGGAAATTTCCGAGCCTTTCTCCGTTTTCTAGAGCCCCAAGTGCGAACTTCCCCAGAACAGATCGATCACAGGGTGATGGGGGAGCCCGGCCGGGGTCGCACTCGCTCCCATCCTAGAGTTTTTCCTTTGGGACACCTCATTCCAGAAGTTCCTGCAAAAGCCGCACTGTTTTATGTATGGAAGGGAGGCAGGCAGGGACGGCCTTTCTTCCCCGTAATCCCCGTGGGGAGATGGGAGTTACCTCAGTTACCTCAGTAGTTAAGGAAACCAAGACCGATTTCTAACGTGAGGGAGTGATTAGGTGCTCAGGCACTGAGGCCAGTTGGAGCATAGAGCTGTTGCCTGGGTTCAAAAAAAACCTAAAAAACGATTTAACCTTTCCGAGCCTTGGTTTCCTTATGCCTAGAATGGAGGTGTTACAGTGAAAAGGAAATTGAACAATACATGGGAAGCGTGTAACTCAGTGCTTGGCATATGTTATCACGGAAGAGGTCGGAAGAGGTTAGCTACTGCTGCCTGTGAGGCTGTGGTTTACCCAGCGTTACAGTTAGTAAATAATGGAGCTAGATTCAAGACCCAAGTTCAGTGTTTACCTTCCTCCTTTGTAACCCCCATCAGGACTTTTTATCTTTAAAATTGGTTAGGATCGCACTTACTAAAAGATTGGGCCCTAGAGCAAGTCTTTAGTTTCTGCTGTGAAATCTCTAAGTGTTTTGAAGGTCACCAGGACTGCCGATACGTGAATGTTTTTTAGTACCTGGGGATGTGAATGTAGTTATTCATTCATTCAACAAATATTTATTGAGCCCCTACTGTGTATCAGGCAGTGTCCTAGGTGCTGGAGATACAGCAATGAATAAAGCAAAGTTCCTGCCCTCATGTGATTATGTTGTAGTGGGAGAAGATGGGCAATAAATAGACTACATTTGACATACACGAAAATCAGGCAGTAAAGAAGTTTTTCTTCCTTATTGATCTATACAGGGTCTTCAGAAAGTTTAAAACCTTGAAATACTAAAAAATTATTAGAGAAACCACCTGTGAATAGCATTTAGCGACAAGATCATTGAATTTTTGTTTTAGCACAACCGCTATATGTAGGATGCTGTATTCAGATACTCAGTGCTATGACAAATGGAAAAGGGCAACCATGGCAAAGGGATGGAATTGTCTGCCTTGAGAAGAAAATAAGCTGCTTATTATCAGGAAGATTGTTTCCACCATCCCTGAAACCTAAATGACACTATAATTTGAAGTGTCAACACTGCACAAGAGTTTTTACGAGCTCTTCTGTAACCCCTCTCAGTTTAGTGGGGCAGTCAGTCCTTAGAACATCTTTTTTTTTTTTTTTTTTTTTTTTTTTTTTTTTTTT